>NW_004444041.1:6377019-6423687 GCF_000243295.1 Trichechus manatus latirostris | reverse complement strand
AGCTGGGCAGGTTTGGCTGAAGAGGAGCCACTGGGACGGGTTGTTTGTGGCCCTCACCGCAGCCACCAGGACGGTCGGTAGTCAGTGCTGGGCAGGTTCCAATAGGCCGTGCCTGCACAGCCTGTCGGTGTGATGCCAAGTGCACGGTGCAGGTAGGCAGTATGCCGTGGGGAGACATGCTGGTGTAATCTTAATTGGTTGCAGACCTGTAACAAACAGGCCCACTAACTACTCTTTGAATAGCATTGATATAAAACTATATTTTATTGTGATTTAAATTTGTATTTATGTGATTACTAATGTTATGCATCTTGTCATGTATTTATGTATCATTTGTGTTTTCTTTTCAATTAGAAGTCTGTTCATTTCTTTTTTTTTTTAATTGTTGTCATTAAATGAAGTTTACATTTCAAGTTAGTCTCCCATACAAAATTTTATATATACATTGTTATGTGACAAGAAGTATGTTCATTTCTTTTGCTTACTTTTCAGTTGGATATATTTTTATATATCCTGGATATTAATCCTTTGTCAATTATATATGTTGCTAATATATTTTCCTGGTTTGGGGCTTGTCTTTTTGCTGTCTTTAAAGTAGTTTTTGATGAACAGAAATTCTTAACACTACTGTCACTTTTTTGGCTAGTGCTGTGTAGGGTTGCTATGAGTCGGAATCGACTCGACAGCAACGGGTTAGGTTTTTTATTTGGGGCTTGTTTGTGAAATTGTTACCTTCCCCAAAGTCATAAAGATATTTTCCCATATTCTGGAAGCCTTAAGGTTTTACCATTCACATATCAGTTTTTAGTATATCTAAATTGGATATTTTGTGTGTGGCATTGAGTAGGGATGTAGTTATACTTTTTTTCACTGTGTATAATCAGTTGTGTCAGCACCACTTATTGAATTCCTTGCATATTTACTTACAATAACATCTCTGTCATTATTTCAAATATCTATATATGCATGGGTCTGTTGCTGGGCTGTTTATTTTGTTTTATTAGTCTGTCTTATTGTAGCTGTGCCAATAACAAAGTGTCTTAATTAGCATAGCTTTATAACAAATCTTCATCTCTGGTAAGACAAATCTCTTCAATTTGTTTTTATTCTTCAGGAGTGCCTTAGACAACTCTGTGAATGTATGACCTATTCAAAAATATGAATAAATAAAATTTAAATTATTAAAAAAAATTCAGGGGTACATCTGCATATTCTCTAACAGTATAGCTAACATACTTTGTTGAGTCTAAACTAGATTAAGTTAAAAATAAATGAAGATAAAATGGTTTAAATATAGATACATTTACCTGGTCTTACTTTTGAGAAATGCAGTTACTGTTATTACAGTTTCAAAACAATAGTTAAGAATCACATAATACTGAGTGTTGTTGTTTTGGAAAACACTAATTTTTATAATGTAAAAAATTGTGAATATGATTATTTAATGTTGATATTTTACATATTTTTTTCTTTCAAGTCTTGATACATCATCAGAGGCATAGCCTTTCCAAGACGGCTTATCAGGCATCTCTTTCTCCTTGTTCTGTAAACGTTCAGGTGCTCAACAGACATTTTGCTGCTGCTACAAAGTAAGTTTTTTTTTTTCTTTTAGTTACTATTTTATTTGCTGTCATTTAAAATTTTAATGAATAAACATTATGCTTGGCTCCATAAATATATAGAGAGACTTATAATTGTAAAGGTTTACCATTTCTGTTTCTTTGCTCTTTAGTCCTGAAAGAAAGGTAAGACTTATTACAATAATAGTTAATATTTATTGAACACTGACATGCATTAACTGATTTGATCCCCTCAGCAACATTATCAGGAAACTATTGTTATCATCCCTATTTTATAGATAAGACAATTAAGGCACAGATAGTTAAGTAACTTGCCCAAAGTCACAGAGCTAGTACGTGTTGGGACTAGAATTTGAATCCAAGGAGTTTAGCTCCAAAACCTGAGCTTTTTCCAGTATGCTATCACTGCCTCTTTAGAACAGAACTCACTGTTCCAATCAATGAATTTTAATTAAGATATTGTGTGTGTAGCTCTTTTTGCTCTTTAAATTACATTTTTTCCTGTTGAGTACTTTTTGTAGATCGTGTATTGAAAATACATGCCTGTACTGTGATTATATAGTAGAATTTCAGATTTGCAGAATGTATATATTAGAGTATAAACTTGTATTGCTTTATATAAAGTTTGAACATGTAGAAACCTAAAGGAATGGAATTTATTCTCCCAACTCTCATTTCCAAGGGCAAGAATTGATTTCTTACTGAAATAGGAACCTAATCCTTTTCTCCATTTATACTGCCATGACCTTGCTAAATCAAATGGCAGTATGATAGCCTAATAGTATTATTGTTTTGCCCCTTACTAAGGCAAAGGACTGAAAGGCAGATGTTGGGCTAACCTTTCAAGCTCTGGGGCTTAGCACTAATTGTTTTGTTTTAGGTAACACTGATGTTAATGAAGTATAGAAACAGTGAGAGAGATGAGCGTTACATCACCCTTTTTCTGAATATTTTCTTCCTTAATTTCACCATTTTTGAAGCTGAAGAAGTGGCTCAGTGACAGTTATAATAAGGTGCTGACAAGCTGCATAAGTAATGATAGGTAACATTTACAGAATGCTTACTATATTAAGCACACTACATGTATTAGTTCATTTAATCATCGCAATAACTATGAGGTGCAGATACTGTTATAAGCATTTTACAGATGGAGAAATGGAATCCCAGAGAGGTTAAGTAACTTGTCCACAGTCACACAGGTAGAAGTGTTGGAAGGAGGATTTCAGTCCGAAGTGTCTGATTCTAGAACTATGACTCTTCACAGCTTTTAGAGTAATGGAAGCAGTGGCTTTGGAGGGTAGGACTGAAATGAAAATTGAACTCAACCTACAAAATTTTAAATTTGGCTGAATTTCCTAGAATACAATCCTTAGTGTATGGGATACCCAAAATGAAAACTAAAGTGTGGAAAATTTTTGGTGAACTTGTAAACTCTCAGTTGCTAATATATTTTGTTTCTGTGAACTGAATTGAATATTTGACGAATTTACCACAATTATCTCTTATTTAACATACTTTGTTGAACATCTGCCATGTGTCAGATACCGTGCAAGATATTGGTGATATGAAGTTAATAAGACACATATTCCCTTGCCCTTGAGGAGTCTATAATATTCTGACAACCAACATCAATGATTGTTTTTTGTTTTTTAATTATTAATTACAATGAATTCATTAATTTTCTGAAAAGATATTCATGGTAAGCAAGTCAAACAGTAGAAAGAGTGTGTAGTGAAAAGTAGGTCTTTCTCCCACCCTTGTCCTCTAGCCACTCAGTCGTGCTTCCCTAGAGGTGACCACCACTATTAACTAGTTTCTTACGCTAATTTTTCGTTAGATGGTCTATGCATATAACTATATGACTATATTACTTGTTTTTTGCATAAGTGGTAGTGTACTATACACCTTGTTTTACACCTTACATTCTTTTTTAACTTGCCAGTATGTCTTGGAGATTGTTTCATGTGGAGCTACCTAGTCATTTTAACTGTAATATTTCATTGTGTAAATATACCATAATTTATTTAACCATTCCTTTATTGATAGGCATTTATTTATCTTTCTAATCTTTTGCTAATACAAATGATCTTACAGTAAATAATCATGTACATAGATCATGTCAAACATTATGAATATATCTATAGTATAAACTCTTAGAAATAGAATTATTGGATCACAGTATGTGAGCATTTGTAATTTTGATAGATTTAATACCAAATTGCCTTAATAAAGATCATGCCAATTTTTATCCTTACCAGCAAGTATTATTAGAATGCCTATTTTCTCACACAGTCGAATTTTTTTTTGTCTTTGCCAATTTGATAGGTTAAAAAATAGTATTATGTTTTAGATTTTATTATGATTGAGATTGTATGTATGTTTTCATATGTTTAAGAGCCATTTATATTTTCTTTTCTGTGAACTCTTCATGTTGTAGTCTCATTTTTCCTGTTGATTAGTAGCAGCTTTTTATGTATTATAAATTAGCACGTCTGTGATATAACTTCACTTTAATATGTTTTAACTGTTATATTAGAGGAATGGACCAACTCTTATGGGATCTGAAATTGGAAGGTCAGTTAGTTCTATCTGGGGGATAGTAGGGCAAATAGTATTTGAGCTGGGTCTTGAAAGAGAGAGGACTTTGCAGGGGACTTTGCAAGGAGAAAGGTATTTCAGTAGTGAAAAGACATGAAAGTGAATGATCCGAATGTAATATAGTTTGATGTGGCTTGAATATAGGATAAATAGGAATGTGGCAGAAATGTAACTAGAAAGGAGGCTCCTTTTGAGTATGTATAGTACCTGGATTATTTTTGTTATTGAGAAGTTGGAGGAGTACTGGTTATACCAGTTTACATCCCCACTCAGCAGTAAGTCAGAGTGCCCAGTTTTCTATATTCCTAACAACTTTGGATATCATCAATCTTTGTTTGTGTTTCTTCAGTGTAGTTCTAGTTTATATCCTTTGCCTGTTTTCCTATTTAGCTGTTTGTCTGTTTATGCTTTGTGAAAGTATTTGTTAGGAATGTTAATTATTTTGCAAATATTGTATCTTTGAATGTTTTCTTTTGTCCTATAGAAATTTTACATTTTATGTCTTCTTTACATTCTACTCCAGTACAATTTTTAAAAGTTTTCACTCATTTGAAACCCATGGCATAAGAAATATGCATACTTAACACTGTGAAAAATTACAAGATATTTTTCATGTGTGACAATGAGAGTTTTTTAATAGCTTGATGAGAATCATAGTATTCATAATTTTAGTTGTAGTTTTAATTTTTAATGTACTGACTGTTTATAATATACTAAAAAATAGCTTTTTCATGACTAATTTTTTTTGTCAGGATCTGAGACGGTGGAAGGGCATGTGCTTGCTTGTCTCTGGAGTTCTGAATGTCTCCCCCTCCTCCCTTCCCTGTAGGTGCAAACGTACACCCTCTGTTTGCCAGTGGCAGATCCTGATTTCAAAAAGGCCACTGGGTCATCTCTGAATATGGTTTTGTTTCTCTCTTGACAACAGGTTGTTTTTCTTATTATTTTTGTGTGTGTGTATTTGTAATTTTTTTATTGAATGCTGGGCATCTTGTGTAGAATAGTACAGATTGAAGTAAATAGTATTTACTCCAAGAAATGGGCTCTTCGCCCTGGTGGCACAGTGGTTAAGTGCTCAGCTGCTAACTGAAAAGTTGGCAGTTTGAATCCACCAGCCGCTCCATGAGAGAAAGATGTGGCAATCTGCTTCTGTAAAAATTATAGCTTTGAAAACCCTATGTGTCAGCTCTGCTCTGTCCTGTAGGGTTGCTGTGAGTCGGAATTGACTCAACAACAATAGTTTTGGTTCTTTTTTTTTTTTTTGGTTTTCTGCGAGGCCATCAGTAAAGTGTGTTGAGTCACTCTAGTCAGGAATTGAGATAGGTTTTGGTTTTGTTGTTGCTATGTTTACCTCCAGTATGCTAGCAGTTTACCCCAAGGTACTTCAGTAGAAGGGCCTAGAGATCTGCTTCTGAAAAATCAGCCATTGAAATCCCTGTGGAGCACAGTTCTACTCTGACACACACAGGGTAGCTATGGGTTGGTCTACTTGACATCAACTGGTTTGAGTTTTTTTGGTTTTACTTTGTGTTTAGGGTAGGGGCTGGGCTGACGGAGGGTTTTTCTCAGTGTTTCCATTCCATCCTCAATTTTCTGCCTTCCTTGTGCAGCTGTGGCTTTTTGGCGGGGGGGGGGAGTCTCGCTATACTCTTGCTTCTCCCTTAACAGTAGAATGCTGTTATTACTCAGTGCTTAAGGGGCTGTGATGGGTGGCAGGAGGGATTCTCTATCGTACAGGTTCAGCCTTAGTCTTAGGTAGGCCCTGTGTGACTGGAGCTTGGGGATGGAGTTTCCATAGCATTCCTGTCCCTTCTCCCGATGGTATGTATCTGTTGCATGTTTGTGTGGGAGTGTTTCCTGGCTCTTCCCCTATGATACTGGTGTAGGATATAGGGCTCAGGACTGTTTTCTTCTCCTCCTCCAGGGGTAGAGGATGACTTTTGTTTGCTATCTTCTTTCTTACCTCCAGCCACCATGAGTGTTTACCTGTGCCCTGGAGGGTGAAAGGCTTTGCTGCCCTTTTGACTTTTAATTTTTGCTCCATTTGAGAGAAGCGTCTGGGCACAGGCAGGGTTTCCTTGCTTTCCTGCACCCATATGAGGCTCCCTAGTCTCCTGTCATGCTCGCATTCTTTTCTGTACACTTGATGGAGCTCTGGAAAAGAGGCTGGGAATGAGTTTGAGCTCCCTTTGTATCTGAGACTCCCAGAGTATTTATAATGCATGCTAGCCCTAAAATTGTAGCTGATTTTTTTCTTACTGGCTTACCTTCCTATTGTGCTTTGTCTCTGATGACATAGTCCTGGCAGTATGTGTAGGGGCAGGGTGGGGGCCACGGGAGAAGGGAAGTCCCTCCTTGGATTTCAGGTTACTTGGTTGCCCTGCAAGTTCAGCTCTCAAGAAAAGTTGTGACTTTATCTGGCTCTTTATTGTTGTTAATGTACTGTCCAGTTTTTACATCCTAAGCAGAAGCAGAAGCTCTGAATTTAGTTTAAAAGATAAATAAACCAGCATCAGAGATGTTACTGAATTTATCTATGTGATTACACGGAGAAATAAGAGTTGTAGACATTTCCATTCCATTAAGAACGACATGCCCTAGGAGGCAGAGCCAACATAGCAGTCTAGACAGATACACAGTGCTGTCCCTCTGCAGCAAAGACCTGAAAAACTAAGTAAAACAAATACAGAGGTCAATCCTGGAACTCTAAGCATCAAATGAAAAGATGAAGAACTAGATCAAAAACTGAATGGAAGAAGAAACTGATGGAAAACAGAGAACGAGAAGAGATAGAGTGGAGATTCCCTGCCAACTAACGCAGCACAGCATTGCCATTTTGGAACACAGCCAGCAATGACCCTGGACAGGGAATATGGGAAAGCAATGTCACAGCTCCCAACAGGAGACAGAGCACCTGGTAACCAGAGAAAACATGCTTTCCCACCCCTCACCCTTCTAACCTGTATGCCACTCCCCCCCCAACCCCGTTAACTGCTGGCACCCAGGTCTGCCCTGCTCCCACCTGCTGTCTACCCTTTTCTTTCTTTCTCTCTTTTCTCCCCCCCACACCTAGCCCCATATACTGCCTCCCCCTTTTCCTGCTGCACCAGGCCCACTCTATCCCCCCAACCAGCTGCTGAACAGTGGGAAGTCAGCCCATACCACTTCCCATCTGACACCCCTGCCTGTCTGTCGAGGCACTGTGAATACTCCCAACCCTGGACCAACATCAACAGGCAGATAGCACCTGCCCAGTCTGCCCTGAGCCGCCTAACCAAACCACTGTACAGTGAAGCAGGCTCACCCTGCCTGCTGCTGCCCTGCCACCCAGACAAGATGGTGAGAGCTATTGTGTCCACAGACGAGCAAGCAGCAAAGCACACCTGGCCTTCCAGCCCTGACATATGAAAACAAAACAAAAAAGCAGGATGAAACAAATGAACATACAAACCATAAATAAAGAAAATAATACCTTAATGTCTTGTAGACAGCAGACAGTTTCAAAAAAGCAAGACAAGATGGCTTCAGAAAGTGACCAAAATAAAGAATCAGATAAACTTTGGGTAGAAGAAAAGTCAGTGGAACTACCTGATATGGAATTAAAAGCCTAATATTTACTACTTACCAATAGATTAGAAGAGAGATCAAGGAAAACACAGACAAAACCAAGGAAAACGTACCCCAAATCAAGGAAAACATAGACAAAGCAATAGAAGAATTCAGGAAAATAATATAAGAACAAAACATCAAAATAAATAAACAATTAGATATTATACAAAAACAGAAAATAGAAATCCAAGAGATAGACAAATTTCAGAAATGAACAACTCAGTAGAAGATTTTAGGAGCAAATTTGAAACAGTGGAAGACAGAATCAGCAAGATTGAAAACAAATCCATGGATGCTGCTTTGTTTGAGGAAAAATCAGAAAAGAATGAAAAAAGTGCAGAAAACCTAAGAATTATGTGGGAAACAATCAAGAGCAAAAATTTGTGCATGATTTGAGTTCCAGAACAGGGGGAGAAAATGTAAAACTCAGAGAAGATTGCTGAAGATTTGCTGGCAGAAAACTTCCCAAATATCACGGAAGCCAAAAAGCTGACTGTCTTAGTTGTCTCCTGCTGCTATAACAGAAATACCACAAGTGGACGGCTTTAACAAAGAGAAATTTATTCTCCCATAGTCTAGTAGGCTAGAAGTTCAAATTCAGGGCATCAGCTCCAGGAGAAGGCTTCTCTCTTTCAGCTCCGAAGGAATGTCCTTATCATCAATCTTCCCCTGGTCTAGGAGCTTCTCAGGTGCAGGGACCCCAGGTCCAAAGGATGTACTCTTTTTCCGGTGCTGCTTTCTCCATGGTACGAGGTCCCTGTGTCTCTCTGCTTGCTTTTGTCTTCTATATCTCAAAAGAGATTGACTTAAGACACGATATAATCTTGTAGATTGAGTCCTTCCTCATTAACATAACTGCCTCTAATTCTGCCTCATTAACATCATAGAGTTAGGATTTATAACACATAAGAAAATCACATCAGATGACAAAATGGTGTACAATCACACAGTACTGAGAATCATGGCATAGCCAAGTTGACAGATACTTTTGGGGGACACAATTCAGTCCATGACACTGACCATCCAAGAAGCTCAGTGAACTCCATATAGAATATACCCCAAAAGAAAGTTACCAAGACATATCATAATCATACTTGCCAAAACCAGAAACAAAGAATCCTGAGAGCAGTTTTAGAAAAAGGAAAAGTCATTTACAAAGGGAAACAGTAATACTAAGCTCTGATTACTCGGTAGAAACTGTGCAGGCAAGAAGGCAATGGGATGACATATGTACAACCTTGAAGTAAAAAAATACCAACCAAGAATAATACATCTTGCAAAACTCTCTCTCAAATACGATGGCAAAATTAGGAAATTTGCAGATAAGTAGAAATTAAAGAAATTCATAAAAACCAAGTTAAACTTAAAATATTAAAGGGAGTCCTTCGGTTAGAGAACCAACATCAGACAACAACCAAAGTATAGGACACAGGACAGCATCAGCCAGATACCAACTAGGTAAAGAACTCTCCATAATAAAACAATCTCAAAGTATTAAAAGAGGGAAACAGAGCTGTCAATCTGTAAATGACAACACAAAACAGTAAAAGGAATAAACAGTGTAGGTATAGAACTTTCAGATGGAGAGGAGATCATGGCAGTATCAAGTAATAAAAGACTGGCTCAAACTTAGTGAGATAAACGTACCTTTCAAGGTAACCACAAAGTTGACAAACCTACTCATCAAAGTAAAAAGGAAGAAAAACATAAAGACACAGTAAACACAAAATCTAAAATAATGAAAGAAAAAAATCCACAAACAAAAGGAACTCAGCACAAGAAAGTAAGAGGAACAACAACAACAAAAAAAAAACCATCAGCACCACAACAATATGAAAGCAAGAAACTTATTCCTATCAATAATTACACTGAATGTAGGTAGCTTAAATGCATCCATAAAGAGACAAGAGAGTGGCAGAATGGATGAAGAAGCACGGCCCACCAATATGTTGTCTACAAGATACACGACATACACTACCTACCTAAACTAACACAAACTGAGGTAGAAACTCTGAACAGACCCATAACAAGAAAAGAGATTGAAGAGGTAATTGAAAAACCCCTGACAAAAAAAAAAAAACCCTGGCCTGGATGGTTTCACGGAGAATTCTACCAAATATTCAGAGAACAGTTCACACCAGTACTACTGAAACTATTTCAGAGTATAGAAAAGGAAGGTATACTCTGAAATTCATTCTATAAAGCCAACCAGGCAAAGACACCTCAAAATAAGAAAGTTATAGACCAGTATTTCTCATGCATATAGATGTAAAAATTCTCAGCAGAATTCTAGCCAATAGAATTCAGCATCATATCAAAAAAATAATACATCATAACCAAGTGGGATTAATACCAGTTATGCAAGGGTGGTTCAACATTAGAAAATCATTCAACCTAATCCACCACATATATAGAACAAATGAAATGAATCACATGGTCATCTCAATCGACACAAGAAAAGGCATTTAATAAAGTCCAACACCCATTCCTGATAGAAACTCTCAGCAAAATAGGAATCGAAGGGAAATTCCTCAGCCTAATAAAGGGCATCTATACAAAACCAACAGCCAACACCATCCTCAAAGGAGAGAGGCTGAGAGCATTCCCCTTGAGAACAGGAACAAGACAAGGATGCCCTTTATCACCACTCCTATTTAACATTGTGCTGGTGGTCCTAGCTACAGCAATAAGGCAAAAAAAAGAAGTAAAGGGCATCCAAGTTGGAAAGGAAGAAGCAAAACTATCCCTATTCGCAGATGGTATGATCCTATACATAAAGCCAAAAACCAAACCCATTGCTGTCAAGTCAACTCCATCACATAGCAACACTATAGGATAGAGTAGAACTACTCCATAGGGTTTCCAAGGAGCGGCTGGTGGATTTGAATTGCCAGCCGTTTTAGTTTGCAGCCATAGTACACCATGGCTCTTAAACTGCGCCACCAGCACCCCATTCAGCAGATGATATGATCCTATACATAGAGAACCCCAAAGATTCCACAAGAAAACTACTGGAACTAATAGAAAGATTCAGCAGAGTAGGAGGATACAAAGTCAGCATTCAATAATTAGTTGGATTCCCGTATACCAACAAAGAGTACTTTGAAAAGGAAATCAGGAAAACAATACCATTTATAATAGCCCCTAAAAAGATAAAATACTTAGGAATAAATCTAAACAGGGACATAAAAGATCTATACAAAGAAAACTACAAAACATATTGCAAGAAACCAAAAGAGACCTACGTAAATGGAAAAACATACCATGCTCTTGAATAGAAAGACTCAAGATTGTGAAAATGTCAATTCTACCCAAAGCCATCTACAGACATAATGTAATCCCAATCCAAATGCTAACAGCATTCTTCAATGAGATGGAAAAACTAATCACCAGCTTTTAAATGGAAAGGAAAGAGGTGCTGGATAAGCGAAGCATTACTGAAGAAATAGAACAAAATAAGAGACCTCACACTCCCTGATCTCAGAAACTACTGTACAGCCATAGTAGTCAAAACAGTCTGGTACTGGTACAATGACAGACGCATAGACCATTGGAACAGAATTGAGAACCCAGATATAAATCCATCCACCTATGATCAGCTGATCTTTGACAAAGGACCAAAGGCCACTAAATGGGGAAAAGAAACTTTTTAACAAATGGTGCTGGCAAAAATGGATGTTGTTATTGTTGTTAGATGCCGTAGAGTTGGTTCCGACTCATATTTACCCTAAGTACAACAGAACGAAACACTGCTTAGTCCTGTGCCATCTTCACGTTCATTGTTATGCTTGAGTCCATTGTTGCAACCACTGTGTCAGTCCATCTCATTGAAGTTCTTCCTCTTTTTCGCTGACTTTCTACCAAGCATGATGTCCTTCTACAGGAACTGATCCCTCCTGATAACATGTCCAAAGTATGTGAGATGAAGTCTCGCCATCTTTGCTTCTAAGGAGAATTCTGGCTGTACTTCTTCCAAGACAGATTGGTTTGGCAGTCCGTGGTATATTCAGTATTCTTTGCAACACCATAATTCAAAGGCATCGATTCTTCTTTGGTCTTCCTTATTCATTGTCCAGATTTCGCATGCATATGAGGCAATTGAAAACACCATGGCTTGGGTCAGGTGCTCCTTAGTCTTCAAGGTGACATCTTTGCTTTTTTAACACTTTAAAGAGGTCTTTTGCAGCAGATTTGCCTAATGCAGTGCATCCGTTAATTTCTTGACTGCTGCTTCCATGGGTGTGGATTGTGGATCCATGTAAAATGAAATCCTTGACAACTTCATTCTTTTCTCCTTTTATCATGATGTTGCTTATTGGTCCACTTGTGAGGATTTTTGTTTTCTTTATATTTAAGTGTAATCCATACTGAAGGCTGTAGTATTTGATCTTCATCAGTAAGTGCTTCAAGTCCTCTTCACTTTCAGCAAGCAAGGTTATGTCATCTGCATAACACAAGTTGTTAATGAGTCTTCCTCCAATCCTGATGTCCCATACTTCTTCGTATAGTCCAGCTGCTCAAATTATTTGCTCAGCATACAGATTGAGTAAGTATGATGAAAGGATACATCCCTGACACACACCTTTCCTGGCTTTAAACCACACACTAATTTTCTTGTTGTTTTCGAATGACTGCCTCTTGGTCTTACTACAGGTTCCTCATGAGCACAATTAAGTGTTCCAGGATTCCCATTCTTTGCGATGTTTCCCATAATTTGTTATGATCCACGCAGTTGAATGCTTTTGCATAGTCAGTAAAACACAGGTAAACATCTTTCTGGTTTTCTCTGCTTTCAGCCAAGATCTATTTGACATCAGCAATGATATGCCTCGTTCTGTGTCCTCTTCTGAATCTGGCTTGAATTTCTGGCAGTTCCCTGCGGATGTACTGCTGCAGCTGTTTTTGAGTGAATCTTCAGCAGAATTTTACTTGGATGTGATATTAATGATATTGTCCAATAATTTCTGCATTCTGTTGGATCACCCTTCTTTGGAATAGGCATAAATATGAATCTCTTCCAGTTGATTGGCCAGGTAGCTGTCTTCCAAATTTCTTGGCATAGACGAGTGAACACTTCCAGTGCTGCATCCATTTGTTGAAACATCTCCATTGTCAATACCTGCAGACTTGTTTTTCACCAGTGTCTTCAGTGCAGCTTGGACTTCTTCTTCAGTACCATCTGTTCCTGATCACATGCTACCTCCTGAAATGGTTGAATGTCGACAAATTCTTTTTGGTATAGTAACTCTGTATTCCTTCCATTTTCTTTTGATGCTCTCTTCATCGTTTAATGTTTTCCCCATAGAACCCTTCAGCATTACAACTTAAGGTTTGAATTATTTTTTTTTTTTCCCCAGTTCTTTCAGATTGAGAAATACCAACCAAGCAAGTTCTCCCCTTTTGGTTTTCTGTCTCCAGGTCTTTGCACATGTCATTACAATACTTTGTCTTCTCGAGCCACCCTTTGAAATCTGTTGTTCAGCTCTTTTACTTCATCATATCTTCCTTTTCCTTTAGCTATCTACATTCAAGAGCAAGTTTCAGAGTCTCTTCCGACATCCATTTTGGTCTTCTTTCTTTCTTGTCTTTTTAATGACCTCTTGCTTTCTTCATGTATGATGTCCTTGATGTCATTCTACAATTTGTCTGGTCTTTGGTCATTAGTGTTCAGTGTGTCAGATTTATTCTTGAGATGGTCTCTAAATTCAGGTGGGATATACTCAAGGTCGTACTTTTGCTCTGGTGAACTAGTTCTAATTTTCTTCAGCTTCAGTTTGAACTTGCATATGAGCAATTGATGGTCTGTTCTGCACTGGGCCCCTGGCCTTGTTTTAACTGACTATAATTGAGCTTTTCCATCATCTCTCTCCAAAGATGTAGTCGATTTGATTCCTGTGTATTACATCTGGCGAGGTCCATGTGTATAGTCGCCATTTACGTTGGTGGAAAAAGGTATTTGCAATGAAGAAGTCATTGGTCTTGCAAAATTCTATCATGTAATCTCCAGCATCGTTTCTGTGGCCATATTTTCCAACTACGAGTCCTTCTTCTTTGTTTCCAACTTTCGCATTCCAATTACCAGTAATTATCAATGCATCCTGATTGCACGTTTGATCAATTTCAGACTGCAGAAGTTGGTAAAAATCTTCAATTTCTCCATTTTTGGCTTTCGTAGTTGATGTGTAAATTTGAATACTAGTCATATTGACTAGTCTTCTTTGTAGGCATATGGATATTATCCTATCACTGACAGCACTGGATTTCAGGATGGATCTTAAAATGTTCCTTTTGACGATGAATGCAATGCCATTCCTCTTTATAAGTTGTCATTCTCGGCATAGTAAATAATACGATTGTCTAATTCAAAATGGCCACTACCAGTCCATTTCAGCTCACTAATGCCTAGGATATCGATGTTTATGCATTCCATTTCATTTTTGACCATTTCCAATTTTCCTAGATTCATACTTCATACATTCCACGTTCTGATTATTAAGGGATGTTTGCAGCTGTTTCTTCTCATTTTGAGTCATGGTATGTCAGCAAATGAAGTTCCATGTGATGGATGTTCATCTGTTAAAAAAAGAAACAGAACTCTACCTTACACCATACACAGAAACTAACTCAAAATAAATCATAGACCTAAATATAAAATCTAAAGTGATAAAAATTACGGAAGAAAAAAATAGGGCCATTGCTAGGGGCCCTTATACACGGGATAAATATAATACAAACCACAACTAACAGTGCACAAACACCAGAAGATAAACTAGATAACTGAGAACTCCTAAAATAAATTAAACACGCTTGTCAAAAGACTTCACCAAAAGAATAAAAAGAGAACCTACAGACTGGGAAAAATTTTTGGCTATGACTTATCTGACAAGGGGTCTGATCTCTAAAATCTATGGAATACTTCAACTCCTCAAGAAAAAGACAAATAATCCAATTAAAAATGTGCACAGAATATGAACAGACATGTCACCAAGGAAGACATTCAGGCTGCTAACAGACATATGAGGAAGTGCTTGCAATCATTAGCCATTAGAGAAACAGAAATCAAAACTACAATGAGATACCATCTCACCCTGACATTACTGACACTAATCAAAAGAAAAAGAAAAAAAAAAAAAAAACCTAGCCAGAAAATAACAAATATTAGAGAGGCTGTGGGGAGATTGGAGCACTTATGTACAGCTAGTAGGAATGAAAAATAGTACAATCACTATGGAAAAAGAGATGGTGCCTCCTTAAAAAGCTTGCAATAGAAATACCATAGGATCTAGCAATCCTACTCCTAGTACTATATTTTAGAGAAATAAGAGACATCGCTTAAATAGACATATGCACACCCATGTTCATTGTGGCATTATTCACAATAGCAAAAAGATGGAAACAACCTAAGTGCCCGTGAACAGATGAATGGATAAACAAACTATGGTACATACACACAATGGAATACTGCGCAACAAGAAAAATGATGAATTTGTAAAACATCTCACAAAATGGATGAATCTGGAGGCATTATGCTGAGTGAAATAAGTCAATCACTGGGTTTTTATAATGAGACCACCATTATAAAAACCCCAGGAAAGGTTTACACACAGAAAAAAACAATCTTTGATGGTTATGGGGAGGGGTGGCCTGGGGAGAGGAAATCAGTGGATAGTAGACAAGTGTTAACTTTGGTGAAGGGAAAGACAACACACAATATAGGGGAAGTCAGCACAGCTTGACCAAGGTAAACTCATAGAAGCTTCTGAGACACATCCAAACACCTTGAGGAACTGAGTTATTGAGGCTGAGGGCTGGGGACCATAGCCTCAGAGGAAATCTAGGTCAGTTGGCATAAAATAAGTTCATAGAGAAAATGTTCTACATCCTACTTGGGTGAGTAGCGTCTGGGGTCTTAAAAGCTTGCGATCAGCCATGTAAGATATACTATTGGTCCCATCCCATCCAGAGCAAGGGAGAATGAAGAAAACCAAAGACACAAGGAAAGTATTAGTCCAGATGGACCACAGAAATCACAGCCTCCACCATCCTGAGCCCAGAAGAACTATATGGTGTCCAGTGACCACCACTGACTGCTCTGACAGGAATCACAATAAAGGATCTCAGAATGGAAGAAAAATGTAGAAAAGAATTCAAATCCACGAAAAAAGACCAGATTTACTGGTCTGACAGAGACTGGAGGAACCCCCAGACTGCAGCCCCCAGACACCCTGCTGACTCAGAATTGAAGCCAGTTCCGAAGCCCATTTTTCAGCCAAAAGATTAGACAAGCCTATAAAACAAACAATACCTGTGAGGAACATGCTTCTTAGTTCAATCAAGTATAGGAGACCAAGTGGGCAACCAAAAACAAAGATGAGAAGGCAGGAAGGGACAGAAGAACTGGAAGAATGGACACTGGGAACCTGGAGTGCAAAGGGAAAGGTAGAGAGTGTTGGCACATTGTGAGGAGGGCAACCAATGTTCGAAACAGTGTGTGTATAAAATTTTGAATGAGAAGTTAATTTGTGCTGTAAACTTCCACCTAAAGCACAATAGAATAAAATAAAGAATTATGACTTCAGGAGGGTCACGTGAGACGTGACATTTAAAAAATTTACTCGCCCTAGGCATTTTCTGTTTAGTTCAGTTTAGTTTCAGAGTTGGTATCCTCCCCTTCCCACCTCCCACAAATTCCTTAATGTAAAATGTTCTTCATCTCTGGAAGGACTTTGATGGGTCTGTCTGGGGTCACAGATGCTCAAAGGTTTTTGTTTTGTTATTTTAAATCATGTTTTATTTTTGTTTTCTGTGATACTGAAATGTTTTGAAATGAGCTTTATTATAGCACTGAATTGTTCTTATTTTGTTCTGTTTGGTATGACCATGGGATTATTTTTCCTTTTTAAATTGTGGAATTAGGAGGCAGATGAGATAGGGAGAAACTTACCGTGTGAGAATAGTCTCTTATTTCTCATGTGTGTATAATTATTACTGTAGTTTAGTGACCCAGGTAACTGCAGCTAAATTGTTTACTTTGGCTCAGAATGCCAGTTGTTTCTCCCCACCTTCCCAAAAACCCTTCCTTCTTTTTTTTAATTGTACTTTAGATGAAGGTTTACAGAACAAATAGTTTTCTTATTAAACAGTACACATATTGTTTTCTGACATTCGTTAACAACCCCACGACATGTCAATACTCTCCCTTCTTGACCTTAGGTTCCCTATTACCAGCTTTCTTGCCCCCTCCTGCCTTCTAGTCTTTGTCCTGGGCTGTTGTGCCCCATTAGTCTTGTTTTGTTTTGTGGGCCTGTCTAATCTTTGGCTGAAGGGTGAACCTCAGAAGTGACTTCATTACTAAGCTAAAAGGGTGTCTGGGGGCCATATTCTTGGGGTTTCTCCAGTCTCTGTCAGGCCAGTATTTCCGATCTTTTCCAAAAACCTTTCTGTTGTTGTTATTAGGTGCCGTCGAGTCGGTTCAGACTCATAGTGACCCTGTGTACAACAGAACAAAACACTGCCCAGCCCTGCGCCATCGTCATAATCGTTGTTCTGCTTGAGCCCGTTGTTGCAACCACTGTGGGATTCCATCTCATTGAGGGTCTTCCTCTTTTTCGCTGACCCTGTGTTTTACCAAGCATGATGTCCTTCTCCAGGGACTGATCCCTCATGATAACATGTCCATTGGATTAGCGCCCAACATGATCACATCTGTGACTTCATCTTAACTTGATTATATCTGTAAAGACCCTTTTTCCAAATAAGGTCACATTCACAGCTTAAAAAAAAAACCTAACCAAACCTGTTGCCATTGCCATGAGTCGATTCCGACTCATAGCTACCCTATAGGACAGAGTAGAACTGCCCCATAGGGTTTCCAGGGAGCGCCTGGTGGATTCGAACTGCTGACCTTTTTGTTAGCAGCTGAACTGTTAACCACTACGCCACCAGTGTGGGAGGGAGTGTGTTCCAATGTAGGTTTTTTATTTTTTATTTTTTTAAGAATGTGTTTTTCTGAGGTTGATCTGTGTTTTGGTGATGATATACTTCTTTTTTTTTTTTTTTTAACTTAAGCAGTCCATTTGAAACTTAAAAAAATTTTTCACTGAGAAAGCTGATAATAGGGAACCCAAGTCTGAGAAGGGGAGACTGTTGACATGTTGTGGGGTTGACAACCAATGTCACAAAATGATATGTATACTAATTGTTTAGTGAGAAGCTAGTTCTGTAAACCTTCATCTAAAGTACAATTTAAAAAATTGTTTTTTTTTTTCACTGAGCCACCTCAAATATTTTCTGAAATGAGGTCCAAAGTCTAAATACATTTTTATATACCCAAGTCAATCTCTTTATCCATCAGACTTTTAAATTGTGTTTTGAAAATACTTATTAATTTAAGAAAATCTTATTTCAGCCCCTGGGAATTTCATAATAATTGCAAATTAAATAGATGGGTTCTTATGTGATTGAAAATTTAGTGATGAAATCAACATAAAATAAACCTGGAGGCTATAGCTAGAACATTTGTTCACTTTATTTGTTTTAGATAAGAGTTTATCCTAAAGCAGGCTGTCTAGGCTCCATCTTCTATTAACCTCACTGCTCTTTTACCACATATAAAATTACAGTGTAGTTTCTCAAGTTTTGAAGATTTCAGAATTTTGTGGAGCACTTCCAAGGTATCTGTTGAGATGTGTGGCATCCATCCACTTGGGCACCTGCTCAGACTTGCTGTGGCCCATCTGGAAGGACACCTGCATCCCATTAAAAATGAACATTGTCATTATCTGCTGTTCTGTGGAATTGCTCATTAGCTGGGAGGATACTATCATTACTGGTGGTAATAAGCATTTATTGAGTCCTAAAAGTGAGAATGGAATTGAATATTGGATTGATTTTAGAGGTCCTTTTTTAAAAAAACTTTCTTTTTTTTTTTTTTTTTTTACTGTCATCCGTTTCTTTCACAGAAATTTTATAGGATCCTATATTAGTTTTCTATTACTACCATAACAAACTACCACAAACTTTGTGGCTTAAAACAATTCAAATTTATTATGTAACAGTTCTATAGGTCAGAAGTCTGACATGGGTTTGACTGAGCTAAAATCAAGGTGTTGGCTGGGCTTCATTATGTTTTGGAGCCTCTAAGTGAGAATCTGTTTCCTAGCTATTCCCAGCTTTAAGGGATCACCCGCATTCCTTGCTTGGCTCATGGTCTCCTACTTTCTTTTCATCTTCAGAGCTGGCAATGGCAAGTTGAGTCCCTTTCACAATTGAATTTCCCCTGCCTCTTCTGCCGTCCGTCATCCCATCTCTGTCAGACACAGCTGCAGTTCTCTGCTTTTAATGGCTCAAGTGATTATATTGGTCCTCCTCAATAATCCAGTGTAATCTCCTCTCTCAGGGTCTTTAACCTTAATCACATCTGCAAAATCCTTTTTGCCAGGTAAGGTAAAATATTCACAGATTCTAGAGATTAGGATATGGACATCTTTGGGGTGGAAGGCCCTTATTCTGTTTACCACAGAACCGAAACATCTTTCCAGAATGCTATTTTACTAATTTAAAAATTTTATTGTTGTAAGATCCTAGGTATGATTTGAATTAATGCTGAGAAAATAAAGCACCACTAGTTCTGACTTTTCTTCTAAGCTTCAAACTCTTATCTGCAATACCTGTTGTACATATTTTCGTAGATATTTTGTAAGCACCTTGTTAGTTTTTGCTATGTAACAAACTATTCCACGCCAATTATCATTAACCACACATCTATAGATCACCTGCTAGGCTGGGTTTGGGTGGGTGTCTCTGGTGACCTTGGCTGGACTTACACATCTGCATCTGTGAGTCTGCAGGTCAGCTGAGAATTGTCTAATCTAGCCTGGGGCTCTGTGGCTCCTTCCACATGTCTCTCATCCCCGTGCCTTTGGCCTAGCCCAGGCATGTCCTTCTTATGAAAATGACAGAAATGCAAACATGTAAGTGGAAACATGAAGCCTTTTATGGCCTAGGCACAAAACTGGAATACTGTTGCTTTTGCTTTATTCTGTCACATGACCAAATTAAGGGGCTGGAAAATGTACTCCATCCCTTTAGTGGGAGGAGCTGCAAAGTCACCTAGCAAATGGACTTGAATGGAGAGAAGGTAAAGAATTGAGGTCAGTGATGCACTCGGACACATGTTCAAACTCTCCCCCAAACTGAACTCATCTCTGTGACTACCTCCCTCACCAGAAACCTGTTTTGCTTTCTTTATTTTTAGTCTTAGTTAATGATACTACTCTATGCCTAGTCTACTAACCTAGAAACCTAAAAAAGTCTTCCAGGGTCTTCTCTTTCCCCTCTCCCTATCTTCAGTATTTACTTTGACTCTGACATACTTGGGGTCACCATGAGTCAAGAGTCGACTCTACGACTCTACGGCAACTGGTTACTGGTTAATCTCTAATCTGTCATCTCTTCTCCTGCCTTATTATCATCACTGTTGAGATTCAGACTCTCATATCTCTTTGGGAAGAAAGGGAGGTGGTTGTCTCTTAGTTGACCTAAACTTTGCTTCCTTCAGATCCATCCCTTACATTGCAGCCAAAATATTCTACTTGAAATACAGATGTCACTCCCGTTCAGTGGCTTCTCATTGCCCCTAGAGGAGGCCCTCTGTGATTTAGATTCTCCAGACTCATCTTCCACCATTTCCTGCCTTCTATTTTGCCAGGAGTGAGCAAGCTATGGCCCATTTTTGTAGGGTTCACGAGCTAAGAATGGTGTTTACATTTTTAAATGGTTGAAAAAAATAAAAAGAATATTTTTTTGCACATGAAAGTTACAAAATTTAAATTTCAGTATTCATAAATAAAGTTTTATTGGAACACAGCTACACGTATTCATTTAAATATTGCACTGTTGCTGTTTTTAGAGTTGAGTAGTTGTGGCAGAGACAAACCCTGAAATATTTACTCTCTGGTCCTTAACAGAAAAAGTTTGCCAACCCCTGCCCTAGTCATCCAGAGCTTATAACAGCTCCCCTTATATACCATTTTATTTCATGCTTTAATCTTTTATCATGTTTTTTTTTTTTTTTTGCCTGGATTGCTTTTTTTTTTTAATAACAGCTTTTTTGAGATACAGTTCATGCATTTTAAGTGTACAACTCAATGGTTTTTAGTATATTCACAGAGTCATGCAACCATCACCACTATCAATTTTAGAACATTTCATAACCCTCCAAAAAAACCCTCTCTATTCACTCCCCCCACCCCCACCCCCACCCCACCCCGTCTCCACCAGCCCTAGGCATCCACTACTCTGTTTTTGGTCTCTATACATTTGTCTATTCGGATATTTCATATAAATGGAATCATGCAATATGTGGTCTCTCTATGACTGGCTTCTTAGCATAAAGTTTTCAGTTCGTCCATGCTATAGCATGTATCTCTACTTCATTCCTTATCATGGCCAAATAATATTCCATTGTATAGAAATACCACAGTTTGTGTCTATTTATCATTTGATGGACATTTGGGTAGTTTTGGCTATTATGAATAATGCTGCTATGAACATTCATGTACAAGTTTTTGTATAGACTTATGTTTTCATTTCTTTTGTGTATATACCTAGGCTAATTCTTCTTTACGCTTCAAGAATTGACTTTGGGGTCATCTCTTCCAGGAAACTTTTCCTAATCTGGTAGGATGGGTTAAGTGTTTTTTCCCTAAGCCTCTGCTAACATCTGCATAGTGCTTACCACATTATATTGAAATTATCTCTGCATGTCTATTTCCTCCACTGCTCTGTAAGTTTCTGGAGAGTAGGGTTTATGTCTCATTTAACTTTGTATCAACTGCAAATAACACAAATGTTGATTTTATATTTGTTGAACTAGAAAACTTGTACAGCAACCTGTGCTTTTGAATTAAAATTTATCTTTTGTTAATTTCTTGTCTCTTTCATATATTTGCTTTTTTTTATTTTAAGTCTTTTCGAATACATATTGAGATAACTGATCTTGATTTTTATCCTTTTTAAAATTTTATTGTGGTAAAATATATGTAACAAATTTGCCATTTTCACCAGTTTAAAGTGTACAATTCAGTGACGTTAATTACATTTACAATGTTGTATAACCATCACCTCTCTGTTTTTCCAAAACTTTTTTATCACCCCACACAGAAATTCAGTACCCATTAAGCAATAACTCCCCATTCTTTCTTCCTTCCAGCCCCTGGTAACCACTAATCTACTTTTGCTTATGCATTTGCATATTCTAGATACTTCATGTAAGTGGGATCCTATAATATTTGTTCTTTTGTGTCTGACTTATTTTATTTAGCATAATGTTTGCAAGGTTCAGCCATGTATCAGAATGTCATTTCTCTTTATGTCCTAATAATATTCATACATATTGTATGTATGTACCACATCTTGTGTATTGATTCATCTGTTGATGGACACTTGGGTTGTTTCCATCTATTGGCTATTGTGAATAATGTGGCAGTGAACATTGGTATACAATTATTTTTTTAAGTCCTTTCAATTTTTTGGGTCTATTTCTAGAAGTGAGATTTCTGGGTCATATGGTAAATCTATGTTTAACTTTTTGAAGAACCACCAAACTGTTTTCCACAGCAACTGCATAATTTTACAATCCTACCAGCAATGGAGGAGGACTCGTTTCTCCACATTCTCACCAATACTTGTTATTTTCAGTTTTTTTGATAATAGCTATCCTGGCGGTATGAAGTGGTATCTCATTGTAGTTTTCATTTGCATTTCCCTAGTGACTAATGATGTTGAGCATCTTTTCAGGTGCTTATTGGCCATTTCTATATCTTCTTTGGGAAATGTATGTTCAAGTTCTTTACCCATTTTTTAATTGGGATATTTTTCTTTTTGTTGTTGAGTTTTTGTTTTTGTTTTTAAGGCCTGCAAAGAAAAAAAAAGGCCCCAAGGAAAAAGCATCAGATGAAAAAAAAAATGAGATAGAAAAAATAAAGTCATACCCCTGTATGGAAGGCGAACCTGAAGATGATGTCTATTTAAAACGCTTATACCCAAGGCAGATATACGAGGTGGAGAAGGCTGTTCACCTTCTTAAGAAATACCAAATTCTAGACTTCACTTATCCAAAGCAAGGTGTTTATCTTGATTTGACACTGGATATGTCACTGCAGAAGAAGGTATGTAGACTCAAATAAATTTATATGTGAGCAATGGCTGTAGAGTTCATGTTTCTTAATTTTTTAAATTTCTTTCCTTCCTTGATGATTATTAGAATATCTCATTCCCTTTCTATACTGAATGTTATGAAAATTTTTTTTATTAAATTTTCCAAATATGAAATATAATGTTGAATATTTGCTCTGGAGAGTTGATGAACACATATCTCCTTTCTCCCAAAGAAACACTGGTATAAATTTCAACACAAGTAGTGTTGAAATTAATTGAAGTATTACTGTAACTTTGGAAAGTTCCTTAAGCTGCCTGAGTGTCATGTCCCTCTTCTAAGTGAGGGCCTTGGATTAGCTCGGTGGCTTTTAGATGTGTTTTTTGGAGTCCTGGGATGAGACTCTGTTTGGATGGGTGAGATTCCAAGCCTGTCACTCTTGCTTCAACCAGACCCTCTCTGTTTTGTCTGTTTATATATATGAGTTCCATGTAAGAGTTTTCCTCTAAAAGTAGGAATAAACACTAGATTAGCTTTGAGATCTATTACAGTCCTAAATTTGTAAGGTTCTCAATTTAAGAAATCCAATTTTTTTAGAAATATTTTAATTTTTATTCTGAGGATGTCTTTTTTTTTTTCAAACTAAATGGTGTAAGTTTTTGAGTACAATTTAACAACCTTAGTAACACCAACCATAATAGAGCACCTAGGAGGAGGCAGTGCAGTATAACGCTTAAGAGCATGGGCTTTGTAGTCAATTACTCAGGCTTGAGTCTTGTCTTCACCACTTAACTTGGTCTGTGACTTTAGGCTTCAAAGCTCAGTTTCCTCTGTTGTTGGTTGCCATCGAGTCAGTTCCCACCCAGCAACCCTATACAGAGTAGAACTGCCCCTCTAGGGTTTCCTAGGCTGTAATCTTTACAGAAGGAAGCCTGGTGGTGCAGTGGTGAAGTGCTTGGCTGGTAACTGAAACGTTGGCGGTTCAAATCCACCAGTCGCTTCGAGGGAAAAAAGACCTGGCCATCTGCTCCTGTAAAGATTTTAGCTTAGGAAACCCTATGGGGCAGTTCTGCTTTGTCCTGTAGGGTACCTATGAGTCAGAATCAACTCGAGGGCACACAATAACAACAATCTTGACGGAAGCAGTTTGCCAGGTCTTTTCCCTCTCTGAGTGGCTGCTGAGTTTGAACCACTGACCTTTCGTTAGCAGCCAGGCACTTAATCATTGCACCATCAGGACTCCTGTCTCATCTCTAAAGGGAGATAATATGCTTAGTTCATATGGTTGTATGGAGGATTAAATGAGATATAGAGGACTTAATAAATGCTGAATAACAACAACCAACATTTGTTGAAACCTTTCTATGTACCCGCCACAATGCTAAATGTTTTACATGTGTTTCCTCATTTAATCCTATAACCTCAGAAGTTGAGACATAAAAAGTAAAGTAATTTGCTAAAGGTCACACAGTAGTGGGCAGAGTTAGCATTTGAACCAAGATCTGTCTCATTTCTTAGTTCTTGTCTACTAGAAAGAGTTTCTACCAGCCATGTTACAATATTTATTTTATAACGTAGTATCACTGTTAATTCTTTTATTTTCAGAATTTGTAGTTCATTAATGTAGTTCATAGCAAAATCTTGTAGGATGACAAGCTTCATTTCATAAGTGGAATCCACTTGTAAACTAATAACATTGTTAGATATTGTTGCCTTCCTAAGGTGTTTTTCCTTCTTCATAAGGTACCTATACAACAAGCCAGGATTCCCCAGGGGGATGCTGTTCTTGTGATTGCTTGCCGTTGAAAAATTCCCTGAAGCCAGTTGTGACATGTTAATGCCAAAGGAATGCCAGTCAATAAAACTCAGTTGCATGACTGATATAAAATGTGCTTAAGAATTTGTGCCTTCTTGTCTGAAAAGAAATCCTTAGGAGTTCTCTACTCAAAATAAAGTTTTTCTAAAAATGTAATGTTTCAATCAGTTTTAATTAGGGGAAGATCCCCTTTTATTTTTCTTCCAGACCTTAAGGCTTCACTAAAACTATGGGTCTAGAACTTGTTTTTTACATAAAGTCTCTCTAAGAGATCTGAGCCTCAGGCCTGGACAGGTCCTTGGCCAGATGACTGAGCGGATTAGTTCTAAGGCCCTTTAGAATCTTTACTTGCATTAAATCCAAAAAACAAACCCATTGCCATCGAGTCGATTCCAACTCATAGCAACTTTATAGGACAGGGTAGAACTGCCCCATAGGGTTTCCAAGGAGCACCTGGTGGATACAAACGGCCAACCTTTCTGTTAGTAGCTGAGCTCTTAACCACTGTGCCACCAGGGCTCCTGTATTAGGGTGCCTCAAATGCATGCCATTGTTTATTCTGGGTTTTCAAACTGACTTCCCAAGTATATTTGGAAGTGGTAGTGGTCCAGGGTGTTTCAAAATAGACCCAATTAGAGTCCCAGGCCTGAAAGGCTCTTCTTAGACTTATGGTTTATACCACCTGATTATTTGGGTCCAAGGATGGAGGTTAGGAGTGACCTACTACTGAGCAGATTAGCTGCGTATTGTTTATTGTTCAGTATGCCCAGCTAGCATCCTATTTGATGGTGTCAGCAAATTAAATCGTTTTTTAATTTAATTCAAGGCAGCAAACATTTTTTAGACATTTGTCATGTGAAAATCATTTATGCTAGGTGCTAGCGGAGATATGGATATGTAAACACATCTCTTTATGTATGCGAGTCTATGATGAATAATGTAATACAGGTAAAGGCCAAGTGCCATGGGAGTATGGAGATGGGAAGAAAGATTTGGATTTTCATTATGGTTTCTTACAAAAGAAACATAATATTTTGTGCTTTAAATTGTAATCAATGGAATAGTTTTGGAATAATGGGAGGACGTATTGTAGAATTAAAACCCTAAAAATAAAAGATGTTAGTTTGTTTTTTTTTTAATTGTGGTAAAGTGTACACAAGAAAATATTTGCCATTTCAACAATTTCTTTGTTTATAATTCAGTGTTAGTTCTGGTTTTACAAAATATGTGAACTAGAGAAAAGATGAACTTTTCATGATTATATTTCCCCTGCTGTATATTTAGAAAAAAGTGGAGCCATTTGCCAGTGTTCTTAATCTTCCGTACCCATTCACTTCAGAAATCAATAAAGTTGCTGTGTTCACAGGGGTGAGTAAACTTTGTCAACTTTTTATATTCTCTCCTTTTTTTTTTAACCTATCACATTAATCAATGATTAGAATAACTGAGTAAGTACAATTAGAGAAAAATCTTAGCTAAACTCATCTCATCATTAGTCCACCACATTGTTTCTTACAAGAAACTGAGGAAAAGTATAGAATTTATTCTACTAGCTTCTGTTTCCTATTCACTCTCTTCCTCAAACAACAAAAACAGGATTGTTTTAAAGCAGTGGGACTACTTAGTGCTGTGAAGTCACTGAAGCCACAATTTAAAAAAATATTTATTCTAGGAAGTCAAATATATAACAAGTATAGTAATGTAGTCCTTTGAAAATTATCAATCGTTTGTTTATAAAGTGTTTGTAAATTTGTTTTGTAAAGTGAATTAATTCTTCCCTATCTAAAGCTCAGACTTCAGGCATTTTAAGAGTATGTGCCTCACTTTCAAAGAAGAAACAAAGTCTTTACTTCCCAGAAATGTGGGGAATGTTGTTGTTAGAATGTCACAAAACTCTAGTGATTAAGGGACTGTTAGATTTTTACAGTAAAACCAAGCGGCATAAAGGGACATATAGAAAAGAAAGAACAGTATTGTTTGTTTTCCTTTTGAATTTTTCAGACACTTGACTAAATTTGGTTCTGTCATTTCTTATTAAATTATACTTTTTTCTTATTGGTTTGATAAAATGTCTCTAATAAAACTAAATATGTCGTAGTCTCTTTTTTAAGGTGATGTATTGATAGCACTGGAAACTTAGGAACCACTTGGTAGGTTCCTAATTTGCCATTTTGATGTATTTCCCCTTATGTCTGTCGAGAAACACTTTAATCACTTTACAAACTAAAGATGTTTGTAATATCACTGATGCATTTATTTGAAAATTGATGTATTTTCAATTAAAAATAACAACTCACAATTTTAATTTTGTGATATTATTCCTGGTAAAATACTTGAAAGCAAACTGAGTTTTTTAATGTTAAGGATTGATATTCAAACTATTGTATTTTGGTAGAATGCGTCAGAGACTAAAATAGCAGAAGAAAACGGAGCTGCGTTTGCAGGAGGAACTAATCTGATTGAGAAGGTAGAGTACTGTTTTAATATTCATCATTTATAGAGATTGTTCCATAATCTTTGCCATCCATTGGTTTACTACATGTAGAACATAACCACTCTGCCCATATCCTTTGAAAATGGTTAGTAGAACTTTATAGAACAGAGAAAATGTTCCTACTCTTTTGGGTCTCAAAATCAAGGTAAGAAAAAACTATCCAGACAATCTGGTATTAATTATGCTTGATTTACATTGTGATTTTTTTCCTTGCTACTTGCTTTATGTCTATGAGAATTTTGTGGATAGATTAGAAAGGGCGACGTGACTCTGTGGTTTTGAATGCGAGATTTAAATTGGAATCAAAAACACATGGTATCTTCGTGTTTTACAGATCAAATATTGGTCTTGATTTCTTGCTGTAAAAGGTGTGATTCACTTAGTAGATCACAAAATCTGATCTCTATAATATGGTACTTTTGGTTACTCTTAACTTTCACCTGCTAGTCTGTTCAGAGTGGCACAGGTGTGGGTGGCATGGTAGTGAGAAGTGATTATATAACCTGCTTTTAGAAAATAATGAGCTTGTGGATCTTGCTTGAAAACAAAAGCCAGTTTTTTCTTTTTCCCCCTTAAAGAAGTAGGAGGAAGGGGGCATGTCTGATGAATTTTGGGAGTTATTTCGGAAATATGAAATTGTCCTTAACATTGTCCAAAAGCTCCTCTTCTAAATGTAATCATTTAGATAATAGAATGTATGTATATTTAGGAGCCCTGGTACCACAGTGGTTAAGTGCTTGGCTGCTAACTGAAAGGTTGGTAGTTTGAATCCACCCCTTGCTCCATGGGAGAAAGATGTGGCAGCTTGCTTTTGTAAAGATTACAGCCTTGGAAACCCTCTGGGGTAGTTCTGCCCTGTCCTATAGGATCACTGTGAGTTGGAATTGACTCCACGACAAAGGGTTTGGTTTGGTTTGTATATATATTTAGAACAGAAAACAAATGACTTGAAAATTTATTTTTTATCTCATATCCCGATCCTCATTTGGGGAAGTTTTGACTGGGGACTTCTTTTGGGATGTACAGCAGTGCTTGTAGTTGGATGTTTTTCCATCATAGTGGTATTCTACATTTGGTGGGGATTCTGGATTTTTAAGGAGAGTGTCCAGAATGATTGATTTTTGAGAGCAGAACTAGTGGAAAATAGAAGAAACTATGCTTTGATACACATTCTAGGCCAAAGCGAGAGAGTGGTACCCAGTTCTTTCTGATGTACCATTAATTTTAATTTTTAAAAATTATTTTATTAAAAAATAGACAATACCACAAGTGCTTGGGAATTTGAGAATAGAGCTTAGTCTCTGGGATCAGAGAACTAGCTCTTCTTATTAAATTTGTGTACTGTTTTTCATTTAATTTCTTTCTAGAATCACAAGAGTACTTTCTAGAATGTCAGTCACAATGGAATTTAAATAGCTACCTCCTCTTCTGAAATGCTAAACAAGAAGTTACTTACCTCTTAAGAAAGTAATGGTAATGGAGCAGAAATGCTATGTAGCATTAAGTTCAGTAAGTGAAACATATTTGAAAAAATAACTGAAATAATGAAGCCAAGTACATTTTGAAATTATATAGGTAAATTAAATAGGTGAATGCTTTTCAACACTTGAAAGAGGTTTTTTGCAGCAGATTTGCCCAATGCAATATGGCATTTGATTTCTTAACTGCTGCTTCCATAGGCGTTGATTGTAGATCCAAGTAAAATGAAATCCTTGACAACTTCGATATTTTCTAAGGAGTCCTGGTGGCTCAGTGGTTAAGGGCTTGACTGCTAACCGAAAGGTCAGTGTTTCTAACCCACCAGCCGTTCCACGGGAGAAAGATGTGACCATCTGCTTCATTGAAGATTACAGCCTTGGAAACCCTATGTGGCAATTCTACCCTGTCCTACAGGGTCATAATGAGTCAGAATCGACTTGATGGCAAAGGGTTTTTGTGGAGCCCTGGTGGTACAGAGGTTAAGAGTCCGGCTGCTAACCAAAAAGGTCGACCGTTCAAATCCACCAGCCACTCCTTGGAAACCCTTTGGGGCAGTTCTACTCTGTCCTATAGGGTCAGTATGAGTCAGAATCAACTTGATGCCAACGAGTTTATAGTTGTCACTAGCACATGATTTCCATCCACAGTTTTGTGTTATTCGAAGACATGTTTAGTCATCTTAAGGGTAACTAAAGCCGAACATTTAAAAATGGAATTTTTATTTACTAAAAAAATTTTTTTTTTATTGTACTTTAGATGAAGGTTTACAGAACAAACTAGTTTCTCATTAAACAATTAGTGTGCACATAATGTTTTGTGACATTCGTTGCCAACCCCACGACATGTCAACACTCCCCCTTCTCAACCTTGGGTTCCCCATTACCAGCTTTCCTGTCCCTTCCTGCCTTCTCATTCTTGCCCCTGGGCTAGTGTGCCTGTTTAGCCTGGTTTTGTTTTATGGGCCTGTGTAATCTTTGGCTGAAGGGTGAACCTCAGGAGTGACTTTATTACTGAGCCATAAGGGTGTCCAGGGCGATGCTCTCGGGGTTTCTCTAGTCTCTGTCAGACCAGGAAGTCTGGTCTTTTTTTTTTTTTGTAAGTTAGAATTTTGTTCTACATTTTTTTCCAGCTCTGTCCGAGACCCTCTATTGTGATCCCTGTCAGAGCAGTCAGTGGTGGTAGCCGGGCACCATCTCGTTGTGCTGGACTCAGTCTAGTAGAGACTGGTCGTTGTGGTCCGTTAGTCCTATGGACTAATGTTTCCCTTGTGTCTTTGATTTTCTTCATTCTCTCTTACTCCAGACAGGGTGAGACCAGTGGAGTATCTTAGATGGCCGCTCCCAAGCTTTTAAGACCCCAGACACTACTCATCAAAGTAGAATGTAGAACATTTTCTTTATAAACTATATTATTCCAGTTGAGCTAGATGTTCCCCGAGACCATTGTCCCCACAGCCCTCAGCCTAGTAATTTGGTCTCTCAAGGAGTTTGGATGTGTCTATGGAGCTTCTGTGACCTTGCCTTGGTCAAGTTGTGCTGGCTTCCCCAGTATTGTGTACTGTCTTACCCTTCACCAAAGTTACCACTTGTCTATTGTCTATTTAGTGTTTTTCCCTCCCACCTTTCCCCTCCCTCGTAACCATCAAAGATTGTTTCTTTTTGTGTATAAACCTTTTCTTGAGTTTATATAGAAGTGGTCTCGTACAATATTTGTCCTTTTGTGATTGACTTACTTCGCTCACCATAATGCCCTCCAGAGTCATCCATGTTGTGTAATGCTTCACAGATTCATTATTATTCTTTATCGCTGCGTAGTATTCCATTGTGTGTATGTACCATAGTTTGTTTATCCATTCATCTGTTGATGAACACCTGGGTTATTTATTTCTTTTTACTGTTGTGAACAGTGCTGCAGTGAATATGGGTATGCATATGTCTATTCATGTGACGACTGTTATTTCTCTAAGATATATTCCTAAGAGAGGGATTGCTGGATCATATGTTATTTCTATTTCTAGCTTTCTAAGGAAGCACCATATCGTTTTCCAAAATGATTGTACCATTTTGCATTCCCACCAGCAGTGCGTAAGAGTTCTAGTCTCCCCGCAGCCTCTCCAACATTTGTTATTTTCTGTTTTTTTGATTTGTGCCAGTAATGTCAGGGTGAGATGGTATCTCATTGTGGTTTTGATTTGCATTTCTCTAATGGCTAGTGATTGCGAGCATTTGCTCATGTGTCTGTTGTCCTCTTGAGTGTCTTCTTTGGTGAAGTGTCTGTTCATATCCTTTGCCCATTTTTTTAAATTGGATTATTTGTCTTTTTGTTGTAGAGGTGTTGAATTTTCCTGTAGATTTTAGAGATTAGGCCTTCATCAGATTTTTCATAGCCAAAATTTTTTTCCCAGTCCGTAGGTTCTCTTTTTACACTTTTGGTGAAGTCGTTTGACGAGTATTTAAGTGTTTAATTTTTAGAAGATCCCAGTTATTTAGCTTATTTTCTGGTGTTTGTGTATTGTTAGCTATGGTTTATATCCTGTTAGTGCCTTGTATTAGCCTCTAGAGTTGACCCTGTTTTTTCTTCTATGATCTTTATAGTTTTTGGTGTTATATTTAGGTCTTTGATCCATTTTGAATTAGTTTTTGTGTATGGTGTGAGGTATGGGTCCTGTTTCATTTTTTTGCAGATGGACATCCAGTTTTGCCAGCACTATTTGTTAAAAAGACTGTCTTTTCCCTGTTTAATGAACTTTGGGCTTTTGTTGAAGATCAGGTGACCGTAGGTGGATGAATTTACATCTGGGTTCTCAATTCTGTTCCATTGGTCAATGTATCTATCATTGTACCAGTACCAGGCTGTTTTGGCTACCGTAGCTGTGTAGTAGGTTCTGAGGTCGGGTAGTGTGAGTCCTCCTATTTTATCCTTCTTCTATAATAGTGCTTTACTGCTTCTTCCCTTTCCATATAATGTTAAATGATTAGTTTTTCCTTCTCTTTAAAGAGTGCTGTTGGTATTTGGACCAGGATTGCATTGTATTTGTAGATTACTTTGGGTAGAATGGACATTTTCGCAATGTTAAGTCTACCTATCATGAGCATAGTATGTTTTTCCATTTATGTAGGTCTCTTGGTTTCTTGCAGTAGTGTTTTGTAGTTTTCTTTGTATAGGTCTTCTATATCCCTGGTTAGATTTATTTCAGAGTATTTTAATTTTTTTAAGGGCTCAAAATAGAATTTTTAATTTAAAAGAACATGTCATAGAATCAGTATTGAAAGGTCTTATGGTAGAAGTGCCACAAATACTTCTTTGACATTTCAAAATTGCCTCTGCTGTTATATTTCCTGGGATGAGAGCCCTCGTTCTAGAACTGCATTGCCCGTGCTTGAAGCCCGACTCGGCCTTTTATGAGTGTACAGAAATTACTCATGCTCCTGGAGCCCTCGCTTCCCTGATCTGGAATGTGTTGTCAATATTAGTACCTGTCACAAAGGGTTATTGTGAAGACTGAATAAATTAAACCATGTAAAATATTTAGCAGAATGCTTGGCAAATGTTAAGTGCTCATTTAATGTTAGTTATTATTGTTAAGGGCAACATAGTATGTTATTTAGGAAATAAACAATTTGTGAAAAGAAAGAATAGTGACAGGATTATATGATTCCAGAATCACTGCTTAATTTTGGCACAGTTCAAATTTTTAGGGTATACCCTGTAACTCCAAACCAAGGCTTCAAATGGTACGTTGTAAGATTTCATGCAAAAAGAATCATTGATAAAATATTTGTTGCCCAAACAGTATCATTCTAAAGAGTTACTTCATTTTATAATCAACAAAATTTTTAAATGGAGTATATTGTTGTTGTGTAGTAATTATGTTGGGTACTTGCCTGAATTAGTTAGAAATGTCTCTTTTAAATTGAATATTCTCTTGCTTTCAGAGTAGAATTAGGGTCTGGATGATGAACTGTAAGTGAACTTGTCTTTGATCACCCCATCCTTTTTTATTTTTAGTTATTGGCGACAAAGAGAATTTTAGTTTCAATTCTTTGTGAAAATAATTATAGATTCAGTTCTCTTGATGCTCTAAATTTAGGAATAGAGTGGGGTTGCTAGTGAATTTGGCAGCCAGTTGATATTAATGTTACATGTGATCTGTTGCAAAATTTCAACTTGTTTCTTCAATTTTTGAGGTACTTGTGAATTAAACTGTGTTGGATTATGTGAGCCATGAACATATCAGTGCTATGTTCTAGTTTATAACACTTTTCCCTAACATAACTGCACAGAAGAATTAAATGTTTTCCTCAAAAATGAATGTGCTTATTTTTAAAAGAAAACATCAGAAAATGTTTTGCTTTTGATGATTTTCATAGTTGGTAAATGTATTCGTATTATCCTTGTGTTTGAACGAGAGAATTGTGCTTAATGTCTGTTTTCTGAATTATAAGGGAAATTACTACATTATACGTAAATTTTTTATTTACTGAAGGATAGTTCTTTTCATATTATCTGAGGCTATCTTTTTTTTTTTTTCTGATTTACAGATTTTGGCTGATGAAGTTCATGCAGACTTTTATGTAGCTGTTCCAGAAATAATGCCTGAGCTTAATCCACTAAGGAAGAAACTAAAAAAAAGATTTCCAAAGCTTATTCGAAGTAAGGGAGAATTATTATTTTTTTTAAATTTCAGTGTGCTATCAAGAAGTTTCTTGTCAGCTTTCTTCATTTAGTAAACAAAATTGCAAATGTTATGTAGAATAAATAGTATATCCTCTTATTTGAGTTTTGTATTATATGAGAACATGTGGATTAAATTTTTTTTTTTTTTGCCATTGATATTGGTAAACTAACATAGTTTTGGAAACTTTGTAGTACCAGTTCTTTAAATTTAGTGTACTGTATTCTAGTTTCAAATTAATTGACTCTGTTGACCACTAAGTATGTTACCATCATACTGTTTTATTGACATTTATACTTCTTTATTAATATAATGAAGTGGCGCAGTGGTTAAGAGCTTAGCTGCTCATTTATTTAAGCATTCAACATATATATATGAGTACTTACAAATAAATGGAGCCCTAGAGGCACAGTGGTTAAGAGCTACAGCTGCTAACCAAAAGGTCGACAGTTCAAATCCACCAGCTGCTCCTTGGGAACCGTATGGGGCAGTTCTACTCTGTCCTGTAGGGTTACTGTGAGTCAGTTTTTTTGGTTTGGTTGTTTTTTTGTTTGTTTGTTTGTTTGTTTTTAAACCAATAAGTGCATGGCTCTGCATATATTTTTCCTTAAGGATATTTTCAGGAACTTTCTCCTTATGGATATTACCCTCTTAGGAAATCTAGTAAGAGAGGTAAGGTCAGTACATATATGGCCATATTATAAAGTATCAGATATTATATGATAAATTCACAAAGTGTTGTGGTTGTTCAGTGGAAGTGGAGTGAGTTTACGTGTAGCTGGAGAAGGCATCATGCAGGAGGAGACGTTTAAACTGCACCATGAATAATTAGATAAGTTGATTAAGGGTAATATTATTTTAAGTAGAAGTAATGTATTAATCATGGAGCCCTGGTGGCACGGTGGTTAAGAGCTCAGACTGCTAACCAAAAGATCGGCAGTTCGAATCCACCAGCTGCTCCTTGGAAACCCTATGGGGCAGTTCTACCCTGTCCTGTAGGGTCACTATAAGTTAGAATCAACTCAATGGCAGTGGGTTTTTTTAATGTATTAATCATAGATAGACACTGAGATAAGTGAGAAATTGTAGACCAGGTATAAAAAATAGCAGTTCATTCTCCTTATCTGTAATGAATGATAACCCTACATTGAACTGAAGGAGAATAGGGAGAATTAAGTAGAAAGGTAGATTGATGCCATAGTGAGGAACATCTTGAGTACTGGGCTAATGAGCATGAACTTTTATTCTGTATTCAGTAGGAATCTCTTAGAATTTTTAGAGGTGAAGAGTGACAACATCTGTTCTTTTTTAGAGCTTTAATCTGGCAAGTATTTGTAAGATGTGTTGGTAGGCAGGGAGACCAGTTAGATGCAATTGCAAGAGACTTACAAAGGTAATAACTGTTTATTCTATGGTCTTCATAAGAGACTGGAGTGAAGAGGACAAATGTAAAAGATATTAGGACTTTGCAACTAGGTAGTTAGGAATGGACTGGTTGAGAGAGAGAAAGAGAGGAGTCAAATATGATGCCAAGATTTTTAAACCTAGGGGCCTCTTTTAATATGGTGATGCCATTAATAGAAACAAGGAGTATGTTTAGAAAGAAATATAAGTTCATTTGCAGACATGATTTTTTTAGGTGCTGCTGGATGTTTGGTGTAGATAGGCATTATTTCAAGTAAAATTTTACAGTATAAAGAACATGTATTTTTAAATCGTTTAAGTAGGTTTGTCTTGAAGTTACGTCTCTAGTTGAGCTAAAGAAAACCTGCTAAGATTCTTCGTACATGATAGCCACTAACACTTGTCTGAAATAAAGATCATACCCTGTAGCTTAAGCAAATTCAAATGAATTCTCCAAATACTTCTGTTGTACTTGAGTTTTGTTTCTTTTTGATAATCTCTGTTAAATCAAGGATCCTTATTAAATATTGGACTGAGGTGTAGCAGTTTTTATTAGAGATTTCCATTGCATAGTGTTTGTTATAATGGAATTAGAGTTATACTCTTTCCTAAGTAAGATGTAAAATTAAACATTATTTAAAAAAGTAAGTCAGAATTGCGCTGGAATTTGTTGAGAATATTTCTCATTATTTTTTTGTTTCTAGTGAAATTCAAGCTTATATCAGAACAAAATCAAATAGGACTAAATATAGTCAGTTTAAACTGAAATTGAATACCCAAAATATCCTTATTCAGCTCCTTGCTTTGCACAGTGAACTGTGTTTTCACAGATATTAATTTTTCACTTTTGTAACTTTACTGATTCTCTGTATAGCCCTTTTGGCTTCTAATTTCCTTAGACTTGAATTTTTTTTTTATTACTATTTTCATCGCAAAATTAGAAACGAATTGTTTTTCAGTCTGAAAAGTTTTTACTTTTTTTTATTGTGCTTTAAGTGACAGTTGGCAATTCAAGTTAGTCTCTCATACAAAAATTTATACATACGTTGTTTTGTGACCCTAGTTGCTCTCCCTATACTGTGACAGCATATTCCTCCTTTCCACCCCAGATTTCCCATGTCCATTCAACCAGCTCCTGACCCTCTCTGCCTTCTCATCTTGCCTCTGGACGGGAGCTGCCCTTTTAGTCTCATATATCTACTTGAGCTAAGAAGCACACTCTTCACAAGTATCATTTTGTGTCCCATAGTCCAGTCTAATCTTTGTCTGAAGAGTTGGCCTCGGGAATGGTTTTAGTTTCGGGCTAATAGAGAGTTCGGGGGCCATGTCTTCTGCGGTCCCTCCAGTCTCAGTTAAATCATTAAGACTGGTCTTTTTACTAGAATTTGAGTTCTGCACCCCACCTTTCTCCTGCTCCATCAGGGACTCTCTGGTGTGTTCCCTGTCAGGGTGGTCATTGTTGTAGCCGGGCACCATCTAGTTCTTCTGGTCTCAGGCTGATGAAGTCTCTGCTTTATGAGGCCTTTTCTGTCTCTTGGGCTAATAGTTCCCTTGTGTCTTTGGTGTTCTTCGTTCTCCTTTATTCCAGGTGGGTTGGGACCAATTAATGCATCTTAGATGGCCTCTTACTAGCTTTTAAGACCCCAGATGCCAATCACCAAAGTAGGAGACAGAACATTTTCTTAAAAGACGTTATTATGCCAATTGACCTAGATGTCCCCTGAAACTACAATCCCCAGACCTCTGCCCCTGCTACTCTGTCCCTTGAAGTGCTTGGTTGTATTCAGGAAACTTCTTAGCTTTTGGTTTAGTCCAGTTGTGCTGACTTCCTCTGTAGTGTGTGTTATCTTTTCCTTCACCTAAGATAATTCTTATCTACTTTCTAGTTAGTAAATACCGATCTTCCTCCCTTCCCACCCTCATAACCATCAAAGAATGTTTTCTTCTGTGTTTAAACCTTTACTTGAGTTCTTATAATAGTGGTCTTATACAATATTTGTCCTTTTGTAACTGATTAAATTCACTCAGCATAATACCTTCCAGATTCCTCCGTGTTGTGTTTCACAGATTCATCGTTGTTCTTTATCGCTGTGTAATATTCCACTGTGTGAATATACCATAATTTGTTTATCCATTTGTCCGTTGATAGGCACCTAGGTTGTTTCCATCTTTTTGCTGTCGTAAACGGTGCTGCGATGAACATGGGTGTGCATATATCTGTGTGACGGCTCTTAATTCTCTAGGATATATTCCAAGGAGCGGGATTGCTGGATCATATGTTACTTCTATTTCTAGCTTTTTAAGGAAGCGCCAAATCAATTTCCAAAGTGGTTGTACCATTTTACATTCCCACCAACAGTGTATAAGTGTTCCAGTCTCTCCACAACCTCTCCAACATTTATTATTTTGTGTGTTTTTGGATTAATGCTAACCTTGTTGGGGTGAGATGGTATCTTATGGTAGTTTTGATTTGCATTTCCCTGATGGCTAATGATCATGAGCGTTTCCTCGTGTGTCTGTTAGCTACCTGAATGTTTTGTTTGGCGAAGTGCCTGTTCATATCCTTTGCCCATTTTTTAATTGGGTTATTTGTCTTTTTGTTGTTGAGGTTTTCCAGTATCTTCTAGACTTTAGAGATTAGACGCTGATCAGATTCGTCGTAGTCAAAAATTTTTTCCTGGTCTGTAGGTTGTCTTTTGACTCTTGGTGAAGTCTTTTGATTAGCATAAGTGTTTTATTTTTAGGAGCTTCCACTTATCTAGTTTCTCTTCTGGTGTTTGTGCATTGTTACTTATGGTTCATATTCTGTTTATGCCATTTATTAGAGCTCGTAGCGTTGTCCCTATTTTTTCTTCCATGATCTTTATCGTTTTATATTTGATATTTAGGTCTTTGATCCATTTTGAGTTAGTTTTTGTGCATGGTGTGAGGTATGGGTCTTGTTTCATTTTTTTGCAGATGGATATCCAGTTATTCCAGCAGCATTTGTTAAAGAGACTGTCTTTCCCCAATTAATGGACTTTGGGCATTTGTCAAATATCAGCTGCTCATAGGTGTATGAATTTATGTCTGGATTCTCAATTCTGTTCCATTGGTCTATGTGTCTGCTGTACCAGTACCAGGCTGTTTTGACTACAGTGGCAGTATAGTAAGTTCTAAAATCCGGTAGCGTGAGGCCTCCCACTTTGTTCTTCTTCTTGAGTAATGCTTTACTTATCCGGGGCCTCCTCCCATTCCATATGAAGTTGATGATTTGTTTCTCCCTCTCGTTAAAAAATGCCGGCGCAATTTGGATTGGGATTGCATTGTATCTTTAGATCACTTTGGGTAGAATTGACATTTTCACAATGTTGAGTCTTCCTATCCATGAGCAAGGTATGTTTTTCCACTTTTGCAGGTCTCTTTTGGTTTCTTGCAGTAGTGTCTTGTAGTTTTCATTGTATAGGTCTTTTACGTCTCTGGTTAGATTTATTGCTAAGTATTTTATCTTCTTGGGGGCTGTTGTAAAGGTATTGATTTGGTGATTTCCTCTTGGAAGTTCTCTTTGTTGGTGTAAAGGAATCCAACTGATTTTTGTGTGTTTATCTTGTATCCTGATACTTTGCTGAAATCTTCTGTTAGTTCCAGTAGTTTTCTTGTGGAGTCTTTGGGCTTTTCAGTGTATAAGATCATATCATCTTCAAATAGAGATATTTTGACTTCTTCCCTACCAGTTTGGAAGCTCTTTATTTCTTTTTCTAGCCTAATTGCTCTGGCTAGGACCTCCAGCACAGTGTTGAATAAGAGTGGTGATAAAGGGCATCCTTGTCTGGTTCCCGTTCTCAAGGGGAATGCTTTCAAAGTCTCTCCATTTAGGATGATGTTGGCTGTTGGCTTCGTATAAATGCCCTTAATTACGTTGAGGAATTTCCCTTCTATTCCTATTTTGTTGAGAGTTTTAATCATGAATGGGTGTTAGACTTTGTCAAATACCTTTTCTGCATCGATGTATAAGATCGTGTGGTTCTTTTGTTTTATTAATGTGATAGATTACATTGATTATTTTTCTGATGATGAACCATCCTTGCATACCTGGTATAAATCCCATTTGATCATGGTGAATTATTTTTTTGATATGTTGCTGAATTCTCTTGGCTAGAATTTTGAGAATTTTTGCGTCAATGTTCGTGAGGGATACTGGTCTGTAATTTTCTTTTTTTGTAGTGTCTTTACCTGGTTTTGGTATCAGGGTTATGCTGGCTTCATAGAATGAGTTTTGGAGTATTCCTTCCCTCTCTGTGCTTTGAAATACCTTTAGTAGTAGTGGTGTTAACTCTTCTCTGAAAATTTGGTGGAATTCTCCAGTGAAGCCGTTCGGGCCAGGGCTTGTTTTTGTTGGTATTTTTAAATTAACTTTTCAATCTCTTCTTTTGTTACAGTTTATTTAGTTGTTCTACCTCTATTTGTGTTAGTTTAGGTAGGTAGTGAGTTTCTAGAAATTTGTCCATTTTCTCTAGGTTTTCAAATTTGTTAGAGTACAGTCTTTCATAGTATTCTGTTATGATTGTTTTAATTTCGGTTGGGTCTGTTGCAATATCACCCATCTCATTTCTTATATGGGTTATTTGCTTCCTCCTGTTTTTCTTTTGTCTGTTTGGCCAATGGTTTTTCGATTTTGTTGATCTTTTCAAAGAACAAGCTTTTGGTCTTGTTAACTCTTTCAATTGTTTTTCTGTTCTCTATTTCCTTTAATTCTGCTCTAATTCTTATTATTTCCTTTCTTCTGGCACCTGAGGGCTTCTTTTGCTGCTCTCTTTCTACTTGTTACAGTTGTAGGGTTAATGTTTTTATTTTGGCCCTTTCTTCTTTTTGGACACGTTGATTTATTGCTATAAACTGACCTCTGAGCACTGCTTTTGCTGTGTCCCAAAGATTCTGGTAGGATGTGTTTTCATTCTTGTTTGATTCTATGAATTTCTTTATTTCATCCTTAATTTCTTCTATAACCCAGTAGTTTTTGAGCAAGGTGTTGTTCATTTTCCATGTATTTGATTTTTCTTCCTTGCTTTTTCTGTTATTGATTTCCACTTTGATGACTTTATGGTCAGAAAAGATGCTTTGTAGTATTTCTATCCTTTGGATTTTGTTAAGGCTTGCTTTATGGCCTAATATGTGGTCTATTCTGGAGAATATTCCATGTGCATTGGAAAAGAAAGTATACTTGGCTTCTGCTGGGTGGAGTGTTCTGTATATGTCATGAGATCAAGTTGGTTGATTGTAGCATTTAGCTCTTCCATGTCTTTGTTGAGCTTCTTTCTCGATGTTCTGTCCTTCACCGAAAGTGCTGTGTTGAAGTCTCCTATTACTTTTGTGGAGCTGTCTATCTCTCTTTTCAGTGCTGTTAGAGTTTATGTATTTTGGAGCCCTGTCGTTGGGTGCATAAATATTTATTATAGTTATGTCCTTCTGGTGTACTGATCCTTTAATCATTATATAGTGTCCTTCCTTATCCTTTGTGGTGGATTTTTCTATCCTTTGAGTTTTAGTTTTTTTTTGTCTTTAAGTCTAAGGTGTGTCTCTTGTAGGTAGCATATAGATGGATCATGTTTTTTAAATCTACTTTGACCCTCTGTCTTTATTGGTGCATTTAGTCTATTTACAATTATCAGCATAATTGTTGATAGGTATGAGTTTAGTGATGTCATTTTTTGTGTGTCCTGTTGACAGTTTCTTTGTTCCGTTTAATTTTCTGTGCTGAGTCATTTTTCTTCATGTGTTTTCATCGCTGTTGATTTTGTATTTGCTGAGTCTTTATATTGTTCTTGTTTTTTATTTTGATGAGTAGGATTGTTAGTTTCCTTTTTGGTTACCTTCATATTTACCCCTATTTTTCTATGTTTATACCAGTCTTTTATTTCTTTATATCACCTTGACTTCTTCTCTATATGAAAAATGTATGTATACATTTTTTAGTTCCTCTTTTTTGTTTTAATATTGTCATCATTTACCTATTGACATCTCTATTTCCCTATTTTCAGTGTTTCAGCTTTGATTTAGTTTTGTGACTTCCGTTTCTGAGTTGATATCTGGTTGCTCTGTTCTGTGTTCTAATTTTGGGTTGTTATCTGATGCTGCTGATTTTCTAACCAGAGTACTCGCTTCAGTATTTCTTATAATTTTGTTTGCTGTTTGCAAATTCCCTAAGCTTCTGTCTATCTAGAAATGCCTAATTTAACCATCCTATTTGAGAAATAGTTTTATTGGAATATAGTTCTTGGCTGGCAGTTTTTTCATTCAAGGCTTTATATATGTCATCCCATTGCCTTCTTGCGTGCATGGTTTTTGCTGAGTAATCCGAGCTTAGTCTTATTGACTCTCCTTTGTAGATGACTTTTCATTTATCCCTAGCCACTCTTAAAATTCTCTCTTTATCTTTGGTTTTGGCAGGCTTGATTATAATATGTCTTGATGACTTTCTTTTGGGATCTACCTTATTTGGGGCTCGATGAGCATGTTGGTTAGATATCTTCTCATCCTTCATGATACCAGGGAAGGTTTTTGTCAACAAAACTTTAACAATTTTCTCTGTATTTTCTGTTATCCCCTATTCTGGTATTCTGGTACTCCAATCACTCGTAGGTTATTCCTCTTGATAGAGTCACACATAATTCCTAGAGTTTCTTCATTTTTTAAAATTCTTTTATCTGATTTTTCTTCAAATAAGTTGTTGTTAAGTGCTTTATCTTCAGTCTCACTTATTCTGACTTCTGTTGCCTCGATTCTGCTCCTATGTCTTTCTACTGAGTTGTCTAATTCTGAAATTTTATTGTTAATCTTCTGGATTTCTGATTGCTGTCTCTCTGTGGATTTCTTGTAGCGTATTAAATTTGTAATTATGCTCTTGAATAACCTTCTTATGTTCCTGTATTGCTTTGTCTGTGTGTTCTTTGGCTCTTTCTGTGTTTTGCATGATCACCTTCCTGATACCTTGGAGAGTTCTGTATATTAATCTTTTGTATTCTGCCTCCTGTAATTCCAAGAAATTCTCTTCGTCTGGAAAAATTTTTTGATTCTTTATTTTGGCAACTTGCTGAAGCCGTCATGGTGTGCCTGTTTATGTGACTTGATATTGACTGTTGTTGCCGAGCTATCAGTAAGTTATTATAATTTATTTATTTTATGTTTGCTTACTGTGTCCTAGCTTCTTGTTTTGTTTTGTTTTGATATGCCCGTATAGGCTACTCGTGTGAGCTAGTTTGATTATTGGTGCCTTTGAAGCTCTATCATCGTGTCACTAGGTGGTTAGATCTTTTACTAAGTATCTGAGCCCAGGAATCTGTCTACTTTTCTTGTATGGATTCAGCTCAGGTGTCCAGGTAGTTGGTCACTAAGTGTGTGGTTCAGGCTGTCACCTACAGTCCTAGACAGGCATGGGTGATTGATGTAGGCACAGGTATTGGGCTGTAGTAGGGTGGCATGTGCTGAGCAAGGCAGGGGGCTGACGGTTGCCCCGGAGTGTCTGGGAGGAAAGCGTGTCACTGTTCCCTAGGGTGCGTAGGTGGGTGGGTTTTGCAGTCAGATTATCAGCACCCAGTGCTGTTGGGTGTAAGGACGGAGGGACACCACTTATTTTTGCACCCTTGTCACAGGTGCTAGGTGGCGTGTGTGGAGCCTTGATGTGGGCAGGTGAGGTACCTGCTTAATGGGCAGAGCAGTGTTAGATGTCACAAACCTGTTACTTCACGGCTGAAACAGTTGAAGTAGACTTCAAGTATATACCTTGTTGTACTGTGGTAAAGAGGGCCTACGCTGTTGAAGTGGGCCCACACAAGTCTATGCAGGGGTGAAAAGCATTCAAAGTCTGTGGAACCGTTATACCTGTGCCTAGGCAAAGGAGTTGTGCCAACCCTGAGTTCTAGCTTAGGGGAGCCGGTAGCTTATTTTTTCCCTGTTTGTTAATTTGTTCCCTCTCCAAGGCTGGGAGAATGGCTCAGGTCACGTGACGGGTACTATTTCCAGCCCAGGGGAGTTGGCAATCGCTGAAGCCGGCCTGGGACCCAGTTCAGAGACTGGAGGTGAGAGGTAAATGGGAGAGAGGTTTTTCCCAAATGAGGTGTTTTTGATCCACATGGTTGGCTGGATGCAAGTACTTATCTTTAGCTGATTGAGTGCTGCTTTTTGCTGGTTCTGGATGGCGAAGTAGAGTCTGCTGCTGGGCCTCTCCTGATGTGGAAAATTCCTCCCTTGCACAGCTGCTTGCCTCACTGCGTATGCAAACTCATCTAGCCTGAAGAGCCCTGGCTCCCGCTGGGTCAGTTGTCGCAACTCCTTGCTGCTTCTGAACTGTCTCTCCCTCCCTCCACCACTCAGTCTGATTACTCAGCTTTGCCTTTTATGTTCAGGGCTCCTAGATCGTTTTTTTACAATTGATTCACTTGTTTTTTTGGGTCTTTGTTGTAAGAGGGACCACAGGAAGCGTCTGACTACTCTGCCATCTTGGCCCCTCCTCCTCTGAAAAGTTTTTAAATAACTTATTTCCTTGTTCCAAATAACAAAAGGTTCCCTTTAAAATGTTTATTTTTATTGACGTGCTTTACTTTATTTCTACTTTCATAATGAAAAACACCCTCTCTGTACCATGGTCGAGCACCTGTGTGTGTTTGTTTCCTCCACTTTGCCATTTGCTTAACAAGGCACCTTGTAAAATGACAGACCTTTCTCCTCTTGTGATATTTTCTTTCACTCCCACTTGATCTGCTTACTAGCACCATCAAAGCATTTGTGTTCTTTAAACATGAAGACAAACGATTAACCTGTCAAAAATGTTAAAACAATACACCAGATGTGCATTAGAACAAATGAGGCATGTATTATGGATTTTCAGAACTTATTCAGCTTCTTGTTTAGGAACATTTGATTCCTCTTATATCCAACAAAAGACTTGAGGGTAGAATAGAAATTATATTTTGAGCAAGTGGATGAAATTAAAAAACAAGCCTCTGAGCTCATTAGTTTCCCATTTTGTCTCAGTTTTACTAATGGGAGTGGGTGTAAGCATCTTGGCTGGATTGAATGTGCACATTTTGCAGCACATTTAATGCTGTAGTTTTATTCATTTTATTTTAATTGCTTACATAACTGTAGGCAAACTATCCTATTTTTCAAATGCACATTTGACTTGTTTTCTCAGTACTTTTTTGTTTCATAAAATGCAAGACATTGAAGCTTGATTTTTAAAATTTCTTGGAAGAAATTTGGCCTCATTCTGCTTTTCAGCTAGCTTTTTTCCCTCCGTATAAGTGCCCTCTGAAATTTCTTTCATCTCTAGTATAGAAATTTTTGTTGGAAGTTTTTTTTATTCTTAATTGTATTTATATTTATCATTTGCTAAACAGAAGATACTAGCATGAAAACTATCTTGACTTAACAGAATTCATTTTCTATTATGCATATTAGTCCATGATAAGTACTGGGGCATTCATGGAAACAGTTTAATTCATATGAAATTTTTGGCAGGTAGGAGGGAAAAGGACATGATGAGAAAATTGGACACACTAATATGTGTTCTTCTTAACATGTGGCTTAGCTCTTAGAATTGAACACTTCTGATCAGTTGGAGTCTTGTCCAAAGGATATTCCAGCAAACTTGTCCAAAGATATTTACATCTACTGAGTAGGACACTGTTTTCTATAAGAAAGTTGGTGTTATATCATACTAGAGAGTAATGGATGTTAAAATTATTGAAATTTAATGTGAAATATTTTTACTTCATAGGATGACGTGTTGTACTTCCAACTCTTACTTGCAGTATTGGAACAATTTAGAACTCTTTGGTTATATAAGGAAAAATGTTGAAACACAGAGAATTTTTGCAGTGTAATAAATTTGAAAATTTTCTAATTTTTTCTTCTGCATGTATTAGTGTAAAAACCACCCATCTGTGAGAGACTTCAGTGATAATTAGATACTGTTATAATTATTATAGATGAATTACTAGTATATTACAACCGGCTTTATTATTCTTTCCTTCAATTCCTTTACTCAAGCCATAGAGGCCATTGCTCTTTCTCAGACTCACTAAGTGTTCTCCTTTCTCAGGTCTTTGGACTTATTGTTCCAGGTACTTGGAAGACTTCACCTACTTGCCTGGCTTATTTTCTCACTCAGTTATCACCTAAATAAAGAGGGCTTCTATAACCATCCTGTATAAAATACTACTCCCTTCCTTTCCTGTTATCATTAGAGATCTCATTATTGTGCTTTGATATTCTTTTTAGGACTTAACCATCCCTGGCATCTTATGTTTTATTTGTGGGTGTGTGTTTATTTCCTCCCATTAGGGAAAGAGCATTTTCTGTTTTGTCCACTCCTATATTCCCATGACTTAGAAGAGTACTTGGCACATAGTAGGAACTCAGCAAATATTTGTGCAAGGAATGAACACTTAATTCTGCATTCATTTGATAGAAGATATAGAATCTAAGCACTCTAAAAAATGGATTATCTACAATGTATAGATTTTTATCAAGTTAGAATAATTATATTTATCACTAATGAATATCTACTATGTGCCAAGCCTTGGATATAATGGCTGTGAACAAGAACCTTGCCATTATGGAGCTTACAGTTTTGTTTTCTGCAGCAGAAAAACTGGTTTAACTATGCTTAGACTTCCTTAGTTAAACAAACAAAAAACAACACATACCTCAAAAGTCTTTATTAGATCCAGTTATCCTTTTCAGCTACCATCTTAGTTCTTTCTGTCGTTTCATACTAAGTTTTTCAAATAAGTGGTTTTTCGTGATTGACTGCCTCCATTTCCTTACCAACCGTTATTCTTCCTTACTGTCTTCTGCCATAAGTCAGCTAAAAATGTTACCGTTGATAAAAGTCATGGATCTTTCTTTTTGCCAGAATCAAAATTCTGTTATTAGTTTTCTGTTTCTTGAACCTTTTATGCTATACAATCCTAATTCACCTCCTTTCTCACTAACCATTCCTTTTTTCTCTTCCCTGGCTTCTTTTATTCTGCTTGATTTTTTTCCCTGTATTATTTCCTAGTAAAAGAAACAAAAAAAGGTACATCAGGGTGAAATCCATGACCATGTAGTTTAGTACATGTTATGTTGATATGTTGCTGAATTCTGTTGGCTAGAATTTTGTTGTGGATTTTTCCGTCAATGTTCATGAGGGATATCGGCCTGTAATTTTCTTTCTTTGTGGTGTCTTTACCTGGTTTTGGTATCAGGGTTATGCTGGCTTCACAGAATGAGTTTGGGAGTATTCCATCCTTTTCTATGCTCCAAAATACCTTTAGTAGTAGTGGTGTTAAACTCTTTTCTGAAAGTTTGGTAGAATTCTGCAGTGAAGCCACCTGGGCCAGGGCTTTTTTTTGTTGGGAGTTTTTAAATTACCTTTTCAATCTCCTTTTGTTATGGGTTTATTTAGTTGTTCTACCTCTATTTGTGCTAGTTTAGGTAGGTAGTGAGTTTCTATAAATTTGTCCATTTTGTCTAGCTTTTCAAATTTGTTAGAGTACAATTTTTCATAGTATTCTGTTATGATTCTTTTAATTTCAGCTGGATCGGTTGTGATATCACCCACCTCATTTCTTATACGGGTAATCTGCTTCCTCTCCTGTTTTTCTTTTGTCAGTTTGGCCAGTGGTTTCTCAATTTTGTTGATCTTTTCAAACAACCAGCTTTTAGTCTTGTTAACTCTTTCCGCTGTTTTTCTATTCTCTATTTCATTTAATTCTTCCCTAATTCTTATTATTTCCTTTCTTTTGGTGCCTGAGGGCTTCTTTTGCTGCTCTCTTTCTACTTGTTCCGGTTATAGGGTTAATGTTTGGGTTATGGCCCTTTCTTCTTTTTGGA
>NW_004444041.1:6375568-6376845 GCF_000243295.1 Trichechus manatus latirostris | reverse complement strand
GTAAATATTTATTATAGTTATGTCCTCCTGGTGTATTGACTCTTTAATCATTATATAGTGCCCTTCCTTATCTTTTGTGGTGGATTTTACTTTAAAGTCTTTTTTGTCAGAGATTAGTATTGCCACTTTTGTTCTTTTTTGAGTGTTGTTTGCTTGATATACTTTTTTCCATCCTTTGAGTTTTAGTTTCTTTATATCTTTAAGTCTAAGTTGTGTCTCTTCTAGGCAGCATATAGATGGATCATGTTTTTTTATCCAATGTGCCACTCTCTGTCTCTTTATTGGTGTGTTTAGTCCATTTACATTCAGCGTAATTATTGATAGGTATGAGTTTAGTGCTGTCATTTTGATGTTTTTTTGTGTGTGTTCACAGTTTCTTTGTTCCACTTAATTTTATGTGCTGAGTTGTTTTTCTTTATGTATTTTCTTTTCATCTTTTTTGTCGTTGTTGATTTTGTGTTTGCTGAGTCTTTATATTTTTTTAGTTTTTTATTTTGACTTGGAGGATTGTTAGTTTCTTTTGTGGTTACCTTAATATTTACCCCTGTCTGAGTTTATACCAGTCTTTTATTTCTTTATATCGCCTTGAGTTCCTCTCCATATGAAAAATCTATGTCTACATTTTTTAAGTCCTTCTTTTTTGTTTTAATGTTGTCATCTTTTACATATTGACATCTGTTTCCCTATTCTCAGTGTTTTAGCTTTGATTTAGTTTTGTGACTTCCCTATCTGGGATGATATCTGGTTGCTCTGTCCTGTGTTCTAATCTTGGGTTGTTATGTGATGTTACTGATTTTCTAACCGGAGGACTCCCTTGAGTATTTCTTGTAATTTTGGTTCGGTTTTTGAAAATTCCCTAAACTTCTGTTTATCTGGGAATGCGCTAATTTTGCCGTCATATTTGAGAGACAGTTTTGCTGGATATATAATTCTTGGCTGGCAGTTTTTTTCCTTCAAGGCTTTATATACGTCATCCCATTGCCTTCTTGTCTACATGGTTTCTGCTGAGTAGTCCGAGCTTATTCTTATTGACTCTCCTTTGTAGATGACTTTTCGTTTATCCCTAGCATCTCTTAAAATTCTCGCTTTATCTTTGGTTTTGGCAAGTTTGATTATCATATGCCTTGGTGACTTTATTTTGGTATTTATATGGGGCTCGATGAGCATCTTGGATAGATATCTTGTCATGTTTCACGTATCAGGGAAGTTTTCTGCCAACAAATCTTCAACAATTCTCTCTGTATTTTCTGTTCTTCCTCCACCCCACCCCCCCACCC
>NW_004444041.1:6355896-6375468 GCF_000243295.1 Trichechus manatus latirostris | reverse complement strand
AGTTGGTGTCAAGTGCTTTATCTTCAGTCTCACTAATTCTGACTTCCATTGCCTCAATTCTGCTGCTATGACTTTCTACTGAGTTGTCTAATTCTGAAATTTTATTGTTAATCTTCTGGATTTCTGAGTGCTGTCTCTCTATGGATTCTTGCAGCCTGTTAAATTTGTCATTATGCTCTTCTCAAATCTTTTTAATTTCCTCTATTGCATGTTCTGTGTTTTTATTAATTTCCTTCCTAATTTCTTGAAGAGTTCTGTATATTAATCTTCTGTATTCTGCCTCTGGTAATTCCAGGAAATTTTCCCTTTCTAGAAAATTTCTAGATTCTTTATTTTGGGAACTTGCTGAAGCTATCATGGATCGCCTCTTTATGTGATTTAATATTGACTGTTGTCTCCAAGCCATCAATAAGTTATTATACTTATTTATTTTATGTTTGCTTACTGTGTCCTAGCTTCTTGTTTTGTTTTGATATGCCCAAATAGGCTGCTTGTATGAGCTAGTTTGATTATTGGCACCTTTGAAGTTCTAATGTGCTGTCACCAGGTTGTTAGATCTGTTACTAGGTATGTGAGCTCAGGAGTCTGCCCACTCCTCCTGTATGTATTCAGCTCAGGTGCCCAGGTAGATAGCCACCAAGTGTGTGGTGTAGGCTCTCACTTACCATCCTAGACAAGCATGGGTGATTGTTGTAGGCACAGGCATCTGGCTGCAACAGGGGGACACACACTGAGCAAGGCAGGGGGCTGATGGCCGCCCCCGAGTGTCCAGAAGGAAGGCGTGTCCCTGTTCCCTAGAGCGCGTAGGTGGGTGGGTTTTGCAGCCAGACTATGAGCACCTAATGCTGTTGGCTGTATGGACTGGGGGGAACTCTTATTCATGGGGTGCTATCACAGGTGGCTAGGTGGCATGGTTGGAGCCACCAGTCCTCAGGCCCCTGATGTGGGTAGGTGAAAGACCCTGCTTAATGGGCTGAACAGTGTCAAATGTCAAGAACCTGCTACTTCACAGCTGAAACAATTATAGTTCTGGTATATTCCCTGTTGTACTGCAGTAACGAGGGCCTACGCTGTTGAGACGGGCCCACACAAGTCTATGCAGGAGGAAAGGCACTCGAAGTCCATGGATCCCTTATGCCTGTGCCTAGGCAAAGGAGCTGTGCCTACGCTGGGTTCCTGGCTTAGGGGAGCCAGCAGTTTATTTTTTCCAGTTTGTTAGTTTGTTCACTCTCCAAGTCAGGGAGAATGGTTACAGGCATGTGGTGGATCCTACTTCTGGTCCAGGGGACTCGGCAATTGCTGAAGCCGGTCCAGGACCCAGTGCAGAGCAGGGAGTGGGGAGGTAAATGGGAGAGAGGTTTTTCCCTCAGGGATGTGTTTTTGATCCACATGGTAAGCCGTACACAAGTACTTGTCTTTCGTGGAGGGCTGCTTCTCACTGGTTCCGGGTGGCCGTGTAGAGTGTCTGGTGCTGGGTCTCTCCTGGTGTGGAAAATGTGCCTCCAGAGCACAGCTGCTTGCCTGCCTGACCGCTCACCTCCAAGCTGATAAGGCCTGAAGGGCTCAGGCTCTTGCCAGGTCAGGTCTGGCAACTCCTCGCTGCTTCCGAACTCCCCGTCTCTCCCTCCTGCCGCTCAGTCTGGTTCCTCAACTCTGCCTTTGATGTTCAGGGCTCCTGGATTGCCATATAGAATCAAATCACTTGTTTTTTCTGGTCTTTGTTGTAAGAGGGTCCACTGGAAGCGTCTGACTACTTCACCATCTTGGCCCTGTCTCCTACTACATGTTATGTTCATTATGGAAGTTGAATAGACAGAATTGGAGGAGGAGAAAGGGAGAGGAAAAGAAAATGAGACGAGAAAAATAGAATGTAAAAAGCACAGAGAAAAGAGAAAGTGGAGAACCAGGAGAGAATTACATAGCAATATGCGATAGCAAAGTCTTAGCAATATGCGATAGCAAAGTCTTAGCAATAGCAATGATGATTTAGTATTGGGCTGTATTGAAAGGCAGAATAGAGTACTGGTTAAGATAGATCTCTCTTAGCCTTGGCTTCATTACTTACTGTGACCTTGAGCAAGGAGCCCTGGTGGTGCATTAGTTAAGCACTGGGCCGCTAACCAAAAGGCCAGCGGTTCAAACCCACCAACTGCTCCACGGGAAAAGGATGCAACTTTGGAAACCCTATGGGGGCAGTTCTACTCTGTCCTGTAGGATCACTATGAGTCAGAATCAACTTTATGGCAATGAGTTTGGGTTTGTGACCTTGAGCTAAATTTTTAACCTTTTTGTGCCTTAGTTTATTCATCTATAAAATGTATTTCATGATAATATCTACCCTATGGTGTTTTTGTGAGCAGAGCTTAGCACAAGTTGGGTCCATAATTAGTATATATGTGGGCTATATTACTATTATTGTTGATTCCCTACAGTGTCTAGGGTAACTATTCTCAACAGTTACTTTGTTCTTTTTCATATCTTTCAATATCATTTTTAACTTTGTAATTCATTCATTGAATAAGCAGACTATTATTCAGTGCTTACTATATACCAGGCACTGTACTTATTACTGAGGATTAAAAGATGAAAAGACAGTTCCCATCATAAGGAGATAAAAGTTGAGAGGGGAGAGAGATGGGAACAAATAGCTGCCCTAAAATGCAGTAAGTGTACTAGTGGAAAAGTACAAAGTGCTTAGAGGAATGAGGGACTGCTTTGTAGAATCAGATTATACTGTAAAACCTGCAAAAGCTGGAACCTGTGTAAGATTGGAAACCTGTCAGAGGAGGAACACTAAAATATTTTCCACTAAAGCAAGTGATAGAAAAGTGGTAAGACCGTACCCTGTCAAAGGCAAGAATCTTGTGAGACGCAGAAAAACAAGGCAGTCCTGTCAAGTTTCAGCTCTCACAGGTTTCACTGTATAAAGAAGGAGCTAAACTGAGGTTTAAGCATAAATAGATATTTGCCCTCCTGACATGCATGGGGAGGACATTCCAGGCAGAGGAAGTGGCCTGTACTAATGCATAAAAGTGTGAGGGAGTGAGTTGTGTTCAGAAAATTAAAAGTAGTCTACTGTCATCTGGTACATAAAGTGTTATCAGGTAGTGGTGGTCAGTGAGGTTAGGCATTGGGCGAAGTCACGGAGGGCTTTGTGTGCCATGCCATGGAGATTAGATTTTTATCCTCTGTACAGATAGGAGCGATTAAGAAATATTGCACATAAAAATTATATATTTTTGTTAGAATGACTATATTTGGCAGCTGTGTTAGTGACGGTGGTAGTGTAGGGATGGCGTAAGCTGATGAAGATGATCTAGGAGAGCAGGGACAATTGACAGTATAGAGGAGAGAAGGGAGGAGTGGTGTCCCTCGGTAGGTGAGGAGGAGTGGGCTCCAGTGTACAAGTGAAGAGGGATGGCCCTTGGTAGGAGGATAGACTGTTCATTTGTAGTAACAGGAAGGACAGCAGTGTTGTGGGTATAGATTCAGGTTAATCAGCAAGTAATCCTTGAATTCTCACTATGTACACGGCACTATTCTTATGAAAACATAACTTTTTAAAACTGTATCTAAGTTAGGGAGAGTTTAAGCAGACATAAAGATGTTATAACCAGGTGCCTGTTTTATGTATGACAGTATTCTTACAGTTTGTTATTACATCATTTGCCATACTGTTTAGTACTCAATTACATCCGAACGTGATACTAATAAAAACTTAGTATTTTCCATTAATTGTTCCATCTTCATGCCCCTTTTCTCCCAATTAGGTTGTAAGCTCCTCATGGGTAATTGCTTTCATTTATAGCTGAAATGCTCCTGAGTCATACTCATCAGATGATACCTGGAAGTATGTCAGGGGTGTACTCACTATCCAGTGAGATCCTCATGTTGACTAATCTTGGGAGTGGTGTATCATTAGTGGCACATTCCTCAGTATATTTCTTACCTTTCGAAATAATTCACATTTTCTATGCACAAAATTAAAAATTTTCAAATTAAGTTATAGTATAGTGGAATATTAAAAATATGTACTTTTTGCTTTAAATTTGAGTTAAAGTGTTAATGATTAAAGATTAGGTAGATAAGAGTTTATTTTTAGAATCTCCTTCATAATCCCTTGCAATTCTTAGTTCTTTACCCTGATTCCATTTTTTTCCTCACTGAATTCAATTACATCTCTTTCCCACCCTAATAGAGGACAAAGTGATACTAGAATCCAACAAGTTAAGTTTCAGTTCTTAATTCTTTTCTCATAATAGCTTCTATAATCATTTGAGCAGTGACAAGCTACCTCCAGACTGTTCCATTGACTATTATTTCTACTAACTCTTGCCGCTTTCTAGTTCCTTCCATTCTTTATGGTAAGGCAGGTCAGGTAAATTCTGCACAAAGGTAAAAAGTTCTTAAAAGATTTCAAGACTGCACTGTTAGCTTTTATCATAGATTATTATATAGATTTAATTTGTCATCTAAGTTTTTAAGGTATTATAAGTATTATCATTGTATATACTTAATGTATTAGTTATCGATTGCTGTGAAACAATATTACTACAAATTTAGTGGCTTAAAATAACACATATTTATTATTTCACTGTTTCTGTGTGTCAGGAGTACAGATACTGCTAAGCTGGGTCCTCTACTTCAGGGTTTTACAAAGCCACAATGAAGGTGTTCACCGGGCTGTGGTCTCTTCTGAGACTTGACTGGTGAAGGATCCACTTCCAAACTCATGTGGTTGTTGGCAGAATTCAGTTCCTTGCCAATAGGGCTGCTGGACTGAGGGCCTCAATTTCTTGCTGGCTGTTAGCAGCAAGCCACCCTCAACTTCTTGCTTCATGGCCCCCTCCATATGGAAGTTTGCTTCTTCAGAGCCACTAGGGGAGAGAGTCTCCTCCAAGACAGGCATTCACATTTTATTGGTTATATAAACAAGTCGAAGTTCGCACGCATACTCAAGGAGAGGAGATGATGCAAGGGTGTGAATACTAGAAAACGGGGATCAGAGGGACTAACAACAGTCTGTCCGCCACAACTTTATGCTCTACTTTCACATGGGATAAACTTTTATCATATTTAGTAATTTTTGCTATTTTTCTGAGATGTAGTAGTAACTTTGGATTTTTTTTTCCTAACCAGAATCCATTGGCCGTGACATACCCAAAATGCTTGAATTATTTAAAACTGGACATGAAATTGAGGTAGATGAAGAAAGGGAGAACTTTCTCGAGACAAAAATAGCAACAGTAAGTTATAGTGGAAATTATCAAATAATGCTCTTTTCATTTTATGTTCAGATAATACATTAATAATTTATAATATTTTAATATACCAATTCTTTGAGCTTGTTCTTAGCACTAGTATTAGGAGTGGCACTAAATATACTCAGATAATTTTTTTTTAATTTTATTGATTGAACTCATAAATTTTTATGGTACTTGAGAATGCTTTCCTTCCACAGTTATGTGTCATTCCCTGACATTTAATTGGACCCTGCCTTATTTGATTATCTATTCTATGTGTGTATTTTTTGTGTCTAATATTTTAAGCTTATTGATTCTAGGGACTAATCTTGTTTATCCACTGGAGAATGTTGCATTATGCTAAGGATATTCTAGGTATTTAATACTCCTTTAATGTAATCGAGTAACTGGCTTTATTTTTATGAATTGTTTTTGACTATCCCTTTGGAATTTTCATTTTTATGTTTAAAAATTGTCTGCTTATCAGGGAACATCTAGCTCAATTGACATGACACAGCTTATAAAGACAATGCTCTACATTCTACCTTGGTGAGTAGTGTCTGGGGTCTTAAAAGCCTGTGAGCGGCCATCTAAGATACTCCACTGGTCTCATCCCTTCAGGAGCAAGGGAGAATGAAGAGAACAGCATACAAGGAAAAGATTAGTCCAAAGGACTAATTGTCCACAGCTACCAAGGCCTCCACCAGACTGAGCCCAGTACAGCTAGATGGTGCCCGGCTACCACCACTGACTTCTCTGACCAGGATCACAACAGAGGGTTCTGGACAGAGCTGGAGAAGAATGTAGAGCATAATTCTAACTCACAAAAAGAACACCAGATTTACTGGCCTAAAGGAGACTGGAGAAACCCTGAGAGTATGGCCCCCAGACACCCTTTTAGCTCAGTGGTGAAGTTACCTCCGAGGTTCACTGTTCAGCCTGGGAGTGGACAGCCCCGTAAAACCAAATGAGACTAACGAGGTACAGTAGTCCAGTGACAAGGGCCAGAAGGCAGAAGGGGACAAGGAAGCTGGTGATAGGGAACACAAGGGTGAGTAAGGACATTGTTGATTTGTTGTGAGATTGTTAACCATTGTCATAGGGCAACATTTGTAGTAACTGTTAAATGAGAAACTATTTTGTTCTGTAAGCCTTCATCTTAAGTGAAAATAACAGCACAATTGGAAGAGCGTAGTCAATGTCACTGAACTGTGTATGTAGAAATTTTTGAAACGGTGTATCTTTGGCTGTGTGTATTTTCACCAAAAAAAAAAAAAAGGTTGAGAAGTTAGAGGGTTGATATGTTGTGGGGTTGTTAACCAATGTCATAAAATAACATGTGTACTTCTGTTTCATGAGAAACTATTTGTTCTGTAAGCCTTCACCTGAAGTACAATAAAAAAATAAATAAAAAAATAAAAATGTGAAAAAAAAAAAAAGAATTAACAATTACAAAAAAAAATTGTCTACTTAAAGAAGAAGATGGAAATCAATTTCCGAAGCCATTTTTATTTTTATTTTCTTATTGTTGTGCTTTACGTGAAAGTTTACAATTCGAGTTAGTCTGTCATACAAAAATTTATACGCACATTGTTATGTGACCATAATTGCTCTCCCTATACAGTGACAGCACACTCTTCCTTTCCACTCCTGATTTCCCGTGTCCATTCAACCAGCTCCTGACCCTCTCTGCCTTCTCATCTCACCTCCAGACAGGAGCTGCCCATTTAGTCTCATGTATCCAGTCTAATCTCTGTCTGAAGAGTTGGCCTCAGGAATTTAGTTCTGGGTTGACATAGAGTCCGGGGACCATGCTTTCTGGGGATCCTCCAGTCTCAGACCATTAAGTCTGGTCTTTTTACTAGAATTTGAGTCCTGCACCCCACTTTTCTCTTGCTCCATCAGGCACTCTCTGTTGTGTTGCCTGTCAGGGTAGTCATTGATGGTAGCCAGGCACCATCTAGTTCTTCTGGTCTCAGGCTGATGCAGTCTCTGGTTTATGCGGCCCTTTCTGTCTCTTGGGCTAATACTTTCCTTGTGACTTTGGTGTTCTTCATTCTCCTTTACTCCAGATGAGTTGGGACCAATTGACACATCTTAAGTGGCCACTCGCTAGCATTTAAGACCCCAGATGCCACTCACCAAAGTAGGATGCAGAACATTTTCTTTTTTTTTTCCCCCCTTTTTAATTAATTAATTATTTTTTTTTTTAGTGTACTTTAGGTGAAGGTTTACAGAACAAATAGTTTCCCATGAAACGGTAGTACACATATTGTTTTATGATATTGGTTAACAACCCTACGACATGCCAACCCTCTCCCTTCTTGACCTTTTTTTTTTGATGAAAATATACATATAGCTAAAGATACACCATTTCAAAAATTTCTACATGCACAGTTCAGTGACATCAACTACGCTCTTCCAATTGTGCTGCTATTCTCACTTTAGATGAAGGTTTACAGAACAAAATAGTTTCTCATTAAACAGTTAGTACACATGTTGCCCTGTGACAATGGTTAACAACCTCACGACACATCAACACTGTCCTTACTCAACCTTGGGTTCCCTATCACCAGCTTTCCTGTCCCCTTCTGCCTTCTAGCCCTTGTCCCTGGACTGCTGTGCCTCATTAGTCCCATTTTGTTTTATGGGGCTGTCCAATCCCTGGCTGAACGGTGAACCTTGGAAGTGACTTCATCACTGAGCTAAAAGGGTGCCTGGGGCCATACTCTCGAGGTTTCTCCAGTCTCCTTTAGGCTGGTAAATCTGGTCTTTTTTGTGTGTGTTGGAATTTTTTCTACATTCTTCTCCAGCTCTGTCCAGAACCCTCTGTTGTGATCCCGGTCAGAGCAGTCAGTGGTGGTAGCCGGGCACCATCTTGCTGTACTGGACTCAGTCTGGTAGAGGCCTTGGTAGCTGTGGTCCATTAGTCCTTTGGACTGATCTTTTCCTTGTATGCTGTTCTCTTCATTCTCCCTTGCCTCCTGAAGGGATGAGACCAGTGGAGTATCTTAGATGGCCGCTCACAGGCTTTTAAGACCCCAGACCCTACTCACCAAGGTAGAATGCAGAACCTTGTCTTTATAAACTGTGTTATGCCAGTTGAGCTAGATGTTCCCTGAGACCATGGTCCCTACAGCCCTCTGCCCAGCAGTTCAGTCCCTCAGGGAGTTTGGATGTGTCTGTGGAGCTTCCATGACCTTTCCTTGTACAAGTTGTGCTGGCTTCTCCAGTATTGTGTACTGTCTCATCCTTCACCAAAGATACCACTTACCTATTGCCTATTTAGTATTTCGCCCCCACCCCTCCCATCCCTGGTAACCAACAAAGATTGTTACTTTTTGTGTATAAACTTTTTCATGGGTTTTTACAATAGAGGTCTCATACAGTATTTGTCCCTTTGTGATTGACTTATTTCACTCAACATAACATCCTCCAGTTTGATCCATGTTATGAGATGCTTCACAGATTCATCATTGTTCTTTCTCGTTGCATAATATTCCCTTGTGCGTATATACCATAGTTTGTTTATCCATTCATCTGTTGATGGGCATCTAGGTTGTTTCTATCTTTTTGCTATTGTGAACAATGCATATGTCTATTCGAGTGACAACTTACTTCTCTAGGATATATTCCTAGGAGTGGGATCACTGGATTGTATGGTATTTCTATTTCTAGCTTTCTAAGGAAGCGCCATATCGTTTTCCAAAATGTTTGTATCAGCAGAACATTTTCTTAATAAGTTTTATTATGCCAGTTGACCTAGATGTCCCATGAAAGCATGGTCCCCAGACTCTCACCCCTCCTACTCTGTCCCTGGAAGTGTTTAGTTGTATTCAGGAAACTTCTTAGTCCAAAGCCGTTTTTAGGACACTAACATAGATATGTCAGTTTTATAGGGCTTTGTTTTTAAATATATAGACATTAAAAATATTAAAATTATTTGCAGATATCTTCCTTATACTAAAGAATCTCTTAAGTGCTTGTTTAACATATGTAAATTTTTTTCTGTTCAATAAGTATAGGAATAACAGTAATTGTGATAGCAAAATTTAAATAATGCTTTTTACATGCCAAACACTATTCTAAACACTTTTCATATACTAAGTCTTTTAATCCTCAACCTTATGTGAGGTAAAACTATCATCCCCATTTTGTAGATGAGGCATGGAAACCCAGAAAGGTTAAGTTACTTTTCTAAGTTCTTCCAGCTAATGTGAGGCAGAATAGGTGTTTGAACCTTGGCAGTTTTCTCAAGAGTCCAGGCTCTTTACCTCTGCACTGTCTTGCTTCATGGCTGAAATTATTTACCTCATGGCTGTTATTCCTCCTCTTCCTCTTCCTATCCTACTCTTAAGAGGAATTCTGCATTATAGCCAACAGCTAGTAATCCCAGCTAATTGAGCTGTGCCCACTATACATTGTCAGAAATGTAAAGAGGGCAGTAGTTCTGTGACAGGAAAACATACTTTAGAAAGGGAGCAAAGCAGCTTTAATCCAATTAGGGATTAGAAAGCCTCTACTTGCCTTACCATCAAAGCCTGGCTCCAATTCATTTGGCACTGAGGTCTGCTAGAATCTAATGTTGAAATTTCCTTGTTCCCAAAAGGTCCTTGGCAGTGCTTCTTATTTTTAGTGATGAAAACATTTTAAGGCAAAAAACAAATGAAAAAAAAATTTTGAGAGAAATATCCTGGAGTTGTAGATACTTAGGTTTGAATGCCTGCTCTGGTACTTAAGGGGTGGCAGACTTTAAGCAAGTCTTAATGTTATGCCTCAGTTTCCTTATCTTTAAAATGTATATAGTAATACCTATTTCACAATGTGGTTTTGAAGATAAAATTACATTTTTATTTTTTATTTTTTTGTTGTACTTTAGGTGAAGGTTTACAGAACAAATAGTTTCTCATTAAACAGCCAGTACCCATATTGTTTTATGACATTGGTTAACAACCCCACAACATGTCAACACTCTCCCTTCTCGATCTTTTTTTTTTTTTGGTGAAAATATACATAGCCAAAGATACACCATTTCAGACATTTCTACTTGTGCAATTCAGTGACATCAATTACATTCTTGCAGTTGTGCTGCTATTCTCACTATCCTTTTCCAAATTATTCCATCACTGTTATCTTCAACTCACCAGCCCCTAGGCTTCCCATCAAACCTTTTTTTTTTTTTGAAATTTTTTCCCATACAAAATTTATACATACATTGTTATGTGTCTAATTGCTTTCCCCATACTGTGACACCACACTCCTCCTTCCCACCCCTGATTCCCCATGTCCATTCAACCAGCTCCTAGCCCTCTCTGCCTTCCCATCTCACCTTCAGACAGAAGCTGCCGGTTTAGTCTCTTGTATCTACTTGAGCTAAGAGGAACACTCCTCATGAGTATCACTTTATGTCCCACAGTCCAGTCCAATCCCTGTCTGAAGAGTTGGCCTTGGAAATTTTTTTAGTTCTGGGCTGATAGAGAATCCAGAGGCCATGCTTTCCGGGGTAAAAATAACATTTTAAAATGTAGTAGCTATTGTTGTTAGTATTGTTGAGTCAGATTGGTTGGACTTTTTGGGACTATAGAATGTCCCCATAAGACTCTTTGTAGCTAGATTAGATCTGCCTTTTCTTAAGTAATGTTTACAGTATATTCAGTAGTTAATAGGTTTTCTAAGTCCTGAATCAGTTAGAGTATAAGAAACCATGGCATCTCATTTTTTCAACAGATACCCTAGTGATTAAGAGCATGAGCTCCAGATCAGACTTCCTGGATCTTTTAGAAATATAATCTCTTTCTTATTGAAAAAGAAATTATGTGTTTAAAGAGAATCTTTTTGAATGCTAAAGTATTATAATACAGTCTAAAATGTTAACAGAGTGGGTTTTAGACTCATACTCTCTGGGTTCAAATCCTGTTTCCAGATTAGAACTGTGCACTTTTCTCTCTGAGCCTGTTTTTCCCCATTTGTAAAATGAGAATAATAATGATATATACTTCCTAGGCTGGGAAGGAGTAGGTGAGATTAAAACATAGTAACCATTCAGCAAACTCTGCTGGCTAAGACGGAGTAATAAAAAACCAAAAAACCAACCCCATTGCCATCGAGTAGATTCTGACTCATAGCGACCCTATAGGACAGAGTAGAACTGCCCCATAGGTTTTCCAAGGGGCGCCTGGTGGATTCAAACGGCTGACCTTTTGGTTAGCAGCCGTAGCTCTTAACCACTATGCCACCAGGGTTTCCACAGATGGAGTAATAGGGACCTGATATACTGTCCCACCTAAAACACCTTGATACCTAAACCAGACAAAGAAAACTGCAGTCGAATATCATTTGTGAGCATAAGTGTAAAAATTCTAAACTAAATTTTAGTAATTAGAATCCATCAATATATAAAAAGGATAACATATAACTAAGTAGGGTTTGTCTTAGGAATGCGAGGTTAGTTTAACATTCAGTAATCAATCATTATAATTCACCATATTAACAAACTAAGAAACAAAACTACACGATCATCTCAGTAGGCACAGAGAAAGTATTTGACAAAAGCCAACATCCATTCCTGATTAAAAAGTCTCAGCAAACTAGGAATAGAGGTCAACTTTCTCATCCTGTTAAAGGGCATCTAAGAAAAGTCTATAGCTAATATAATTAATGGTGAAAGACTAAATGTTCAACCTGATAAAGGACATCTAAGGAAAACCTACAGCTGACATACTTAGTGGTGAAAGACAATGCTTTTCTTCTAAGATCAGGAACATGACAAGGATATCCACTCTCACCACCTATGCTCAACATTGTCTGGAAGTTTTAAGCAGTGCAGTCAGGTAAGAAAAAGAGATAAAAAGGCATCCAAATTAGAAAGGAAGAAGTAAAGCTGTCATTATTCACAGATGACATGATCTAGCTAGTAGATCAAATAAGTGTGTTAAGCAAGATTGTAGGATGTAAGATGAATATGCAAAACTCAGTTGCATTTCTGCATACTAGCAACAAACAACTGGAAATTTAAATTAAAAAACAATGCCATTTATAATAAAATAAAAAAACATGAAATACTTAGGAATAAATCTGACAAAAGATGTAAGAGATCCAGACACTGAAAACTTTAAAACATAGTTGACAGAAATTAAAGAAGATCTTAATAAATGTGATATGTACCAGTTCCTCGTCAATATTGTTAAAATGTCATTTCTCCTCAAAGTATTGTATAAGGGACTTCCTGGTTTCTGGTCCAGTATGTAAAGAACTTGGAAGTCATCACTTCTGGCTTTACAACAAGAAAAAAGTTGAAAAACTGAAAATCAACTCTCCTTAGATTGGAGGTATTCTGTAGACTCATTGCAATCTCAATCAAAATCCCAGACATCTTTTGTATAAATTGACAAGCTGATACTAAAATTCATATGGAAATGCAAAGGAACTAGAATAGTCGAACCAACTTAGAAAAAGACCAAAGTTGGAGGTCTGCCTGATTCCAAGACTTACAAAGCTACAGTAATTAAGACAGTGTGGTATTGTTCTCAAAAGAGACAAAAAGATCAATGGAACAGAAAAGAGAGTCCAGAAAAAGACCTACACATATGTGAACAACTGATATTTGAGTAAGATGCGAAGTCATTCAGAGGAGAAGGAACAGTCTTTTTCAACAAGTGGTACTGGAACAATTGGCTATCCAGATGATGCAAAATTAAGTTTAACTGATACTTCACACCATATACAACAATTAATTCAAAATGTATCAAAGACCTACATCTAAAACCTAAAACTGTAAAACTTCTAGGGGAAAAAAAATATGGGGATTAGGAAATGATTTTTTAGATATCACACTAAAAGCATGATGTACATAAGAAGAAACTGATAAATTGAATTTCATAAAAATTAAAAAAATTATTATTTAACAGAATTTCAAATTCTCATGGACTTCAGACTTTCTGGAGCCAAGGGGGCTGGATGAACCCCTGAAATTATTGCCCTGAGATAGTCTTTAAACCTTAAACCAAAAATATGCCCTAAAGTCTTCTTAAAACCAAAAATAGATTTAGCTTAACTAGTTAAAAAAAAAATCTGCCTTGAGTATTATGCTGTTTTAAGATCTGTCTATATGGGATCAAATTGATAACAGCAACCTGAAAGATTAGATAGGAACCTTAGGGAGCAGTGAGTTTATATTAATGGGGGAAGAACAACTCAGGAAAAGAGAATGAGAATGGTTGCACAACTCTAAGAATATAATCACTGTCACTGAATTGTACATGTAGAAACTGTTGAATTGGCATATGTTTATTGTGTGTATTCTCAACAACAACAAAATAAATAAAATGAAAAAAAACTTGTTCTTTAAAAAAACACTGTTAAGAGAATGAAAAGACAAATCAATGGAAGAAAATATTTGCAAATCATATAGGTATATATGATATATCCAAAATATATAAAGAACTCTCAAAACTCAATAATAAGAAGACAAAGAACGTAATTTTTAAAAAAATGGGCAAAAGATTTGAACATACTTCACCAAGAAGTTATGCAGGTGACAGATAAACACATGAAAAGATGCTCAAGATCGTTGGTTGTTAAGGTAATGAAAAAAATACCATAATGAGATAGCAAATACACACCTATTAGAATAACTAAAATTAAAGAGACTGACCATACCGAGTGCTGGTGAGGATGTGAAGGGACTAGAACTTTCATACACTGAGTGTGGAATGTAAAATGATACAACCTCTTTGGCAAACAATTTTGCAGTTTCTTTAAAAAGTTTAACATTCACCTACTACATAATCCTGCTATTCTACTTTTAGATACTTACCCAAGAGAAATGTAAACATATGTCCATACAAAGACTTGTAAACAAATGTTCCTATCATTTGGATATTTGTCATATCCCCAAACTGGAACATTTCACATGTCCATCAACGAGTAAACGTATTATAAAGAAACTTAGGTATGTACATAATAAAACGGAATAAACTATTCATAGATATTACAACACATACCAATCTCAAAATAATTAATATCAAGTAAAAGAAGCCAGACAAAAAGAAGTACACACTGTGTGATTCTATTTATATAAAATTCTGGCAGATGCAAACTCATGTATAGTGATAGCAGATCAGTGATTGCCTTGAGGACAGTTAGGTGGGGAGGGGCAGGAGAGAGCTATTACAAATGGGTGTGAGGAATTTTGGGGGTCATCAGTATGTTCACTGTCCTGACTTGTGATAGTATGAAGGATGTATATGTATGTCAAAACTTAATAAATTTGTATACTTTAAGAATGTGCAGTATGTCCAATGGAATACCAATCAGCAATAAAAAGAAACAAACTATGAATACATGCTATGACATGGATGAATCTCAAAAACATGCTCAAAGGATCCAGACACAAGAAACGACATACTGTGAGAGTCTATTTCTGTGAAATATCCAGAAAAGGCAAATCTGTAAAGACAAAAATAAATTAGTGGTTGCTGGGGCAGGGGTAGGGGAATGCGAGCATTAGCAGTAAATACGAATGAGAGATCATATTTGGATGATGAAGATAATTCTAAAACTGATTTATGGTAATGGCTGCACAACATAAGCTTAACTAAAAATTCATTGAATAGTAGTGAATTATATGATATGCAAAATATGCCTCACAGTTTTAAAAAAAAGTACAGTATGTCAAGTATGTCTCAATGAAGTTGTTTAAAAAAGGAAGAAAAAACTTTAGCATTTTACCTGACACGAAATAATTATGCCATACATTTTATTTATTATTGCAGTGATCAGAGATAATAACAGATTGAATTTTTAAGGGAGATTTCAAAGCATTGTAATATATCCCCCTTAAAAGTTTAAGATTTCCATGAGTGACGTTATTTTTTTATACACTTAGGAATATTCAAGATGTGGTAGCCTTTATTTTTGCAGCCTGTCCGATATGAGAATTTAATTTAGAATGAGTGGGCCGATGAAAGGGCGCTGACAACATCAGATGTCTATTAGAAGCCCTTCCTCCTCATTTTGGATAAGAAGATGGTATCAGAGCAGGGTCAAAAGACTATGACCTGGGGGCCAAATCCAGCTGTGGCTTGTTTTGTATGGCTTGTAAGTTAAGAATGGTCTTTAAGGTTTGTTAAAAAAAGAAAAAAATATGATACAGAGACCGTTTATGTCCCCCAAGCCTAACATATTTACTATCTGCTCATTACAAAGAGTTTGCTGACCCCAGATCTGGAAGTAAAAGTTTTTGAGTAGAGACAATTGGAATGGTTTTCTGTTTCTATTTGCATGTACATGAGAGATTGTATCACTTTAGTTAAATCATCTTAATGTCCCATTATGTTTCTGTAAAGGGTCTGTACTGCAACATTCCTTCAAGATGTGGTTCTAGGTATTGATGTAATGCAAAATCGATCTTCAGTAGTTTAATCTGGTTTTCCTTCTTTGTCAAAGTGATAAATCAGTTGAATGATCTTTCTTAATTATCTGACTCGAAGACTAGCTTCTTAGGTATTAGAATTGAGCCACTAATGTCTGTATATCAGAACTATATGAAAGCTTTCACAGTCAGCCAGTATCTAACATTTGTCAGCAGTACTTGCAAGTAAATTATTTTCATTCTTAAATCTTTCTTACAATTTGTAGGTATAATTTACATATTCATGAAATTACTTATGTCTCCACAATAGCTGATCAAATGTTCGTATCAGTGAAAATGTCATTCAGATGATACGTTGAACATCATCCAGATAGAACAAGTTATTACTGGAATATTTTATTTTTCAGTCAGTTATATTGCTGCCATGTAGTCACCATTTATATTCTCACTTTTGTCATGAAGAATAAGTTGTTTGGGATAAAGGGAAGTTGCTAAGTGATCATATTTAAGGGAAAAAATCTTAAAGCCTGAAAGTAAAGTACTATGGGGAAAAAATTCAGCACATTTCATCAACTGGACCCTAACTTTTTTTTTTTTAATTAAATAATCGTGGCTCTTTCTATGAAATAGAAATGAAACGAAGACCAATTCTCAAAAAAAGGAAGTTGAGACACATTATGTGCCTGACCTATGTTTACATTCTAAATAGCAGTTTAATTTCATATAGTAATTAAATAATTTTAAAAGGATTTATCTGCGTTTTTAATACAGAAAAAATATAATGGTCATAATTCTGCTGCTCAAATAACCCTGTTAACATTTTAAAACTTTTAAATTATATGTGCACATGGTTAAATTCAAACAGTTCACACAGTGTTTAAGGAAACACTAAAGCCCTTTTCTCTGCCGTTGTTTTCTTAAGGGACCGCTATTGATAGTTTTCCTTCTTCTTCTTTTTTTTAGTCCTTCAGAAATGTTAAGGCATAAATAAAAACACCTTGACATAGTGGCTGCAACAATGGGCTCAAACGTAACAACGATTATGAGGATGGTCCAGGACCGGGCAGTGTTTCATTCTGTTGTACGTAGGGTTGCTATTAGTTGGAACTGACTCGATAGCACCTAACAACAACATAAACACCTTTACAAAATTATTTTATGTACAAGATCTTATGCCACATACATTGTTGTCTGTCTTTTCCATGAATATAGCATGGATGTCTTAAAAAATGCAAAGATAGCTTGCCACCTTCTTTTTAATGGCTGCATAGTATTATATTCCATTATGTGCACGTACCATAATTTTTAAAAATTGGTTTCCTATTGATGGACATTTACTTCATGTCTAGTTTTTTGTTATTACAAATCATACTTTAATGACATTCTTACATGTACATATTGGCAGTTTTTTCCAAGTATATCCGTAAGGTAAATTTCTAGAAATAGAATCTGTGTTGAAAATTTTATTATACATAATGATGAAGTACTCTCTAAAATGCTTGTACTAATTTATAATATATTCAACAGTATGTTAAAATGCCTGTTTCTTCACACCCTCACCAACATTGGGTATTATCAAACATTTTTATCAGTATGATAAGTGATAAAGTATTGGGGGTATGTGTGTTTGCTTTAACAGCGTAATGGTTCCAACTTGAACTTTACCGTAGTTTTCTTCTTTGGTTATCATCTTCTATATCTTTAACATTTTTTTTTTAATTGTACTTTAGATGAAGATTTACAGAACAAATAGTTTCTCATTAAACAGTACGTGTATTGTTTTATGACAGTGGTTACCAACTCCACAACATGGCAACACTGTCCCTTCTCAACCTTGGGTTCCCTATTACCAGCTTTCCTGGCCCCTCCTGCCTTCTAGTCCTTCTCCCTGGACTGTTGTGCCCCATTTGTCTTGTTTTGTTTTTTATTGTTGTAGTTTAACTGAAAGTTGACAATTTAAGTTAATCTCTCTTACAAAAATTTATACATACACTGTTATGTGACCCTAACTGCTCTCCCTATACTGTGATAGCAACACTCGTCCTTTCCACCTCTGATTTCCCGTGTCCATTCAGCCAGCTCCTGACCCTCTCTGCCTTCTCATCTCATGTCCGGACAGAAGCTGCCCGTATAGTCTCATGTATCTACTTGAGCTAAGAAGCACACTCTTCACGAGGATCATTTTATGTCCCATAGTCCAGTCTAATCTTTGTCTGAAGTGTTGGCTTCGGGAATTTAGTTCTGGGTTGACAGACAGTCTGGGGGCCATGCTTTCTGGGGTTCCTTCAGTCTCAGTCAGACTATTAAGCCTGGTCTTTTTACTAGAATTTGAGTTCTGCATCCCACCTTTCTCCTGCTCCATCAGGGACTCTGTTGTGTTCCCTGTCACGGCGGTCATTGGTGGTAGCCAGGCACTATCTAGTTCTTCTGGTTTCAGGATGATTTAGTCTCTAGTTTATGTGGTCCTTTCTGTCTCTTGGGCTAATACTTTCCTTGTGTCTCTGGTGTTCTTCATTCTCCTTTACTCCAGGTTGTTGGGACCAATTGATGCATCTTAGATGGCTGCTGGCTAGCTTTTAAGAACCCAGATGCCATTCACCTAAGTAGGATGCAGACCATTTTCTTAATAAACTTCGTTATACCAATTGACGTACATGTCCTCTGAAAGCATGGTCCCCAGACCCCCGCCAATGCTACTCTGTCCCTCGAAGTATTTGATTGTATTCAGGAAACTTCGTAGCTTTGGTTTAGTCCAGTTATGCTGACTTCCCCTGTAGTGTGTGTTATCCTTCCCTTCACCTAAGATAATTCTTGTCTACTATCTAGTTAGTGAATAACCCTCACCCTCCCTGCCAACCCTTGTAACCATCAAAGAATGTTTTCTTCTTTGTTTAAAAGTTTTCTTGAGTTCTTATAATAGTGGTCTTATACAATGTTTATCCTTCTGTGACTGACTGAATTCACTCAGCATAATGCCTTCCAGATTCTTCCATGTTATAAGATGTTTCACGGATTCATCATTGGTCTTTATCGTTGCATAGTATTCCATTGTGTGAATATACCATAATTTGTTTATCCATTCATCTGTTGATGGGCATCTAGGTTCTTTCCATCTTTTTGCTATCGTGACCAGTGCTGCAGTGAACATGGGTGGGCATATGTCTATTCATGTGACGGCTCTTATTTCTCTAGGATATATTCCAAGGAGTGGGATTGCTGGATCATATGGTCGTTCTATTTCTAACTTTTTAAGGAAGCACCAAATCGATTTCCAAAGTGGTTTTACCATTTTGCATTCCCACCAACAGTGTACAAGTGTTCCAGTCTCTCCACAACCTCTCCAGCATCTATTATTTTGTGTTTTTTGGATTAATGCTAGCCTTGTTGGGGTGATATGGTATCTCATTGTAGTTTTGATATGTATTTCTCTAATGGCCAATGATTGTGAGCACTTCTTCATTTGTCTGTTAGCCACCTGAATGTCCTGTTTGGCGAAGTGCCTGTTCATATCCTTTGTGCATTTTTTAATTGGGTTATTTATCTTTTTGTTGTTGATGTTTTGCAGTATCTTGTAGATTTTAGAGGTGAGACGCTGATCGGATTTGTTGTAGTCAAAAATTTTTTCCCAGTCTGTAGGTCGTCTTTTGACTCTTTTGATGAAGTCTTTTGATGAGCGTGTTTGATTTTTAGGAGCTCCCAGTTATCTAGTTTCTCTTCTGAGGTTTGTGCATTGTTACTTATGGTTCGTATTCTGTATATACCATGTATTAGGGCTCCTAGCGCTGTCTCTACTTTTTCTTCCATGATCTTTATCATTTTCGATTTTATATTTAGTTCTTTGATCCATTTTGAGTTAGTTTTTGTGCATGGTGTGAAGTATGGGTCTTGTTTCAGTTTTTTGCAGATGGATATCCAGTTATGCTGGCACCATTTGTTAAAGAGACTGTCTTTTCCCCA
>NW_004444041.1:6353413-6354647 GCF_000243295.1 Trichechus manatus latirostris | reverse complement strand
TGTTTTTCTATTCTCTATTTCATAAATAAATTCTGCTCTAATTCTTACTATTGCCTTTCTTCTGGCGCCCAAGGGCTTCTTTTGCTGCTCTCTTTCTACTTGTTCCAGTTGTAGGGTTAATGTTTTTATTTTGGCCCTTTCTTTGTATTGGATGCGTGCATTTATTGCTATAAACTGACCTGTGAGCACTGCTTTTGCTGTGTCCCAAAGGTTCTGGTAGGATGTGTTTTCATCCTTGTTTGATTCTATGAATGTCTTTATTCCATCCTTACTTTATGGTATAACCCAGTAGTTTTTGAGGAAGGTGTTGTAAAGTTTCCATGTGTTTAATTTTTTTTTCCTTGCTTTTTCTGTTATTGATTTCTACTTTTATGGCTTTTTAGTCAGAGAAGATGGTTTGTAATATTTCGATGCTTTGGATTCTGTTAAGGCTTGCTTTATGGCCTATTATGTGGTCTATTCTGGAGAATGTTCCATGTGCATTGGAAAGAAAGTAGACTTGGCTGCTGTTGGGTGGAGTGTTCTTTATATGTCAGTGAGATCAAGTTGGTTGATTGTAGCATTTAGCTGTTCCGTGTCTTTGTTGAGCTTCTTTCTGGATGTTCTGTCCTTCACCAAAAGTGGTGTGTTGAAGTCTGCTACTATTATTGTGGAGCTGTCTATCTCTCTTTTCAATGCTGTTCAAGTTTGTTTTATGTATTTTGGAGCCCTGTCATTGGGTGCGTAAATATTTATTATAGTTATGTTCTCCTGGTGTATTGACTCTTTAATCATTATATCGTGTCCTTCCTATCCCCTGTGGTGGATTTTACTTTAAAGTCTTTTTTGTCAGAGATTAATACTGCCACTCTTGCTCTTTTTTGAGTGTTGTTTGCTTGATATGTTTTTTTCCATCTTTGAGTTTTAATTTGTTTGTGTCTTTAAGTCTAAGGTGTGTTTTTTGTAGGCAACATATAGATGCATCATGTTTTTTTTTTTTTTATCCATTCTGCCACTCTTTGTCTTTTTATTGGTGCATTTAGTCCATTTACATTCAGCATAATTAGTGATAGGTATGAGTTTAGTGCTCTCATTTTGATGTCTTACTGTGTGTATTGCTGACAGTTTCTTTGTTCCACTTAATTTTCTGTGCTGAGTCGTTTTTCTGTATGTATTTTCTTTTCATCTTTTTCATTGTTGATTTTGTATTTGCTGAGTCTTTATATTTTTCTTGTTTTTTATTTTGATGTGTAGG
>NW_004444041.1:6342277-6353313 GCF_000243295.1 Trichechus manatus latirostris | reverse complement strand
TGATATCTGGTTGCTCTGTCCTGTGTTTTCGTCTTTGCTCTGTCCTGTGTTATCGTCTTAGATTGTTATCTGATGTTATTGATTTTCTCACTAGAGGACCCCCTTTAGTATTTCTTGTAATTTGGGTTTGGTTTTTGCAAAGTCCCTAAACTTCTGTTTATCTGGAGATGCCCTAATTTCACTATCGTATTTGAGAGACAGTTTTGCTGGATATATAATTCTTGGCTGGCAGTTTTTCTCCTTCAAGGCTTTCTGTTTGTCATCCCATTGCCTTCTTGCCTGCATGGTTTCTGCTGAGTAGTCCGAGCTTATTCTTATTGACTTCCTTTGTAGATGACTTTTCATTTATCCCCAGCAGCTCTTAAAATTCTCTCTTTATCTTTGGTTTTGGCAAGTTTGATTATAATGTGGCTTGATGACTTTCTTTTGGGATCTGTTTTATGTGGGGTTTGATGGGCATCTTTAATAGGTATCTTGTCATCTTTCACGATATCAAGGAAGTTTTCTGCCAACAAATCTTCAACAATTCTCTCTGTATTTTCTGGTATCTCCCCCTGTTCTTCTGGTACTCCAATCACTCCTAGATTATTCCTGTTGATAGAATCCCACATAATTCTTAGGGTTTCTTCATTTTTTAAAAATTCTTTTATCTGATTTTTCCTCAGGTAAGTTGGTGTCAAGTACTTTGTCTTCAGTCTCACTAATTCTGACTTCCATTGCCTCAGTTGTGCTCCTGTGACTTTCTATTGAGTTGTCTAATTCTGGCATTTTATTGTTAATCTGGATTTCTGATTGCTGTCTCTCTATGGATTCTTGCAGCATGTTAAATTTGTCATTATGCTCTTCTGTAATCTTTTTCATTTCCCCTATTGCATATTCTGTGTTTTCCCTAATTTCTTTCCTGATCTCGTGAAGAGTTCTGTGTATCAATCTTTTGTATTCTGCCTCTGGTAATTCCAAGAAATTTCCTTCCTCCGGAAAATTTCTAAATTCTTTATATTGGGAGCTTGCTGAAGCCATCATTGTTTGCCTCATTATGTGATTTGATATTGACTGTTGTCTCCGAGCCATCAATAAGTTGTTATATTTATTTATTTTATGTTTGCTTACTGTGTCCTAGCTTCGTGTTTTGTTTTGTTTTGATATGCCCAAATAGGCTGCTTGTGTGACCTAGCACAATCCCTGGTGCCCCTGAACTCCAACTTCCTGCCACCAGGTGGCCAGACCTCCCACTAAGTATGTGAGCCCAGGAATCCGCCCACTCCTCCTGTATGGATTTACCTCAGGTGTCCAGGTAGTCAACCACCAAGTTTGTGGTGCAGGCTCTCATCTACAGTCCTGGACAGGCATAGGCAATTGTTGTGGGTACAGGCATCTGGCTGCACTAGGGGGACACACACTGAGCAAGGCAGGGGGTCGACGGCCACCCTCAAGTGTCTGGGAGGAAAGTGTGTCCCTGTTCCTTAGAGCGTGTAGATGGGTGGGTTTTGCAGCCAGACTGTGAGCACCCAGTGCTGTTGGCTGTAAGGTCTAGAGAGTGCCTCTTATTCTTGGGTCCCTGTCGCAGGTGGCTAGGTGGCATGGTTGGAGCCACCAGTCCTCAGGCCCCTGACGTGGATAGGTGAAGACCCTGCTTAATGGGCAGAGCAGTGTCACATGTCATTAACCTGCCACTTCACAGCTGAAACAGTTGAAGTTAGACTTCAGGTATATATCCTGTATTGTGGTAGTGAGGGCCTACGCTGCTGAAATGGGCCCACACAAGTCTGTGCAGGGAGCATGATGGTTAAGCTTGTGTGTCAACTTGGCTGAGCGATGATTCTCAGCGTTTATATGTGATCACTCCTATGATTCAATATGCTGTGAGTAGCCAATCAGATGAAAGGGAGTTTCTTTGGGGGTGTGGCCTGCATCTGAATATACACAGATGTTCTGGCTTTTTGCTCACTCTGGATCCTGCGGCTGCCTCCTGTTGTCTCATCTCCAGTTCTTGGGACTTGAGCTGTCAGCTTATCTCCCTAACTTGGGATTCATCGATCTTTACAGCCTGTGAGCGGAGCCCTGCTCTCTGACCTGCCCATCTTGGGTTCGCCAGCCCCTGCAGCTGCATGAATCAGGAGAAACCTTATGGTCTCACCTGCCAATCTTGAAATTTGTCAAGCTTCACAGCCTGTGAGCAGGAGCCCTGCTCTCCGACCTGCCACGATCTTGGGCTTACCAGCTTCTGTGGCTACGTGACTTGGGAGAGGCCTCTACCCTGATGTACTGGCTTGGGATGTTGTAGCCTCTACAATCGCATGGGCTGTTTCCTTGATATAGATCTCTGTCTATATATATTTATATGCTTTACTGGTTTTGCTTCTCTAGAGAACCCAGCCTAAGACATTTGGTACTGAGAGTGTAAGGATGAGTTTTGTAAATTGGTTCTCAAGTCTGTTTAGTCTTAAAGATGTTGATGACTCTGCTTCCAGCAGTAAAGAGGGCACTGCTAGTCCATGGCATGAGGTGGCGATACAAATACGGAAAATATCACCACCAGTAGATCACGTACTGGTGAATGGCAAGGCTCAGGGTGAACACGTGTGATATCTTTCTACAGCTTTGTCAGAATGAGAAGTATAAGGAAGCTGGTTGGTCTGTCCTACTTTCGCTAAACAAACCAGTGAATGAAAGAGATACGCTCAGGGCTTCAGAGTCAAAGCTAAAGTGCCGCATACATGACCTCAAGGCTGCCACTTGTGCTTTGAAAGATAGCCTTATTTCTTGTAGTAACAGAGCTGAAATTGCTGAAAACCAAGCCCAGAGTCTTATTGTAAGAGTGCCTGAATTACAACGCCAGCTCAATTGCCAACCTCAAGAGGTGTCTGAAGTTAAAATAAGGGCATTAATTGGGAAGAAATGGTATCCTGAACCTTGAGATGGGGACATATGAGCAGATAATTAGGAAGCTGGGGACACTGAGTCTGTAAATTCCATTGAATCACTCCTGCCAGCAGAACCAGTCCCATCTGAAGAGATTACTTCATGTTTGTCTGCTAAACCACCCTGTGCGGAAAAACCATTAGCCCCTCCACTCCCATCTAGCCCTAGCCCAGCTGCCTGTAAAGAGCCCTTGCCTGGGTCATTGCCTGGGGCATCACCTGCGGCATATGCTTTACAAGACAGTGCTGAATGTTCTCAAAACAATTCCACACTACCGATTCTGGCTTCTAGACCTATAATTAGGCTTAAGTCCCAGGGAGCCCCAAAATGTGAAGTACAAAGTGTGACCCAGGAGGAGGTACGCTACACTCCAAAAAAAACTACTTGACTTTTCTAATATGTACAAACAGAAACCTGGGGAATATGTGTGGGAATGGCTATTAAGGGTGTGGAATAATGGTGCAAGGAACATAAAGATGGATCAGTCTTATTTTTTTTGATATGGGTTCTCTAAGCACAGATTGTTCATTCAGTGTTCCAGCTAGAGAAGTTAGGAAAGGATCTAATAGTTTATTTGGTTGGGTTGCTGAAGCATGGATGACGAGGTGACCTATACTAAATCAAGTTGAAGTACCAGACCTGCCTTGGTATACTGTAGAAGAAGGTATCCAAAGGCTTAGGGAAATTGGAGTGCTAGAGTGATTTATCAAGTTAGACCTACAGACCCACACATGGAATGCCCAGAGGACACACCTCACAACTGTGAGGAACAAATTTGTGAAGGGGGCTCCAGCATCCTTGAAGACTACTGTGATTGCTGTCTTATATAAGTCAGATTTGACAGTGGGAACTGTAACTGAATTAAGACACCTAACTTCAGTGGGGCTGATTGGACCCCATGGTAGTAGGGGCCAAGTGGCTGCACCCAATCGACAAAGACGATAGGCGTGGTTATAGTAATGGACAGAGGAGTCAAAGCAGTAATCAGAATAGTCTGACTCATATGGACTTATGGCATTGGCTACTTAGTCATTGTGTCCCTAGGAGTGAAATAGATAGGAAATCTACTAAATATTTATTGATCTGTACAGATGGATGAATTCTAGGTCAAGTGAACAGCAGTCTAACTCGAATCGCCAGAATAGAGACTCAACACCGCTCAGTCAATTCCCAGATTTGAGCGAGTTGAAAGACCCACAACCTCTTGAATGAAGGGGAGGCTGGGTCCCCCTGTGGAAGGACTCCAATACACTGTCAAAAATTTTTACCGTTAATCTTTCTCCCAGTCTTCCCCAAAAGGATCTATGGCCTTTTACGGGAGTGACTGTTCACTGGGGAAAAGGAAATAGTCAGACTTTTCGGGGATTACTGCATACTGGCTCTGAACTGACACTAATTTCAGGAGACCCAAAACATCCTTGTGGCCCACCAGTCAGAGTGGGGGCATATGGAAGTCAGGTTATTAATAGAATCTTGGCGCATGTCCATCTCACAGTAGGTTCACTGGGTCCACGAACCCATCCTGTAGTGATTTCCCCAGTTCCAGAATGCATAATTGGAATAGATATACTCAGGAACTGGCAGAACCCCCAGATTGGATCCCTGACAAATAGAGTAAGGGGTATTATGGTAGGAAAAGCCAAGTGGAAGCCATTAGAACTGCCCCTACGTAGGAAAATAGTAAACCAAAAGCAGTACTGCATTCCTGGAGGGATTGCAGAGATTACTACCACCATCAAAGACCTGAAGGATACAGGGATGGTGATTCCCACCACATCCCCATTCAACTCACTTATTTGGAGAATGACAATAGATTATCGAAAACTTAACCAGGTGGCGACTGCAATCGCAGTTGCCATTCCAGATGTAGTTTCACAGCTTGAGCAAATTAATATGTCTCCTGGTACCTGGTATGCAGCTATTGATCTGGCGAATGCCTTTTCCACCATAGCTGTTTCAGAGGACCACCTGAAGCAGTTTACCTTCAGCTGGCAAGGCCAGCAAAACACCTTCACTCGCCTACCTCAGGACTACATCAACTCTCCAGCCCTATGTCATGATTTAGTCCGCAGAGACCTTGTTCGCCTTTCCCTTCCACAAGATGTCCTACTGGTCCATTATATTGATGACATTATGTTGGTTGGACCTAGTAATGAAGAAGTGTCAATGACTCTGGACTTATTGGTAAAACATTTGTATGCTAGAAGGTGGGAAGTTAATCCCACAAAAATTTAGGCACCTTCCACTTCAGTGAAATTTCTAGGGGTCCAGTGGTGTGGAGCATGTCGAGACATTCCTTCTAAAGTAAAGGATAAGTTATTGCATCTGACTGCTCCCACAACTAAAAAGGAGGCACAACACCTAATGGGCCTCTTTGGATTTTGGAGACAACATATTCCTCATTTGGGTGTGCTACTCCGGCCTGTTTATCAATCAAGTAACTCGAAAAGCTGCTGGTTTTGAGTAGGGACCACAACAAGAGAAGGCTCTGCAACAGATTCAGGCTGCTGTGCAAGCTGCTCTGCCACTTGGACCATATGATCCAGCTGATCCAATGGTGCTTGAAGTGTCAGTGGCAGATAGAGATGCTGTTTGGAGTCTTTGGCAGGCCCCTATTGGTGAATCACAGCACGACCCTTAGGATTTTGGAGCAAAGCTCTGCCGTCCTCTGCAGATAACTACCCTACTTTTGAGAAAGAACTTTTCGCTTGTAACTGGGCCTTAGTAGAGACTGAACGCTTAACCATGGGACACCAAGTCACCACGCGGCCTGAGCTGCCCTTCACGAACTGGGTGTTGTCTGACCCAGAGTCATAAAGTTGGACGTACACAGCAGCACTCATCATTAAATGGAAGTGGTATATTCAAGATCGGGCCTGAGCAGGACCCAAAGGCACAAGTAAGTTGCATGAGGAAGTGGCTCAAGTGCCCATTATCTCCACTCTTGTCACATTACCTTCCATCTCCTAGTGTGCATCTATGGCCTCATAGGGAATTCCTTATGATGATTTAACTGAAGAAGAGAAAACTTGTGCCTGGTTTGCAGATGGGTCTGTGAGATATGCAGGCAGCGCTTGAAAGTGGACAGCAGCGGCACTACAACCCCATTCTGGGACCTCGCTGAGGGACAGTGGTGAAGGGAAGTCCTCTTAATGGGCAGAATTTCGAGCAGTACACCTGGTTGTTCACTTTGCTTGGAAGGAGAAATGGCCAGATTCATGAGCTGTGGCCAGTGGTTTGGCTGGATGGTCAAGGACTTGGAAGGAACATGATTGGAAAATTGGAGATAAGGATTTATGGGGAAGAGGTATGTGGATAGACGTCTCTGAATGGTCCAAAGAAGTGAAGATATTTGTGTCTCATGTGAATGCTCACCAGAGGGTGACCTTAGCAGAGGATGATTTTAACAAGTGGATAAGATGACGTGTTCTGTGGAAACCAGTCATCCTCTTTCCCCGGCTACTCACGTCATTGCTCAGTGGGCTCATGAACAAAGTGGCTGGGGTGGCAGGGATGGTTGTTATGCATGGGCCCAGCAGCATGGACTTCCACTCACTAAGACTGACTTGGCTATAGCCACTGCTGAGTGCCCAATCTGCCAACAGCAGAAACCAACACTGAGTCCCCAATACGGCACCATCCCTTGAGGTGATCACCCAGCAACCTGGTGGCAAGTTGATTACATTGGATCACTTCCATAATGGAAGGGGCAGCGTTTTGTCCTTACTAAAATAGACACTTACTCTGGATATGGATTTGCCTTCCCTGCATGCAATGCTTCTGCCAAAACTACCATCCGTGGTCTTACAAAATGCCTTATCCACTGTCATGGTATCCCACACAGCATTGACTCAGATCAGGAGACTCACTTCACAGCAAATGAAGTGTGGCAGTGGGCCCATGCTCGTGGAATTCACTGGTCTTATCATGTTCCCCATAATCATGAAGCAGCTGGCTTGATAGAACGATGGAATGGCCTTCTAAAGACACAGTTATTGTGCCAGCTAAGTAGCAATACCTTGCAGGGTTGGGGCATTGTTCTCCAAGAGGCCGTATATGCTCTAAACCAGCATCCAGTATAGGGTGCTGTTTCTCCTATAGCCAGGACTCATGGGTTCAGGAATCAAGGGGTGGAAATGGGAGTGGTACCACACACTATTACCCCTCGTGACCCACTTGCAGGATTTTTGCTTCCTCTCCCCACAACCTTGTTATTCTCTGCAGGTCTAGAGGTCTTAGTTCCAAAGGGAGGAATGTTCCCACCTGGAGACACATCACTGATTCCATTGAACTGGAAGCTAAGAATTCCATCTGGCCACTTTGGGCTCCTCTTGCCTCTGGATCAACAGGCAAAGAAGAGAGTCACCATACTGGCTGGTGTGATTGTTCCTGATTACCAGGAGGAAATTGGATTGATATTACATAATGGAGATAAAGAAGAGTATGTCTGGAATGCAGGAGATTCCTTAGGGCATCTCTTAGTACTACCATGCCCTGTGATTAAAGTCAATAGAAAACTACTGCAACCTAATTCCAACATGACTACTCATGACCCAGATCCTTCAGGAATGAAGGTTTGGGTCACTCCACCAGACAGAGAACCACAACCAGCTGAGGTGCTTGCTGAGGGCAAAGGGAATACGGAATGGGTGGTGGAAGAAGGTAGTTCTAAATACTAGTTATGGCCACATGACCCATTGCAGAAATGGGGACTGTAATTGTTATGAGTATTTCTGCTTTGTATGTGTGCATCAAATATTTTTGTTTCCTTCACGTATAAAATATAAGATGTAAATGGAGCTAGTGCGTTTTTGGTTGTACGCATGTTAGTTGTATCATGTTAGGCACAAGTATGACTTTCTAATTTTCTTTATTCAGAGATTATGTATTGTTTAAGGCAATGTGTACATGTACCAAGTTGACATGGGGGGACTGTGATGGTTAAGATTGTGTGTCAGCTTGGCTGGGCCATGATTCTCAATGTTTATATGTGATCACTCCCATGATTCAGTTTGCTGTGAGTAGCCAATCAGATGAAAGGGAGTTTCCTTGGGGCTGTGGCCTGCATCTCAGTAAAAGCAGATGTTCTGGCTTTTTGTGCACTCTGGATCCTGTGACTGCCTCCTGTCGTCTTATCTCCAGTTCTTGGGACTTGAGTCGTCAGCTTATCTCCCAGACTTGGGATTCATTGATCTTTACAGCCTGTGAGTGGGGCCTGCTCTCTGACCTGCCGATCTTGGGTTCTCCAGCCCCTGCAGCTATGTGAATCAGGAGAAACCTTGTGGTCTCGCCTGCCGATCTTTGAATTTGTCAAGCTTCACAGCCTGTGAGTGGGAGCCCTGCTCTCCGACCTGCTGATCTTCGGCTCACCAGCTTCTGCAGCTGCATGACTTGGGATAGGCCTTTACCCTGATCTATGGACTTGGGACATTCTAGCCTCTACAATCCTGCGAGCTGTTTCCTTGATATAAATCTCTCTATTATATAATTATACGCTTTACTGGTTTTGCTTCTCTAGAGAACCCAGCTTAAGACGGGTAAAGGCACTCAAAGTCCATGGATCCCTTATGCCTATGCCTAGGCAAAGGAGCTGTGCCTACCCTGAGTTCCTGGCTTAGGGGAGCCAGCAGATTATTTTTTCCCCATTTTTTTATTCTTTCTCCAAGGCTGAGACAATGGCTCAGAGCATTTGACGGGTCCTACTTCTGACCCAGGGGACGTGGCAATCACTGAAGTCAGTCCTGGACCCAGGGCAGAGCAGGGAGCAGGGAGGTAAATGGGAGAGAGGTTTTTTCCTGTGGGTGGTGTTTTTGATCCACGTGATAGGCCAGATGCAAGTATTTATCTTTTGCTTATTGAGGGCTGCTTCTCACTGGTACTGGATGACTGAGTAGACTGTCTGCCACTGGGTCTCTCCCAAAGTGCAAAACGCCTCCCGAGCACCGCTGCTTGCCTGCCTCACTGCGCACCCTGAGCTGATCTAGACTGAAGGGCTCCTGCTCCGTCCGAGTCAGGTCTGGCAACTGCTCGCTGCTTCTGAACTGTCTCTCCCTCCCCCTGCCACTCAGTCTGATTCCTCAACTTTCCCGTGATGTTCAGGGCTCCTAGATTTTCATATATAATCGATTCACTTGTTTTTTCAGGTCTTTGTTGTAAGAGGGACCACCAGAAGCATCTGACTACTCTGCCATCTTGGCCCCGCTCCCTGTCTATTCTATATTTTAAGATTTCTGAGTCCCACCCCTACCTCCTTCCATTCTTATGTCTTTTCATGTTTCTAGCCCTGCCCTGATTCTCCACCACTCTCCTTTTTTTCTGTGTGGGTTCCTGTGATTCCCTTTGCTGTGGACCATGTCTAACATAACTCTATCATAACCTGCTCTGTACTAGTGCCTGCTAAGGGAAATTGACAAGAGCCATGGTTATTGAAGGTTGACTGCTTGTAAAATTGAAGTGTTCATAAACAAATTGCCTGACACCTGCTTGTTTTTCTGATCCATAGTAGAGATTTTCACTGTATCCTATATTTAAAAAAGTTATTTTATTAACTTTTCTTAACCTTTATTCTCTGAATAGAACAAGTTATTATTAGATCATTTATAGTTTAACAAAAAAAAAAAGAACTTAATGTATAATTTCTGTTTAGCAAACGTTTATTGTCTCCTCTGTGCCAGGCAACATGCTAGTGATAAAGAATAAGACCTTTTTCCTCAGAAAAGACACAGTCTAGCAGGGGAGATAGATAGGGAAATAAATTACAGGAATTTGTGATAAGTGTAACAGTAGAAGTATATGTAAGATACAGAGGTTGCACAAAAGAATCAGTAATTGATGCAGTCATGTCATGGAGCAAGTCAAGCACTTCTAGGAGGAGTTTGAAAATATACACCAGGTAAATTAGGGGTCATTATTTGTATTACATGATAATATACAAAATGATGAATGAGCTAGTAACTGCTCTATTGCATTTACTTGCTTTGTAAATCATCTGAGTTCTTGAAAAAGGAGGGAGGGGATAGGGGCTTATCAATAAGTAGGACACAAACACACACACCTTTCTTTTCTATGTATATAATATATATATGTGTGTTGTTAATTGCTGTCATCTCTGACTAATGGCAACCATACATATAACAGGATGAAATGTTGCCCCGTCCTGTGCTATCTTCATGATCATCGGTATGTTTGAATCCATTATTGCAGCTATTGTGTCAATCCATCTCATTGAAGATTTCCCTCGTTTTCATTGGCCCTCTACTTTGCCAAACATGATATTCTTTTCTAGGTCTTTCGTGATGATGGTCTTTCCTGATGATGTGTCCAAAGTAAGTGAGCTGAAGTTTCACCATGCTTGCTTCTGAGGAACATTTTGATTTTATTTCTTCTGATTTGTTCGTTCTTTTGGCAGTCCACAGTATATTCAGTATTCTTCGCCAGCACCATGGTTTGAATGCATCAGTTAATCTGTTTTCCTTTATCACTATCTAACTTTCACATTTATTATCTGTGTGTGAATGATATTGGTTGAGCCGTTTTAAAAAGACCAACTAACAGTGACTTAACCATGATAGAAAGTTATTTCTCTCCCAAATTTGAGCTGTTGGACAGCTCAGGGCTGCTCTGCTCACAGGATTATCCACGGACCAAGTTTCTTCTGTCTTGTTTTTTCACCATCTCCTAGGGGCTTCTTTTCTGTTTGATTGAAGCTTGCAGACTATCATGTCTGATTTCTCATCTTTGTGAAGGAGGCAAGAGGAAGTAAAGAGCAAGCAGCTTTCTTTTAAGCATGTGAACCATTGCCCTCACCACTTCTGCTACCATCCCATGGTCTAGACCTTAGTCACATGACTTAGCTGAAGGGCTGTGATTTGTAGTATCTATCTGAGTGGCCACATGCACAGCTATAACTTTCTAAAAAGAAGAGGCAATGCAGCAGTTAAGAAGGTTTTACCACACTATGAAGGAACCAAAACATCTAAACGAATAAGAAAGGAGAATGAAAACTCTGTGAGGGCAGATATTTTTGTTCTTTTTGTTTACTGCTGTATCTCCAACTCTTAGAAGCATGCCTGGCAAATAGTATGTGTTCAATAAATGATTTTTTTTTTTTTTTT
>NW_004444041.1:6330560-6340315 GCF_000243295.1 Trichechus manatus latirostris | reverse complement strand
ACTTTACCTGTTTTTTTCATTTCAAAGTAATTCAGGTGCACATGTATATACAAGTGAGGCACTTTAAAGTGATTTTTCCCTATAAAGTTTTCTGAAAAACCACAAAATCAGGAATCTTAATGTTTTATCTTCATGTTATCTTAGAACATGGAGGACTTCTTGGGTTGATAGCACTTTTCAAAAGAACATATAAAGAGAAATTTAACCTTATTCACAACATTTCAGGTAAGAAAGTAACAAAATGAAACATCACACATTTTCTTGGAATTTATGGCTTAGATCCCTAGCTCTAATTAGCTAGATCCTTCGTGCTAGTTAAGCTCTTTCCCAAAAAAGAGAAAATTGCGGAGCAGAGAGAATATAGACACCTGGCTTAGGGGTAACCTGAGGTTTGATTCCCGAGTGGCAAAAGTTCAAATGCAAACACAAAAAGTCTATCTTCTGCTAAATAAAACATACTCTTATTATTTCTAAAACATACTTTCTTCCTCTCCTATTCCTTGCTTTAACTCTTTCTGCAGTGCCCTTCTCCCTTCCATTCATTTCTTGGCTTATTAATTAAGCACGTCATATCCAGTCTAGTAAAATTTCTTTTTAATGCCCCTACATGGGCTGACACCTCCTTTAATACTCTGACCCCAGTACTCTTTGTATCGCAGAATACACACGTACCCATTCTACCTAGTGATAAAATCCCGAATGCCTACCGAGTGATAAAATGTTCTTAGCTGTGGGGACCTGGCAATGAATAAAACAAAAATTCAACACTCTCAGGTAGCTTACTTCCTAGTAAAGAAGATAGATGATATGCAAATAAATGCATATATGTAGTTTGATAGGGGGACGGTGATGGTGAGTTGTTATGTGTGGGGTGTTGCTATTTTCGATAGGTTGGTGGGAGAAAGCCTCTCTTAGTATGTGACATTTGAACAGAGACCTGAATGAAGGGAGCAAGTTATGCAGATATCTAAGAGAAAGTATTTCTGGAAGAGGGAGCAGCGAGTAGAAAGGCTCTAAGGAAGAAAAGGGCTTGAGCTGTTACAGGAACAAGGGGTATTTCTCTCTTCTGGGTTTTTAAAAAGGCTAACATATCCTTGATGAAATGAATGCCTGTAAAGTTCTGAGAAAATGATTAAATGTATAAAAGCGAGTGAACTCTTTTGATATAGGAGAACATATTAAATTTTTTCTTGATTTTTGAATATTATATAATTTTATCATTGGATGGACTACTGGAGTGTTCTGTCTCTTACTGTCACAGATAAGAATCTGAGGCCAAGTTTAAGGAGATTTCCCAGGATCAGCTAGCTGGCTAATGTCACAGTGGTTAAGAAGAACATCAGTTTTGCAGTCAGGCAGAGAAGTGTTCAAATCTCAGCTTCTCCATTCTTTAGCCATGTAATCTTATTCACTTAAAGTTACTTAGCTACTTGAGGGCATTGGTGGTTCTGTGATAGAATTCTTGCTCTCCATGCTGGAGACTCAGGTTTGGTACTGGGCTAGTGCACTCATGTGCAGTCACCACTCGTCTGTCAGTGGAAGCTTGTGTGTGTTGCTGTGATGCTGAACAGGACTCAGTGGAGCTTTCAGACGAAGATGGACTAAGGAGAAAGGCCTGGTGATCTACTTCTGAAAATCAGCCAGTGAAAACTCTATGGATCACCATGGTCCAATCCTCAGTCCGTTGTGAGGATGATGCAGGACTGGGCAGCATTTTATTCAGTTGTGCGTGGGGTTGCGATGAGTTGGTGGCAGACTTGATGGCCACTAACAACAACAACAACTTAGTTACTTTACTTCTGGGAATCTTAGTTTTCCCCCCTCTGTAATATGTGGATAATAATACTAGTGTCAGGGTGGTGCTTGGCATATAGTAAGAGTTCAACTAGCAATGGCTATTATTAAAGCTTAGACTAGAACCTAGATGTCCTGGTACTCTTAATCTCTTCTCACTAGATCACAATTTACATGGCTTAAAGCAGCAGTTTCTACATAATAAAGTAGGCATTTTCATTTCTAGTTTTAATTTTGCATTGCACTCACCATTTGTCCCCAAATTAATCCTCTTTTCACTTAACCATGCAAAGCAAGATCAGTATCTTTTAACAGAATTCAAAAGGAATTGAATTTGGACTTCTGAATAGTGGTGAATACTTATCCTGAATATTATAACTGATCAAATGTGTGCAGAAAGATGTCATAAAAGGTGTTACAAACAATATAGCACTAGGCATTACAGTAGTCTAAAAGTTGTCAGTGTGGATTTAGATGTCCTGCACATTTCTTGATATGATTCTTTCCAAGTTTATGCATTTTGTTGCTACTGTGAATGGAATCTCTTTTCCATATATCTCCAAATTGGTTATTGCATAGCTAATGAGAAGAAATAATTTTTCTATGTCTCTTGTACCCTGCTACTTTATTGAACTCTTCTATTGATGTTAATAGAGGTGGTTTTCTTTTTTTTTTTTAAATATTTTATTGTGTTTTAGGTGGAAGTTTACACAGCAAATTGGGTTCCCATTTAACAATTTTTATACAAATTGTTCTATGACATTGTTTACAAGTTTCACAACGTTGTTGGCGTTCTCATTATTTCCATTCTTTTTGTTCTGTTTCCATTGATCTAGCTTTCCTTCCCCTCTTTGCCTGCTCATCTTTGCTTTTGGGTAAATGTTGACTGTTTGGTCTCACATAGTTGATTGTTTAAGGGAACACATTATTCACGGGTGATGTTTTTGTTTTATAAGCCAATCTATCATTGGCTGAAAGGTGACCTCCAGGAGTAACTTCAGTTCCAAGTTCAAAAGCTATCTTAGGGTGATAGTCTCGGGTGTTTCTCTAGTCTGTATCAGTCCAGCAAGTCTGGCCTTTTTTAGAAATTTGAATTTTGTTCTACGTTTTTCTCCCATTCTATCCTGGACCTTCTATTGTGTTCCTGGTCAGAACCATCAGTGTGGTAGCTGGACACCATCTAGTTCTTCTGGTCTCAGATTAGAAGAGGCTGTGGTTCTTGTGGACTGTTAGTCCTGTGGACTAGTTTCTTCTTTGACTCTTTGGTTTCCTTCATTCTCTTATGCTCCAGATGAGTAGAGACTAAATAGTTGTATCTTAGATGGCTACTCACAAGCTTTTAAGACCCCAGCCACTACTCGCCAAACTAGGATGTAGAACATTATCTTTATGAACTATGTTTCGCCATTTGATGAGTTGTCACACAAGACTACGGTCCCAAGCCTTTTAACCCTGTAAACCAATCCCACAAGTTGCTTGGATATGTCTAGAGGTCTCCATAACTGTGTCTCCTATGTCCTATGTGCTTTATTATGTATATGGATATATATGCAGCACACACAAACATGTATATTCTTATGCCTACAGATAAGCCTATACATGCACGCGTATGTACTTGCATATGCCCTCCTATACACACATATGCATACATATCTACCTATGTAACCACACGTATTTTTTGGCTGTTATCGCACAACTGTATGTGTTATAGCATTTACTGAAATTGTCTCTTCTTCTCGTGTACTTCTTAGTGTCTTCATTTACCTTGGTCACGTTGTGCAGACTTAACCTATATTTGGTAATTGCCTTTTCCATCACCAAAAAATAGCAAGTATCTACTATTTAGAAAGTGATTCCCCCTCCCTTCCCCTCCCATCCCTGGTAACCATCAGCGAACGTTGTTTTCTGTGTGTATATCTGTTCTTGACTTTTTATAATAGTGGGGCCATACAATATTTGTCCTTGTATGACTGACTTATTTCACTCAGCATAATGTCTTTCAGATTCACCCATGTTATAAGATGTTTCGTGGACTCCTCATTATTCTTTATAGTTGCATAGTATTCCATTATATGTATGTACCACAATTTGTTTATCCATTCGTCTGTTGATCGGCACTTAGTTTGTTTCCCTCTTTTTACTATTGTGAATAATGCTGCAGTGAACACAGGTGTGCATATGTCTATTTGTGTCCCTGCTCTTATATCTCCTGGATATATACCTAGGAGTGGGATTGCTGGATCATATTTCTATTTCTAGCTTTTTGAGGAAGCACCGTACCATTTTCCATAGTGGTTGTACCATTTTATAATCCCACCAGCAGTGTATTAGAGTTCCAGTCTCCCCACAACCTTGCTAGCATTTGTTGTTTTCTGTTTTGTTTTTTTTTTATCAGTGCCATCTTTGCAGGGGTGAGAATATTAATAGTGTTTTTCACTTGATTCATTCTAGATTTCTTGGTAAATAACTATATTGTCTTAATAACTTATTGTCTTAATAACTATATTAATATTCTAATAGTTATACCTGGTACCTATTTCACATATATATATATACACATATATATATATGGCAATACATTCCTGACTAATTTTAAATAATAATAAAAGTCTTGACTTGCTTTTATTTTAACAGAAAAACCATTTGTGCAGAGGTCCTTAACCTAGGGAAACCCTTATGGGGCTAGCAGTGGACATCAAGATGTTGTGAACCTCCTGAAATTGTATGCAGATTATTATGTGTATGTGCATATTTACATTTTTGTGGGGGAGTGATCATGTTTTTCATCAGGGATTCATGACCTGTTAATTCATTTGGTGAATATTTATTGAGTTACTACCACATACTAGGTACTGTTCTGGGCACTAGGATTATATCCATCAACAGAGTACACAACAATTTCTGCCTCCTTGGAGAGACATATAGATAGTGTATAGATAGATAATAAACAAGATGAATAAATATCTGGAGATTGAAGATAAGCACCATGAATAAGTAAAAAATATGTATTTCAGGAGGAAGTGCTAAGTGTAAGAGCCAAAACCGTAAAACTCTTATAAGAAAACATAGGGATATGGCTTCATGACCTTGTATTTGTGATATATTCTTAGATATGACACCAAAAGCATGAGCAATGAAAGAAAAAATAGATTGGACTTCATCAAAATTAAGAACTTCTGTTCATCAAAGTACATTATTAAGAAAGTGACAAGACAACTTATAGAATGGGAGAAAATATTTGCAACTTATATATCTGATAAGGGTTTAATATCCAGAATATATAAAGAATTCCTACAACTCAACAACAAAAAGACAAATAACCCAATTTAAAAATGAGCAAATGATTGACATTTCTCCAAAGAAGATAGAAAAATAGCCAATAAGTACATTAAGTACATTAGTCATTAGGGAAATGCAAATCAAAACCACAATGACATCACTTCACACCCACCAGGATGGCTATTATTAAAAAAAAAAAGGAAAATTAACAAGTGTTGGTGAAGATGTGAAGAAATTGGAACCCTCATCCATTGCTGGTGAGAATGTAAAATGATGCAGACGCTATGCAAAACTGTGGTGGTTTTTTTCCCCCGCAAAAGTTAAACATAGAATTACCATATGACCCAGCAATTCCATTCCAAGATGTTTACCCCAAAGAGTTGAAAGCAGGAACAAAAATACACCTGTTCACCAGTGTTCATTGTAACAATATTCACAACAACCAAAAGGTGGAAACAACCCAGGTATCTATTATCAGATGAACGGATAAACAAAATGTGGTGTATATACACACAATGGCATATTTTTCAGCTATAAAATGTAATGAAGTTCAGATGTACCCTACAACATGGATCTACCTTGAAAACCTTATACTAAGTGAAATAAGTCAGGCAGAAAAAGACGAATATTGTATGTATGATTCCACTTAACATGAAATATATAGACTAAATAAATTCATAGAGAAAGTAGATTAGAGTTTACCAGGGGCTGGTGGAGGGGGTAGTAGGGGGTTTCATGGGCATCTGTTTGGAGTGATGAAAAAGTTCTGGAAGTAGCTAGTGGTGTAAGTTGCACAACATTGTGTATGTAATTAATACCCCTGAATTGCATATTTTAAAATGATTAAAATAGCCAATTATATATATTTTTTTACCACAATAAAATTTGAAAGAAGAAAATAATGGGAGTAGATCACATAGGGCCTTTTAGGTCATAGTTAGGATTTTGTCTTTTACTCAGAGTAAGATGCAAAGGGATTTGAGTAGATGAGTGACATGATGTGGCTTAACTTTTCAAAGGCTTACTCTAAGTTCTGTTGAGAGTAGAGTGAAGCGGAGCATGGGTGGAAGCAGAGTCCAATTAGGAGCCTTTTGCAATAATCGTGACTAGAGATGCGGATGGCTAGGACCCAGATGGTAACAGTGGAGGTGATAAAAATTTTTGGATTTTAGATATATTTTAAAGGTACAGCTTGTGGAATTTGCTGACTGAATGGATATGAGATGTGCTAGAAAGAGGAATCAAGGATGGATGCATGGTTGTGTTTTGTTTTTTGATGCAAGGTCCTTTCTTTTGCTGAGGGAACTGGAAGAATGAAGTTGCCATTAACTCGTAAGGACTGCTACAAAAAGGAGTAGGCGGAGCATCAGGAATCTTTATCAGAATCTTGGATTTGAACATGAAAAGTTTGAGATGTCTGCGCACCTCCAAATGGACCTGTGTCACGTTGTTGTTGTTAGGTGTCAGTGCGTCAAATCTGCTCTTGAGATGGTCTCTAAATTCAGGTGGGATATACCTAAGGTCATACTTGGGCTCTCGTGGACTTGTTTTAATTTTTTTAGCTTCAACTTGCACTTGCATATGAGCAATTGATGGTTTGTTCTACAGGTGGCTCCTGGCCTTGTTCTGACTGATGATGTTGAGCTTTTCCATGGTCCTTTCCATGCATGTAGTTGATTTGATTCCTGTGTATTCCATCCAATGAGGTTCACTTGTATAGTTAATGTTTATGTTGTTGCAAAAAGGTATTTCCAAGGAATAAATCACTGGTCTTGCAGAATTATATCATGTGATCCCTGGTGTCGTTTCTATCACCAAGGCGATATTTTCCAACTATTGATCATTTTTTGTTTCCAACTTTTGCATTCCAGTCACCAGTAATTATCAATATATCTTGAGTGCATGTTCGAGCAATTTCTTACTACAGAAGCTGGTAAAAATCTTCAGTTTCTTCATCTTTGGTCTTAGTGGTTGGTGTGTAAATTTGAGTAATAGTTGTATTAACTGGCCTTCCTTGTAGGTATATGGATGTTATCTTGTCACAGACAGCATTGTATTCAGGATAGATCTTGAAGTGGTCCTTCTGAGTATGAATGCAACACTTGTCCTCTTTTAATTTGTCATTCGCTGCATCGTAGACCATATGATTGTCAGATTCATAATGGCCAATACCATTCCATTTCAGCTTAGTAATACATAGGATATCAGTCTTCAAGTGTTCCTTTTCATTTTTGAGAATTTCCAATTTTCCTTGATTCATACTTCGTATATTCTGTGTTCCGATTACTAATGGATATTTGTAGCTGTTTCTTCTCATTTTGAGTCATGCCCCATCAGCAAATGAAGGTCCTGAAAGCTTGACTCCATCCACATCATTAAGGTTGACTCTACTTTGAGGAGGCAGTGCTTCCCCAGTTGTATTTTGAGTGCCTTCCAACCTGAGGGGCTCATCTATCAGCACTATATCAGATAATGTTCTGCTGCTATTCATAAGGTTTTCACTGGCTGGTTTTTTTCAGAAGAAGATTGCCAGGTCCTTCTTCCTAGTCTGTCTTAGTCTGGAAGCTCTGCTGAAATCTGTCCACTATGGGTGACCCTGTTGGTATTTGAAATACCGGTGGCATAGCTTCCAGCATCACAGCCACTCAGAAGCCACCACAGTATGACAGACTGTCAGATGAATCGTGAAACTGTTATAGGCAGTTGGATATTTAAATCTAGATTCAGGAAAAAGGGCTTGTATGGTGATCTAAATTTGGGAATCATCGGTATATAAATGGTTTTTAAGTTTTGACTTTCTCATTAAGTATGACGTTAGCTGTTGGTTTAAGATACATGTTCTTTATCATATAAAGGAAATTTTTTTAAAGAGATTTGATATTTAGGAGGGAAAAGAATTGTTTTTTGTTATTGTTTTATTTTTTAAATCAGTAATTCATATTGGAATTTGCTGAATAGATTTTTTTAAATCTGTTGAGATAATTTGTTTTCTTTTATCTTGTGAATGTGATATATTACCTTATATCTAACCATCCTTGCATTTCAGGGATAAACTCTATTTGATTGTTGTTTGTAATTGTCTTCCAAGTATTTTATATCATGACCCAGTATGAACTTACATGAGTGAGAGAGCACGAAAGTTTTATGGAACAATACTTACTCTTACTATATGTGATATGCTTAGATTTTTTTCTATTCTGTCTCTGTCATGTTGGTTGTAAATCACCAGCTGTTTCCACTGCAGTTGGAAATTTAAAGTTTGAAGAATACTATTATACAGTAATCTTTTAAATGCCTTTTTACTTAGTTTGCTATTATTTAGTTAAGGTTTTGCATCTGTATTTATTGAGACTATCAGTCAGGTGTATGTGTGTTCATTTGGGGGTTTGTTTTGCGCTATTTTGATCTCAATTTGCTGTCAGGATTATGAATTACAAGTTTACCATCTCTTTCTGTGGTCAAGAGCAGATTGCAGTACATGAGAATTATTTTTTCTTTGAAGTGTGAAAAAAATGAATAAAGTAATTTGCTGATTCTTATCCCTGGAGCCTTCTGTCCCTAGATATTCCTGAGTCTTGCCTCCTTGATTCATTCAGGTCTCTGCTCAAACGTCATGCTCAGAGAAACCATCCCTGAAACCCCATCTCACATAGCAATCTGCATCACTCTTATTCCTTTGATTGTCTTTATTTTTTTCATAGTACTTATCACTACTTTACATATTATAGTTATGTGTATTTATTTATATTACTCTCTCTCCTACTAAGTCTATCAGTTTAACTACTGTATCTGTGTATCAAGAAATACTCCTAGTAGATAGCTGGCACTCTGTATTTATAGAATAAATTAATAAACTTTTTTAGTTGTTTCCATGGTTGGTAGTCTTTTTTTTTTTTAAGGTTAATTGCATATTTCAGAACACTGTCCAGATTTATTAGCATAACTTTATACTAAGGATCTTCTTATTTGTAAATATTCTCAATGTCTGTGTCTAATCTTTTTCTCCAGTTTTTTATTTTGGAAATTTTCAGGTGAACAGGAATTTTGAAAGAATAGTACAGTGAACACCCATATACTTGCCACCTAATATCACCGATTTTTCACATTTGCTTTTCTTCTAGTAGATATTCTTTTTTTTTTTGTATTAAGTTGCAGACATCATAACACTCTACCCATAAACATTTTAGCATTCATAGCCGAACAATAGGAACATTGTCCTATATATGGCTTTTTTTTTCCTTCAGTAGATTTATTTAAGTACTTTTATTTTTTTAGAACAACTTTTGGAATTTATCAGTGTTACTTTGTTTCTAAATTAATGATTTGCCCTTTTATCTTTCTTTATTTTCCTAAAACTTATTTTGTTGTTGATTTTCTAATTTCCTGAGTTATACATAAGATTTATGAGTTTCCTTTTTTTATATAATGAAAGTATTTAAATCTATAAATTTGCCTCTAATTACAACTTTGGCTGCATCCCCATGTTTTGATGCTTAGTGTTTTCTTGTTATTATTTTCTAGATAATCTATCATGGTACTTTTTATCTCTTCTTATCTGGGTGTGTATTTTAAAATTTGTAATTTTGGTAGGCATGTTTAAACTTTTGTTATTTCCTGTTTTGACTTCTTTATGGCCCAAGAATACGTTCTCTTTGAAATTCTGGTGTGTGTGTATATGTGTA
>NW_004444041.1:6304182-6330377 GCF_000243295.1 Trichechus manatus latirostris | reverse complement strand
CATACGTATATGTGTATATATATATATATATATATATATAAAACAAGACATTTGCCATTTTAACCATTTTTAAGTGTACAATTCAGTGACATTAATTATATCACCATGTTGTACAACCATCATCACTATTTCCAAATTTCTTATCACCCTAAACAGAAATTCAGTACCGCTAAGGACTAACTTTCCACAAAGAATGCATTCTTAATAGGGTCTACTTTTTGTTTTGTTTTTAACTTCTTGAGCTTTCATTGTGGCCTATAGTGTTAGATTAAGATTCTTTTTCTATGTATTCCATGGGCATTTGGAAAATAACATGAGGCTTCCAGGTAAAGATAGTGGATTGAACACTGTAGTGGTAACTAATTAGAAGATGCCAAATCCTAAGACAACAATGGAGAAAGCCAAAACATCAATACAATCTGAACTCCAGGATCTTCAAATAGCTCAGAAACTGGCTCTCGATACCTCCGATGTGGGCATTAGTGATGGGTGTGGGGATGGTGTGAGAAGGGTTTGAAATAGGAAGGATTGGTTGAAAGCTATTGAAGAAAATTCTTATATACTTCATGGCACTGGGTAACTACCCTTTCCCATTCCAGCAGATATCCAGAGCCATTAAAAAAGAGAGTCTCCAGAATGGAAATTCAGGAGTTGAGGGCATGAGACCCAAAATGAAAACAGGGAGATTAAGTGACTATGTGTACTGAATACTGAGACACCTCACTCCCTCCCCATCACCACCAACACTTTTCCCTGACTTTGGTCCCAAAACTCAGACAGCCAGGCTTTTATCCTCTAGGCAGGAGAAGACTAGAAGAGGCTTAGTTTAAGGACAATAATGTTAGTAAAGCTTTTGAGCAGCTTTATAATATTTCTTTCTTTCTGTTTTGAAAATTCATGGTGATTTTTCTCTCTCTTTCTACCTCTGGATGAATTACTGTTCATTTCTGGTACTTTGACAGGAATTATTTGACATGATTTCAGAATAATTGTTATAATTTGTAATTTGTTCTTTATATTTGCTTTCAAGTTATCCATTCCCTTTCTTCCTCCCTCCCTCTTTCTCTTTGCTTTAATTTTTTTTTTAAATAGCTCTTTCAAGTTCTTCTTTATTTTTTCTCCTTGTTCCTCTTTTCTTTATTTTTTATTCTCATTTCTACCCTTTCTTCCCTCCTTGGTCATCCACCACATGTTGGAAAGATATGAAAAATGTACTTAAATTTATGAGAAAATTAGTTTGAACGACTATTACAGAATAGTTGTTCAGCGACATGCAACTTGATTAATTTTGGTTGCCCATGACCCATTGCCGTCAAGTCAATTCCAACTCATAACAACCCTATAGGACAGAGTAGAACTGCCCCATAGGGTTTTCAAGGAGCGGCTGGTAGATTCGAACTGCTGATCTTTTTTGGTTAGCAGCTGAGCTCTTAACCATTGAGCCACCAGGGCTGCAATTTTGGTTACATAGGGTATTTAATAAAAAAAAATGTTGCTTGGTAGATAATGCCTTAATTAATAATTCCATATAATTAGCAAAGCAGTTGTTTATATAGAAAAGAATGTTTTTTTAACATATTTTAAAAGTTTGTTCTCTAAAGATGTTTAAACATTTTTCTGTAATCTTATTTACATTATTCATTTATTATATCATCAGACTTTTCTGGCGTATTTGGCACAGTCTCTGATTTAGTACTAATTCCAGATTAGTGACATCAGTAAGTTTATTATGAAGGATTGATTCTGCCTTTCAATGAGTGGAGTCCTACTCTTCTTGTTTATTTTCTTATATCATGGGGACAGGTTCTCACTAGAATACTATAAAATTCACTTAAGTCAATAAAAGAGAGTAAAATATTCTGAATAAACTATCTACTTTTAAAATACAGATGCCATTTTGATTTTAGTTTAAAAACTTATTGTTTCTTTTAATTTATTTGGTAGTTGGAACATAAAATCTTGAACAATTTGGAATGAGGAATACCTACAAAAACTTCACTAAATGTAATTGTTTGAAATTATGAAGAGAACATCTTTTAAAAGTACACTATATAAATGCATTTCTGTAATAGCCTAACTTTGACATTAACAGTTATCGTAACATTAAAGAAAAAGTGACTGTAACCCTTTTGCAATCATGTAAATATCCAGATTTTTAGAACTTGTAAACAATGGTGGTTATGGCACATCAGACCTAAGCTTGTTTTCTAAAAAGAAAAAAAAAAAAGATAGGGTAGGACAACTCAGGTTTATGTGTATACCAAGACATGCTAAGACCTGATTTAACTAGTATTTCTTGTCTAGGTTTCAAACATATTTGGAGCTTTGACATACTTAATATAAAGGCAGGATCTTTGATGTGCCCCTTTTTTTTTTTTTTTCCTTCTTTTTAAAGTTGTAGACATTATCCATCCATAGGAGTGTATCACTCTGCTTTGCTTGTGGACTAGTGAATTTTATCGTGGTAAGAATATTATTAACCTGGCAGCTGATAAAAGCTGAAGTATATTGTAACAAAAATAAACAAGTTCAGGACAAGGGAATATAAACATCATAAAATCTTGTGTTGAAATTAGAAAGCCTTCAGTTTTAGCATGTTAGAACAGGAAAAGTGAATTTGTTGGGATTCAGTTAAACAAGATGTGCATAGTGTATAGTATGTGAGGGCTTAATTATGAAAGACCAGGTCCATAAACTGAAAAAGTGGGTAGCAAGGAATATTGCTTAAATCAATCAGATGAAAGAATAGTTGGCTAAAAAGGGGCAGCTCACTGGTTCATGTTTCACGTCTAGTTTCCTCTCCTCCTTTTCCTCCATTCCTTCCAGTTACTGATGAACTTTTGTAGCATTATGTTTGGTGTACTGCACTGCACTGTATCATGAATAAGGAAATTATAAAGACAGAAATATAAAGTGTAATGTCAAAGTCAAATTCTGTACTTGTTAGGTGTCATTAAAAATAGAGGAAGTAGGTTGGCAATAGATTTTAGATCTCCCAGGGAGTGGGCTAAGGAAGAGGACAAAGTAATATTTACCAGAATCTAATATGTGCCAGCGTTGTGCTTGAAGCTTTATTGTGACAGATATATACTTAATTGGGATGGATCATCATTGAAGTATTTTAGGTTACATCCTTTGGATGGATTTTTACGAGGGTTCTTATCAGTAGGAATATTAAATCAAAAATATTTTATTATCATTGCCAGTTTTCTTACCTACACTGTCATGAAATCAGATGATAATTTCCAGAACTTTTGGAAATTGAAAATGATATAAATAATGGCGTGAAAAAACCATACCATTCGAGAGCAACAGCAACTTTTCTCCTTAATCCATTGTATTCACACAACAATGCAGTGATCATTAGTGAGGAGAATAACACATGATGAAAAATAAATAGTATTTAAAAGTAGCATGACATGTAAAAGGGGTGTAAACTGACTTACTTTCCTTTGTTTGCCAATCCATTTGTTAATAAGTTGTCAGCATACTGCACCCACAGCTTTCTTTTGTTAGCTTTCTTTCAAACACTAGTGATAAATATGATAGCTTTGACTGAATTCTCTCTTTATACAAATGCTGGGAGAAGAAATTGAATGGCTCTGAACAATAATTCCTTGTATCATTAGTATTACTTCTAAACAAATGACATTCTTTATATAGTATTTACAGTAAATAATAAAACATCTATAAGATCCTGTTATGAATTACTAAATATAGATACAAGGTTAAACATTTTCCAAACAGCTTTTATCCTAAGCAGTGATAAAAGCAGCTTCTACTTAGGAGCACCCTCCTTCCTTCGTTATAGATTAACTTGTTAAAGTAATATAAAGCATAACTCGTGACACAACTTGTCTTTGCACGAATTTTCATACATTTGGAGACAAATAATGTCTTCTAAAACGGATTGGCAAACCATGATTCCGTGAACTTAGAATTTAGATTTTTTAAAGAGATGTTTAAAATATGTATATATATATATATACACACACACACAACAGAAATCATATGTGGTCTTCGAAGCCTAAAATATTTACTCTCTGACCCTTTACGGAAAAAGTTTGCCAAGCCTAAAATATAAATCCATAAAACAAGCCGGGGGCGGGGGCGGGGGAGTCCTGGTTTAAGATAAGATGGTATAAGCACGTGACACCCTGTCTCTCCCGCTGAATTCAGCTATTATAAAACCTGGACAGAATTCGTGGAGCAGCTATTTGAGGACTGAAATGTAAATAGTAGCAAATGGATTGGGGAAGAAAACCAGAATTTAAAGTACCACCAAACTGGCAGTGAGTTTGCCATTTTTTCCCTCTCTGGTATCACCTGGCTTGATCTCAGCACAGCCTGAAACTAGGAAGTGAACATCAGCATGAGCAAAGAGACCTCCAGAAGAAGCTCCCTAGTTCAGGCTCTGGTAGTGGAGATCAGGTCTCCTGGTAATGACAGTGGGTGCAGAGAGAAACACAGGCATCTAAAACTTTAAGGAAGGAAACGTTCCTTTCTGATTAGAGGAATTGTGGTCATAAGAGGTTGGGGAAAACCCTTTTTGTTTTTTTCCTCTCTGTCCTGCCAGTTGGCCCTCAATGACGGAACAGTCACAGAAAATGAGTGGCAGAACGAGGTAAATAAAACTCCAGCTTTCTGGCCAGTGAGTCAAAAAGGAGAGTCCCAGGGAACCGGAAAGTACTGGGGAGATCAAGAAGAGGGAGGAACTTGAGAAAGACTCCCTAAAATTGTTAATGAAATCCTGGATGTGGAATAGAGATGACAAAGGAAAAAGACAACTTTAAGACAGATCATAGAAATTATCCAATCTGAAAAACAGATATATTATCAACATCGGTCCTATGAATATAAATCCGCCTCTCTCCTATGCACAAAATATATTCTGTGGTCTCTGTAATTGTTTATTGAAAAGTCTGAATTTAGTGGCGTACATACATGAGGTGGTTTTCTCCATTCTCTGCTTCCAGCTGTGCAGTGTATGATTTACCTTCTCTGTTAGGCACAGGCATGTTCATGTCAGGCAGATCTCAGAGTTCCAGTGAATGTCAGTACAGGTAGTTAACAACTTCATTGTAAGTCGGTCCTGACGTAAGTCAAATACCTCTTTTTTTTTTTAAGTTTTCATTATTATTGCCTTTTATTATAAGGTATCTTTATAAATCCAGTCTTTGTCTTTGGGGGTTGGAAACATTGCAGGAATTACAGTTTGAGAAACTTGAATAACTCGGCTTCAAATTCACGACTGAATGCTTCTTATGGTACAAAATGCTGAATAAGATCATGCTGTAGGATCTCTATGAGTCGGAATCGACTCGACAGCAATGGGTTGGTTTAGTTGGCGTATAGGCCTAGTCTCCAATGAAGTTGGCGGTGAGTGTGGGAACAATAAAGTTGGAGTCATAACAGCTGTTGTGCACATATGTGCGCAGTTCAATTTTGTGTCCTTAGAGTTAATCATTGCCTAACTTGCTATAAATTATGACTCCTGACACCAACTTCATTGTAGACCAGGCCATAGCCTGCTATACAGCAGTGTTTTGAACAGTAAATCATAAAACTGAACATCTGCAAGTGAACATCTGAGAACGATAACATCAGCAAATTATGAACTGCAACACTGTCCGTAGTACATGTTACTAACCATAAGATGTACCAAAAAAAAAAAAAAGTCCTAAGTTTGGTTTGCTGTAACTCGAATGTGTCATAAGTCAAGGACTTCTTGTAATAAAACTACAGTCTGATCCATTTCAGAGCTCTAATCTCATAACCAATTCAAAGATTTCCCTCACCTGATTTGGAACCAGGTTTTTATACCTCATGTGACTGGAAGTGGGGAGGACTCATTATGCTTTCATCCTTACCTTCTCCCACTCTAGACCTCTAGGACTGCAATGCCCTGATTTAGTTCTCAGATACCTTGCCCCAATACTCTGGGTGGAGGCCTGGAGAGAGGAATGAGGGAGAAAAGACAAGTGCCTCTATTTATGTACCCATATCTGTGGCAGGCCTTTTAAGGTTCATTCTGGTTCAAACCCCTACTGAGAAATTTGCATTTCTAATAGGTTTCCAGCAGGTGCCAGTGATCCTCCAGGTGATCACTCCTCTCTTTAGAATATAGGGTACTTAAAGCCTTTTTTGGAGCCCTGGGGGCACAGTGGTTAAGTGCTCAGCTGCTAACCAAAAGGTCAGCAGTTCGAATCCACCAGCCACTCCTTGGAAACCCTATGAGGCAGTTCTACTCTGTCCTGTAGGGTCACTATGAGTCGTTCTCTACTCGATGGCAACAGGTTTAGTTTAATTTTCAGTGCTTTTTTTAAGAGGAGCCCTGGTGGTGCAGTGGTTAAACACTCAGCTGCTAACCAAAATGTGGGCAGTTCAAATCCACCAGCCGCTCCTTGGGAGAAAGATGTCGCAGTCTACTGCTGTAAAGATTTATAGCCTTGAAAAAGCCTACAGGGCGGTTCTACTCTGTCATGTAGGGTTGCTATGAGTTGGAATTCGACTAAACAACAGCAGTGGGTTTGGTTTGGGTTTAATGCCTTTTTTTGCCTTTAGCTCTGGGCCCTGGTCACCAGTCCTGGAGAAACTTCAGTAAAAGACCCGTTTAACATCTTGTTAAAAACGCATGCATAAAATTTACGACAGCTGCTGAAACTGTTGCTAAGCCTTTTTTTCCTAATGTTACTCAGTGGCAGTCCAGTTCTCAGCTTGATAAAATTGATACCTCATCCACATAGTAGATGCAGGGTAGGAAACCAAAAATCTTTTAGCACCCAACAAAACTTTCTGTTCAAAACAAAACAAAAACCTTTTCTTTTCTAGCAAAAATTAGTGGTTGCTTTTGCCCACTCACTCCCTCAAACATCCTTCAGTCTACCCTCTAAACCACCCCCCCCAAGAAAAAAAAATTCTTTCCAAAACATACATCAGATATACTATTTGTCTGCTTTAAAAACATTAAATGTCTTCTCACTGCTGACAGGATATATTCTAACGTCTAGCTTTGCATTCAAATCCCTTTGCAGTCTAGTCTCACATTGTTGCAGGTTCAAATTCAGTTATTTCCTGCCATTTTCAGTGATGCATCCTGAAGACCAGAGTTACAAATTGTCAGTCTGCAGGCTGAGTTTGGGCCCAGACGTATTTTGTCAGTCCCAAATAGTGGTTTTGTTTTGTTTTATTGAGTCAGCATTTAAAAACTGGCTGATCTCACATAGAAATCCAGATTTTTAGCTGCTCGTGGAAAAATAAGGAGTTCTGAAAACACTGGCCCTTTTTCCACACTGTAGTCCTTCCACATATTTAAACAGACTTGCCTTTATACTGGTGGCTCTCAAAGTGTGGTCCAGGCATACGTCTTAATTGACACACTTTGTTCAGGAGCGCTTCTTCTCTCTTCCCTGTTCTTTAAATCAGAGACTACAGGAACACCCTGGAAGCATAGACTAATTTTGTGTGTCCCTGTCTGCATTTTCCTGGAGTAAGTTTCCATGACCTTAAAAAAAGGTTAAGACTATATACTCAAATATACACACATGCACACACAAATACGATGCTTAACATACTTCAGTATCCTCTTCAAGATCAACCCCATCCCAGGTTTTTTTCCTGCCATATCATGTCTTATGCTCTGCTGATAAAAGTCTAACAGATAATATCCTCTGCCCTAAAGGTCATCGCTGCTGTCTTAAGACCACAAAATGTTGTTGTATAGAAAAACACTATCAAAGTGCAGAGTAACTGAGGTGTGGGCAGGAAAGCGTGTGTTACTTTCTTAAATTATCTTTAGATTATTGTTGGCCAAAGAAATTTCATATGCAAGTTTTAATAAGACTCATACATGTTTGTGTGCATAGCTGTGTCATTTATCGCAATAATTCCACTTAAATGTGTAACTTTCCCATAATTTTGTATAATATCTAAAAGAAAAAGTAAAATGAAGTATTATGGCTATAGTTATGTTTTAAAATCCAATAAAGGATACAGAGCACTGAAGAAAAGAGGTACTAGAATGTGGACAATAGTGTAAGTTGTATTTTAAACATTTTTACATATTTTAAAATTTATCTTAAAATAGACCAGTGAAATCACTGAAGGCAAACTAATAATGAAAGTCACAGGGGAGATAATTAAGTGTTTTGCATTTCTAAAGCAAATGTTAATTTTAACTTGCTGTAGAAATGGCAGTATCTAAATTAAGTCTGAAGAAGAGCAGTTACAGATATCTGGGAAGTTATATAAATATTTAGTATAGATCTTAACTGTTAAACTATGTTGGACATCTTGCTTTTTCTTGAATCTGTTTCTAAATTTAAGGTAGGTATAGATCTTTAACAAAGGGAAAAGCAACTTACTAGGGCAGTGGTGGTCACTTTAGTTGATAATAGAAAGGACAGTCTGAGGTAAGTGGATAATTAATAGAGGAAAGAAAGGAAGCAGGGACACATGTTAATGCCCTTAGCTTTTTTTAAAAAAAAAACAGAAAACATAAGATGCTTTGTTTACTAGTAAACAACTTGCTTCGTTTCAAGTTGAAATTTGTAAGGTCTGTGGACTTTATAAGGTGAACTAAGTATTGCCTTGATTTTTTTCCTTTCAGGACTCCCACTTTTGGATTGGCATAAAGTAAAAATTTCTCCAATAATGTCCAAACCTTACTTAGGGTTTGACACTGCATCATGCCCAAGTGGGTGTTTAGTAAAAGTTGTCTGAATGTGATGAGAATACAGTCATGTGTTGCTGAACATCCACATTCATTTTGTGATTTGCACCTTGTGTGAACACCATATTATATATAGGCAGTCCCCCGGTTACGAGTGTCTGACTCATGTACAACCAATAGTTACGAACCAACCCTGGTAAAACCTATTTTATTAAAACCTTATGGGAGCCGTCTTCCAGTCGTCCGCGTTCTCGCTGGAGTTACTGGTAGAGGCCAGAGGAACAGAACGGGTTGAGTGTGGGGCTGGGGTGGTGGTGGCTGAGAGGGCTGTGGAGGGAGCAAAGCCTGAGGAAGCAAGCAAGGAGGGAACGAGCACGCCAAGCCGCGTCCACTGTTCCACCCGCCTGAGGAGCTGGAGCAGCTTGGTCCTCTCTGCCGTCTCCGCCCGCCTGCGTACCAGACAGCCGAGAGCCCATGCCCAGAGCCATGTCCTCTGCCTCACGTGCCTGTATCCCATTCGTGGTCCACTGCTGCAAAAGTCTAGGGTTGGGGTCTTTAAAACCATTAGGGGGAAATAATAAACAGAAGGAGAGTTGCTTTCTCTTAAAAAACAAACGAACACACACCTTACGGGACCACGGATGTATATATACGGTCAAACGTTACCCTAATGGACCGTTTTGCAGCACATGACTAATTTTTTTCAAATGGAATTCTGTTTATGCTCACATGGCACATTTCTCGCGATGGTCTCAGCATCATTGTAAAATAGATGTCTTGTTTGAACTTGAACTCTTGCTGGGTGATTTTTGTCAGTTATGCTGTTAGGTTTTATATAAACTTTTAAAAATTGATTTATTTGGCAAAGTGCAAAATCTTCAAACATTTGAATGTATTATAACTGATTTTAATGGGTATATTTGGGAAGAATGACATTCATTTTCATTTAAATGATAAGCACAAGGACGTTTTTACAAATGTGAGCTGGCTTTAGGAGTTTTATGAAAAGGACTCATTCTCTGTATACTTAACTGCAGTTTTAGCTAAATGGCAAGTAATTGCTATTGCACAGTGTTTGAAAAATTAGAATGAACATTAGCACAGCATCCTGAAAATGTCTCTCTGTAAGATATGCATTGCCTGAATGTATGTAGTCATGTAGTTGTTACTTTGGACTATGAAAGCATTCATTTCTAAACATTTTCTTAGTTTCTTTTAGAGTAAATTAACAAATAACTTCAAGAGAAACTATCATTAATTCCCTTGAGGTGGGACTAGGGGATGGTGTATTCTGCCCCAGCGTATGCTTTGAGAAAATTACTTAGAAGTCAAGGACTCTCAAGTGGAACAGCTTCAAAAAGCTTTGCTGTAATATGTTTTATAAGATGATTCAATCTCGACATGTAAAGACATGTACATGTAGCATTCTAAAAGAAGTATGGAGGTTTTTCTTTCACAGTAGTGTCTCAGTGGTTAATTTGCATTAGTTGAATTTTTGAAAAACACTGTCTAGAATAAATACTGATACTGTATTGTCTTCTCACTTTCACATCATTAATATTATATATCCTTTTCTTTCAGCTCGATATGTCAAGTGACCAGATAGCTGCCAATCTGCAAGCCATTATCAATGACGTCTGTAGGCACAGACCACTGAGTTTGGGTAAGCAGTTCTCTGAGAGTAGATTTCCCTATAGCTCTGCTGTAATACTATAAAGATATAAAATATTTTAAAAAACAGTCAAGTTAATTTGTAAGTACAATACTACTAGTATTACCAGGGATTAAATAATGAGCTGTAGTTGTCTAGAGAGTAGATTTCTTTAATAATAAGGAATACATTCTGAAACCTTGCAAATCCCCACATTATTTCTACTATTAAATGTAATAGAGTTTGAAAGAAAGTTGTAACTGATTGCTTTAAAATTTTAATAGTGTTAAATAAGAACTAAAATAATTTATGAAACGGTATTTTGAAGCAAGACCATTCACTTTGTCCCTAGCATTAGCAATGGCTTTCTTAATCCTCATTCATTCATTCATTTTAGAAAAGACACAGGGTTTTTATCATTTCATGAGAGTCAGTTTTTATAAATGGGATGATTCATGGAGAACAATAAGACTTGATTGAGATGTGGAAGCTTGAGATGTGTGAATGTGGTAGGCTAGCAACAGTCTAGTCCAGGGTCTATCCTTGCATTATGTGCCGTTCAAATTCCTTAGTCAAATTTCACTTGTGGTTGAAGCCCAGCAAGGGTCCATTATAGTCAATATACTTATGGGTTTACCATGATAAGAGTTTGTCAGGTTTAGTTTTATAACAAAGTTTATACTTAAAACTCAATCTTAAACTATTTTTCCCCTTCTGTGGGAGTTAAACACAACGGTGAATAAATACGTCACTGGTTATTTTTATTGTCCTAAGTAAAATATGGCCATAGTACTTGGTAATTGTATGTATATGGATTCTTACATTCCATGGAGAACTTTAGTTTCTGTATAGAATCCTCCAAAACTACAGCAGGAATATAATAATGGACAGTAAACCTTCTGAAAACAATATAGTTATCTTCTTTTTGCCATTTTAAATGAAGCCCCTTAACATTGTTCTTATGAAAACCTTTTCATTTTTAGGGAATTTCACTCAGTGTTTGGTAACACAAAGGTACCATCTGTGCTGGCTGTTTTAAATAAATATTTAGAGTATTTACATCAAATGTGAATATCACCACCTGCTCCCTTCACTGTTGACTTTGCAATAAAGTAAATTCTATGTGATTACCTTCTGGAAAAGAGAAATGAATTATTAGTGAGTATGAGTAGTTTCAAGGACAAATCCCTGGTATTCTGAAGTACAGCTAGTTTGTCCTTTAGAAATGGAACTGTCTTCCCTTTTTTTAATAATGTGAAGTATTAGTTCAGTAATACCAGAACTTTATAAGTGAAAACATGACATGAATCCTGTAAAGTTTTTTATTGTATTTTTGTATTTGCTCATTAGGTATCTGTGGAATAAAATAAAAGTTGATTCTTGTCTTTGTTTCTAGGACCCTTTGTGGTACGCGCTTTCCTTCGTAGTTCAACAAGTGAAGGTTTGTTACTAAAGATCGAGCCATTGTTGCCTAAAGAAGTGGAAACCAAAGAAAGTAATAAAGAAACTGCCTAAAAGTACTGACTTTTGAAATTATTTTTAGTGAATTGTGAAGCTGCAGAGAAAACTCCAAAACTGCATAATTTCTAAGTTTGGTGTTCTCTTGTTATTTCTTGATCGTCATACTTGAAAGTGAATTTTAACACTGAAAAATCTTATATGACAATTTCAAATATAAGAAAATAAAATTTTTTTCTGTGTCTGAACATACTTTTTAGATCCTGTCATATTTTCTTCCTTAGGATTCAATTCTACATTCTGGTAATTATAGCAGCAATTTCTAGCTTAATAACTTTCCCTTGAGAGCCATAACCATCTGAGGGAATAGTAACATCCTCAATTCCCAAAAGAGAAAGAAGGACCGAGTCATGAGCTACCATACAACTCTTTTTTAAAGAAAAAAGTGTGGAAAATGTTCATTTTAAAGGATTATGGATATCATTTGTGATAGTGTGAGTATGGAAAATGACTAAACCATTAAAATGTGCGCATGGAAAATCTTTTTTCTCTTAGGGGGCATCAAGTTGTAATAATAATAGCTTATTATTATTTTTGGTGCTTTATAATATACAAGATACCATATATAGTATTTTCACATACTTGACCTCATTTGATCCTGAGGTATTTGATAAGTGTTTGTTGAGTGAACATCCCTATTGAGGTAGATAAGGACGACTTCATTTATGGATGAGGAATCGAGCTAAGAAGTTGTGTCTCATCATCAAATACCCAGTTTACAGACTGGTGTTGATCCTTGACCAAGTGTTCACTGCTGTATAACAAAATGAAAAAATTAGGATAATTCTGACATGCAGCTGCCAACTGTCTTTTCTTGGGAATGATTTCCTTTACTCTGAGATTATCGTCTACTTTTTTAGGGGGTATTCAAAGGCTTTTCTTTTATGAAATAGTAGTGATGGTAAATGTGTTGGTAGTGTTTTAATACACCCTCTTTGTAAGTAAATTGACTGCCCCATGTAGTTCTCTCAGATTGTTTTGGAAATTTGAGTGTCTAGGAAGCCCTAATGAGTGTGAACAACCACTCTATCCCACTAAGCTTCTTCCCTACAGGAAAGTATTCAAATATAGGAGCTGCTCACCAAAAACAACAATAGGAACATTAACTATAAAACAATAACAGCAGCTTCCCTTTTTGAATGCCTACTGCTATCTTATGGTTTATGTACATTCTCTCATTTCAGCCTCACAGCAATTCAAGAGAAGGAAATTGAAACTTACACAAGGTCACCTTATCTAGTAGGTGACAAGCTAAGATGCAAACCTGGATCTGTCTGACTTTTGAAGCCTATTCTCTTAGCCGTTAGCCTATTTTACCTCTTTTTTTTTTTTTTTTTTATGTTCTAACATAAATCAAATGGTTTGACTGGACATTTTAAATTTTTAAAATACCGAATAATACTTCAGTTTTGTGGTATCTTCAGTGATGGCGTTATGACAGGGCTGATGTGAAGAAATAGGAGTGGAAGAGTTGGAAGGAGTAGGATGAGAAGAATAGTGTGCAGGATGGAGACGAAAAGATATCTGTTTGTTCCTCACAGTTAGCATCTTTTGATAGCTTGCTGATTAATCATTATTTGAAGATCCTGATTCACAAAGAAGCAGCTCTTTTTTTATTTATGGTTTTTTTCTAATTAATAAAGTAAATGTACCCTTATTATCGAAAAATTTAAAAACACTGATAATTAGAATAAATCATTGATAATCCTTCTACTCAGAGTTAGCGGTGTTAGTATTTTGGTGCTTTCCTTTTCTTTTTTTTGTGAGAATGTGTGTGTGTGTACACACATACCAGCACACATACTTTTTTTTTTTAACCGTGGTTGAACTCATACTGAATATATAATTTTGAATCCACATTCTCACATGATGTTATAAAGTAAACATTTTCCCATCTTTAAAACCTCTATGAAAAGAATCATTTTAATGGTTGAGCAATATTTTGCCCTACTGATACTATAATTTGTGGAATCATTCACCCATTGTTGGCTATTTAAATTGTTTTAGTGTCGTCCCCCCCACCCCCACCCAGTTATTTATGATGTTTTGGGGACACTCTTTTGAGAATAATTTTTTTCCCTCACTACTTCTAGAAGTGGCGTTTGTGGATCCGAGGGTATGATATAGCTAAAGGTCTTATGTATTAGAAAGATGCCGTTTTGATCACAACAAACCAGAGCAAGGAAATCTGGTTAGAAAACTTGTCAGGTACATTCCAGGGTCTTATTAACTGGCCTGTGAATAAATTATTCCCTATCCTTCCATTAGAACATATTTCCTATTGGCTAACTAGAACTAATGTTAAATGTTTATAATGATAAGTGTTTGGAAAAATAGTAGCATTGCACTCAGTTACTCTTTTTTTAAAATTGTACTTTAGATGAAGGTTTACAGAACAGACTAGCTTCTCACTAAACAGTACACATATTGTTTTAAGACATTGGTTAACAACCTCACGACATGTCAACCCTCTCCTTTCTCGACCTTGGGTTTCCTATTACCAGTTTTCCTGTCCTCTCCTGCCTTCTCGTCTTTGCCCCTGGGCTGGTGTGTCCCTTAGTCTTGTTTTGTTTTATGGGCCTGTCTAATCTTTGGCTGCAGGGTGAACCTCAGGAGTGACTTCATTACTGAGCTAAAAGGGCGTCCGGGGGCCACACTTCTGAGTTTCTCCAGTCTCTGTCAGGCCAGTAAGTCTGGCCTTTTTTTGTGAGTTAGAATTTTGTTCTACATTTTTCTCCAGCTCTGTCCGGGACCCTCTATTGCGATCCCTGTCACAGCAGTCGGTGGTGGTAGCCGGGTACCATTTACGTGTACTGGACTCAGTCTGTTGGAGGCCATGGTAGTTGTGGTCCATTAGTCCTTTGGACTAATCTTTCCCTTGTGTCTTTAGTTTTTTTCATTCTCCCTTGTTCCTGAAGGGATGAGACCAGTGGAATATCTTAGATGGCTGCTCACAGGCTTTTAAGACCCCAGATGCTACTCACCAAAGTAGAATGGAGAACATTTTCTTTATAAACTGTGTTATGGCAATTGGCACTCAGTTACTCTTAATGCAAATCTCTTTCTCATTTTATTATTGTATTTTATTGGTATTTGAGAATGGCAAATTCAATTTTATATTTAGAAAAAGAGTAAGAACTTGAAAGTTGTTTTTTTTTTTAATTATTTTGTTGTTGAGAATATAGACAGCAAAACATAACACCAATTCAGCAGCTTCCACATGTACAATTTGGTGACATTGATTACATTCTTCGAGTTGTGTAAGCATTGTCACCCTCCTTTAGAACTTAAAAGTTTATGGTATCACTGATTCTCAAACTTTAGCTTGCATACAAATCACCTGGTGGGCTTGTAAAACAAATTGCTGGGCTTCACCCAGCAGTCTGGAGTAGACCTTGAAAATTTGCATTTCTAACAAGTTCCCAGGTGATGATGATGATGATGCTGGTCCAGAGACCACACTTTGAGAACCACTGGTATACACTAATGGTTACTAACTCTGGCTAAATAAAAAAATCTCTAGGTTTGGTTCCAACATCAGTTTTGAACACTCCACAGATGATTCTGATGCAGCAGGGTTGAGAATCACTGCTATATGCAATTAGTCAATTTATAAAAAGATGTAAAATTTGCAATAAAAGTCAAGATTTTAAAAGACTGAAATAAAAAAATAAAATGCACTGAATTTAAGGATCAGGGTTAGTCTCTAGTTTTCTGATCTATCCCTCTGTGTAAATAATTTCAATTCTGAACTCTAACCCTGTGGGCAAATAATTTAAATCTGGGTTCTTCTGTAAAATTAGGACATCAGATGATTGTCAGTGTGCTTTCTAACCAAAACTTCTTGATACACATTTTAGCAGGTGGCATTTCATGCTGTTAGAAGTGATGTAATAGCATTATTAGCATTAATATAAACAATCAAGTAAACATAAACTTAATAGTATTATTTAAAACATTATATTGTTAAAGACCAAGTGCTGGGATGAGGGTGGGGATTTAGGTAAAACCTATTCAATAGTAATTGTTTTTTTTTTTTAACATTCTTGTTAATTTTTTAAAGCAAGTAGTCAATCACAGTGTCCAGCAGGTGGCGATAATAACCTTTCATACAGCTTTTAAATAGTGGTGTACTTATTGGTAAATACTTGTTTTTTCACTTGAGTACACAAACATAATAGCACAGTACTTTATAGACCACTTGGGGCTTTTCTTTGGAGTGGGTTTTTTGTTTATTCATTTTGTTCTATTTTGGGCATGATAGAGGTGTTGCTTTAGGTATCTGTCTGTAATAATGCATTTGTAGAGGTTTTTTTTTGTTAATTTCTTTTTAAACTTTTATTACAGAATTTGCAAATATGCAGAAAATAAAATAATAAGATAATGAACACCAACATACTCATCACCCATTTTCAGCAGTTATGAACATTCTGCTACTGTTCTGATTTCATCTATCCTTCTCACCTACCCACCACCCCCCTATTCGACCTTATCCCTGCTAGAGTAATTAAAAGCAAACCCTATATGTCAAATCACTTAACCTATAAATAGAGTTTTAAGAACACCTACGCTATTCTTAATTCTTAGAATTACAGGAGGATTTTAATGGCATGTTTTTCAGAACCCACTGTTTTTGTGTTCTACTCTTGCCTTTAAATGAATTTAGTTTGTTTGGATTGTGTTTTTCATTAATAATGGGCAAAACAACTATTTTCAGTTATTTGAGAACATAGAGTACATAGTACCATAATTAGCCATTAAATATGAGAAAATGTCAGTGTTTTAAAAAATAAACAAGAAGAAATTCATATCTTCACTTAAATTTTTATTTTTAAGCCAAAGTAGAAAATCAGAAACCTCACTGTCTTCTTAAAAGGAATAAGTTGAAGTAATATTCAATTTTAATATGAAGATATTTAAAAAAAGGCACATTAAATAAAATTTGGCAAGGAGAGAAAGGAAGAATAAAATGACCCATAATTTCTAAAACAACCACTTAACATTTTGATCTATCTCTTCTTTCTCCCTATGAGAATGTCCCCTCTCCCTGAGATGACCATGATCATGGTTGTGATCATGTTGGATATAAAATGTTGTATCACATATTTTCAATGGTAAGAATTTTTCAGTTATTACATAGACTAAATATTCAATTTTTAAGGGCTAAGTCATTGTTTAGGCTAATGAATTATAACTTACTTAAAAACAGTACCTGTTGAATGGATTCCAACTCATGGTGACGCCCTGTGTGTCAGAACTGCTCCATAGGTTTTTCAATGGCTGATTTTTTGGAAGTAGATAACCAGGCCTTTCTTCCAAGGCACCTTTTGGTGGACTGAACCTCCAACCTTTCAGTTAGCAGCCAAGCACATTAACCATTTGCCCCACCCAGGGACTCCCAACTCCACATTTCCTTTTATCTATACAATTGTATTTTCAGTTTTGTATACTAACATTCTGGTAAACATCTTTAAAATAACCTCTTAATTGTCTTTTTTTAAAAAGAGTTCCTAAAATTGACTAAAATGTATGTTTAGATGTTTTTTTAATTGGGGGACAGGAAATCATTTTAACTATTTCCAGTTCGTTTTAACAAGTATTTGCGTGCCTACTATCGGCCAAGCCCTGGAAGAACCATCATAAACCTTCACAGTGGTTACTCTGTCAGTTGGGAGCCACTGGTCTGTACCATGCTACCTTGTTATGCAATTAATGTAAACAAAATTAAGTGTGCAAGGTGCAGAGAAACCATTTTTGGCATTTGAAAGAACAGTTTCTCAACTTTTTTTTTTAGTGTATAGATGCATATGCAAAATCTTAGAATTTCTAAACATACTAAAAATTCGTGTCACCTACAGTTGCCATGTTCTAGTACAGTACATGTTAAAAATGTATATGCCTCCTCTTTTTTTGTAAAATAAGAAATAGCAAACAACCACAACAAAACAAATATACATTTTAATGAATAAGGTGTGAACACTCTTGTAACTACTACCCAGGTAAATTGAACATGTGCAGCTCACCTCTCCATGTGTCCCATTTCAATTACAGCCCCTTCCCTCACTCCAAAATTAATCACTAACTGACTTTTGTACTAGTCACTTCCTTGAGTTATTTTTATGATTTTATTACCCAAGTGTACATTCCTAGGCACTGTAGTTTAGCCTTGTTCTTTTTTTTTTTTTTCACTTGATATGCCTAGTAAGTGTCTTTTCTGATCTAAAGATTCCCCTCCTATCCCTTTCTTTTCCTTTTAATTTGTTTGTTGAAGAAGAACCTGAGCTTTTTGACCTATAGAGTTTCCTACAATCTGATTTTTCTGTCTGTACATATTATGCAGTTCAAAATGTTTCTCTGTCCTTGGTATTCCCTTCAAATTGGTAGCTGGATGCATAAGCTTGATCAGATTCAGATTTGATCCCATTGGGAAGGCTACATCTGATGATGTATTTCTTCATCAATAGATACATAATGCCTAGTTTTCACTCTTTTTAATATTAGCAGCCATTTGATGTTCCAGGCCTAGATTCATTAATTCATTGTAGAATGGAAAAATGGGGATTTTCATTTATTAGCTGGAATAATTTTATGAGGAAATGCTTATCCTTATCTACTAGTTGCTTATTTAGTGGTAAAGTTTATAAGAAAAGGCAGGATAAATGTTTGATTCTTTTATTTACTCATTTTTCAAGATAATTGGCTTCCTGTCATCCTCAGAAAGTAAATCAATTAGGTTTTTGTTTTAATTTCATTATGAACTCATAGATTTAAACATTTGAGAGATTTCAATCCATTGCAATTCTTATCCTTATTGAAGATCAAATTATCCCATCTTTAAAAACACTAAATAGACAATAGATAAATAGTAACTTTGGTGATGGGTAAGACAGTACAGAATACTGGAGAAGCCACCCCAACTTGTACAAGGCGAGGTCATAGAAGCTCCATAGACAAACATCCAAACTCCCTGAGGGACCAAATTGCTGGGCTGAGGACTGTAGGGACCATGGTCTCGGGGAACATCTAGCTCAATTGGCATAAAATAGTTTATAAAGAAAATGTTCTCCATCCTACATTGAAGAGTAGCGTCTGGGGTCTTAAAAGCCTGTGAGCAGCCATCTAAGATACTCCACTGGTCTCACCCCTTCGGGAGCAAGGGAGAATAAAGAAAACTAAAGATACAAGGGAAAGATTAGTCCAAAGGACTAATGGACCACAACTACCAGGGCCTCCATCAGATTGAGTCTGGTACAACTAGATGGTACCTGGCTACCACCACTGACTGCTCTGACAGGGATCCCAGACAGAGCTGGAGAAAAATGTAGAACAAAATTCTAACTCACAAAAAAAGACCAGACTTACTGGCCTGACAGAAACTGGAGAAACCCGGAAGTATGGCCCCTGGATGCCCTTTTAGCTCAGTAATGAAGTCACTCCTGAGGTTTACCCTTCCACCAAAGATTAGAAAGGCCCAAAGAACAAAACAAGACTAAAGGTTCACACCAGCCCAGGGGAAAGGACTAGAAGGCAGGAGGGGAAAGGAAAGCTCATAATAGGGAACCCAAGGTCGAGAAGGGAGAGTGTTGACATGTCATGGGGTTGTTAACCAATGTCATAAGACAATATGTGTACTAACTGTTTAATGAGAAGCTAGTTCTGTGAACCTTCATATAAAGTACAATTTAAAATATATATATATAAAAATTATCCCATCTTTGGCTGGTGGGATCCTCCTAAATTAGCTCAGAGTCCTTTTGATGCAATCCTAGTAGTCTTTAGTGGCTTCTTTGCCACCTGGTGCACTAAGATGTTCCAGGTGCATCCTGTACACTTCCTGGCTGTCTTTGTTATCTAGTGCTGCTGTAACAGAAATACCACAAGTGGATGGCTTTAACAAAGAGAAGTTTATTCTCTCACAGTTGAGGAGGCTAGAAGTCCAAATTCAGGGTGCCAGCTTCAGAAGCCTTTCTCTCTCTGTCAGCTCTGGGGGAAGGCCCTTGTCATCAATCTTTCCCTGGGTCTAGGAACTTCTCAGTGCAGGGATCCCAGGTCCAAAGGACGTGTTCCACTCCTAGCACTTCTTTCTTGGTGGCATGAGGTCCCTCTCTCTTTGCTCACTTCTCTGTCCTTTTATAAAAGATGATGCAGGCCACACCCCAGGGAAGCTCCCCTTACATGGGATCAGGGTTGTGACCTGAGTAAGGGTGTTGCATCCCACCCTAATCCTCTTTAACCACAGTCAGAGATTAGGATTTACAACACATAGGATAATCACATCAGATCACAAAATGGTGGGTAACCACACAATACTGGGAATCATGGCCTAGCCAAGTTGATATGCATGTTAGGCGGACACCATTCAATCCATAACATTCCAACTTTGGCCCCCCAAAATTCATGTAAAATACATTCACCCCATCATATCATCATATCAAGTCTCAAATCAACTCTAAGTACAAATTCTGTCTTCTGAAAAATTCCTCTTTATCTGTGAAATCTATACTACAAGTTACTTTCTTCCAAAGTACAGTGGCGGGACAGGCACAAGGTAGACATTTCCATTACAAGTGGGAGAAATTAGAGGGAAAGAAAGAATATCAGGCACCAAGCGAGTCAGCAGAACACATGACTCTGGGTGTTGGCCACACTCACTGGATTCTGGGTGGAGGCCCCTCGGTATGGACTTCAGCCCCACCTTCCAGGCCCACTGGAATGGCAACTCTGCTCCCTTGGCTTTGGGCGGCCCCATTCTCCTAGTCCATCTGAGTGGCAACTCCACCCCCTAGGCCCCAGCAGTCCCCGTTCTGCCCCTTGGGCATCACAGCCCTACCCCCTCAGCTTTGTGCAGCAGATCCAGCCCTATCCCGCTGGCACCTGTGAAAGGCAGTCCCACACTCTGGAACCGCGTTGGGGAAGCTCTGACTCTGAAACCTAGGAGACCGTTGGCCCCACCTTTTGAGATCCAGCAGGCTATGGTTCCACCCTTTGCAACCCCAGAGGTCATGGCCCTGCCCTTTGAGACTGATGCAGCTCTGCATCCTTTTCTCCTAAAGCAACCTTTGCAATATTATATTGAATTGCCACCAATTCATATGTAGAGAAATAGTTTAGTAAGCTTGACACTAATATCCTGCAAAATTGTAGAACAGATCATTAAACAGAGTGTTTATAAACACTTAGAAAATAGTGACCAGAGGGACACGTCTTGGTAAATTAACCTCATTCTCTTTTCGATGAGGATGTTAGGCTAATAAATCCAGGGAATGTTTTAAGAGATACCATGTTTTGTTTAAGCAAGATATCTAACAATATCTTTCATAGCATTGTATAATAGATGGAGAAATTTGGTGTGTGTGTTGACTGAATTACAGTTGGGTTGCTTTCATAGAAATCCTAGTTAATATAGTATATTCAAAAAGCAATTAATGGGTTGTTTGAATTAGTGCAAATTTCACGGCCAGATCCAGGAATATCATAGACTTCTATCCTCTCAGCTTGAACAGAACACATCTGGAATAAGTTTTGAACTCTAGTTTCCATATTTAGAGAAACATTTACAAAATAGAGCATATTCAGAGGAGAATGAAATCGTGAAGGGAAGGAAACTTTCATATATTTTTTAACAGCTTCTTGAGCTTAATTTATATACCATAAAATGTACCCATTTTAAATATACAATTCAATGATTACAGTAAATTTGTCACATTGAGCAACCATCTCCACAATCAAGTTTTAGAATATTTCCATTTTGACAAAATGTTTTCTTGTTCTCCTTTGTTTGCAGTTAGTCTCTGCTTCCATTTGTTCTGCTCTCTGTCTCTGTAGGTTTTCCATTTCATGTAAACGAAATCATACAATATATACAATATGTACACATCTGACTTCTTTCACCTAGCATTATGTTCTTGCAGCTCATCCAGTTGTAGCATGTATCATCAGTTCATACCTTTTAAGTGTTGAATAATATTCCACTGTTGGCTGTTCAGAGCCCTGGTGGTGCAGTGATTAAGAGCTACAGCTGCTAACCAAAAAGCTGGCATTTCGAATCCACCAGCCACTCCTTGGAAACCCGATGAGGCAGTTCTACTCTGTCCTGTAGGGTTGCTGGGAGTTGGAATCGACTCAACAGCAATGGGCTTGGCCTTGGTATGGATATTCTACATTTTGTTTATCCATTCACCAATTGATGGACATTTGGATAGTTTCCAGTTTTTGTCTACTATGAATAATGCTATAAACATTCATATACATGTCTTTGAGTGGACATGTTTTCATCTGTTTTGGGTAAATTTCAAGTAGTGGAATTGCTGGATCACATGGTAAGTTTATGTTTAACTTTTTAAGAAACTGCCAGACTGCTTTCCAAAGTGGCTGTACCATTTTACATCCTCTCCAGCAATGCTGAGGGTTCCAGTTTCTACACATTTTGGTCAGCACTTAAAATTGTCTTTTTTTTATTATACTCATGAGGGTTCCAGTTTCTACACATCCTTAGTGACAGTTCGGATTGTCTGTCTTTTTTAATATAGTCATTCTAGTAAGTGAGTAGTAGCCATATATGTTTTAATTGAAAAAATAAATTATTTTGCTGAGAAAGTATTTGGGGATAAATGATAGTTGTTTTCATATATGTGCTCTTCGGAAGAAAGTATATTTATACTACGAAGCTCCAGAAATTAGAGCTAGGACTAATGATAGATTTTATAGGGAAGCAAATTCTGGTATAACATAAGAAAAAACTTAAATGCTATGGACTGTCTTGCAAAGTAGTAGTGAACTTTTTATTGAGATCAGGTGTATCACTTAGGGTTCTTCAATTATGGTCAACAAAAACGGACTGACTGACTAAACCAGAAAAGGAATGTATAGTAAGGATATGGGGTTGCTCACAGAAGCAAAGGAAATGCCAAACAACCGATACCTTGGAAAGGATAGAAAGCAGGTCAGCCAGAGGGATCTAAGTAGCAGGAACCAATGGACAATCTCCTCAGAGAGCCACTGTCAAGGTGAATCAGCTCTATTTGCTGACCTTGCAACACTCCACTCAAGATTTAAATTTTAAGGGGAGAAAGTATGCTTGGCCTAGTTTAGCTTACATGCCTACTCGAAGGACAGGAAAAGACACAAATTGAATAGAATTCTCGCCGTGCATGCAGGAGACCAGGGTTTGATTCTCAGCCAGTGCACCTCATGCACCCCAACCACCTATCAGTCATTGGAGGCTTGAGTGTCGCTATGATACTGAACAGGTTTCAGTGGAGCTTTCAGACTGAGATGGACTAAGAAGAAAGAAAGACCTGATGATCTGCTCTAGAAGGTCAGCTAGTGAAAACCCTATGGACCAAAATGGTCCAATCCACAACCGAGACAAGGCAGCATTTAGTTCCATTGTGCATAGGGTCACCATGAGTCGGAGGCCAACTCAAGGGCAGCTAACACCAGCAACAACAGTAGTAATGGTAGCAATGTTGACAAACCCCTAAGGGTCATTCATTCACTGAATATTTATTAAATGCCTCCTCCTATGATTCAGCAAAATCAATAACTGTATGTTGGAATTGACTCAGCGGAACACAACAACATAAGGCTTTGAACTCAAGGTACTTACTTTGATACTGAAAGTGTTTTTACCTACATAGTAAATATTCTTTTAATTAAAAAAAAAGTTGCCATTTATTTTCTGGAGGAAGAAAGATGCCAATTTCTTTTAATTAAATATAAATACACAGTGATATAATTGCACATGAACATATTTCCATGGTTAAAAGATTCTATCAGGTAGAACAAAACTTGTGATTCCCTGACCCAGCTGGGTGGCTCATTGTAGATCTTCTATGCTTACATATATGATGTTCCTATATCTACACAGTTAATTGCCTGTTCTTATATGGAGGTTTTTTAATATTTTAAATATAGATAGTATTATGCTCTATATATTGTTTGAAATAAAAGTTTTTTTTTGCTCAACAATATCTGAAGTACATTATTATAAGTTCTTTATAATGTAAGTGATGAGGTATAATATTAGTTGAAGGTACATGTGATCAGTTAAAGGAGTATATCGTAAACCCTAGAGGAACCACTAAAAAATAGTGAAGCAAAGAGGTACAGATATCAAGCCAATAGATGACATAAAATGCAATACTAGAAAATGCTCAATCCAAAGGAAGGCGGGAAAAAAAATTTTAATTAAAAAAATAGAACATGACCTCACTTATGTAAAATGACAAGAAAAAGCAAATGTATAGACACCAAAGTTTATTTGTGATTACCAGGGGTGGGAGGAAGGGGGAAAGGGAGGGTTAACAATGATGGACAAATCACACTGATTAAGGATGGGTTGCACAGCCAATTATTATAATTGCTGTCAAGTTGTGTGATAGATATGTCTACAACAATGACCAAAAAAAAAAAAGTAGCTCCTGAGGCTGCTTATGTACAACCAAAAACCTCATGGGATTTGGTTCCTTGATATGGAGGTTTAGGGTCATAGTTTCATTCCCAGTTAATTGGCCTAATTACGTGTTTAGTCCTTCTGTTTTACCTCCTAGTGCGTTGTGTAGAGTCTGGGGTCTTAAAAGCTTGCAAGCAGCCATCCAAGGCATGACGATTGGTCTCTATTTGCAGGGAGCAGTCAGGAACCGGAGGAGGAGATAGAATGTGTGGCTGATTGCCTCCATGAACAACTAACTGCCTCCTTTGCCATGAGATCAGAAGAACTGGATGGTGCCTGGCTACCATTACTGAATATTTTGATCAAAGTTTCTATAAGAAGAATCCTGATCAAAAGGAGGAAAATGCAGAACAGAATTTCAATTTCTCATGGACTCCAGCATTTTTGGAGCCAAGGGGGCTGGATGAACCGCTGAAACTATTGCCCTGAGATAATCTTTAAACCTTAAACCAAAGATATCCCCTGAAATCTTAAAACCAAACAATAGTTTACCTTAACTAGTAAAAAATGTCTGCTTTGAGTATTATGCTCTTTTAAGAACTATATAGGATGAAAGTGACAACAGCAACTCAAAAGATTAGATAGGAACCTTAGGGGGCAGTGAGTTTATGTTGATGGGAGGAATGACTTAGAAAAGGAGGGTGAGAATAGTTGCACAACTCAAAGAATGTAATCAATGTCACTGAATTGTTCATGTAGAAACTGTTGAATTGGTGTATGTTTTGCTGTGTATATTCTCAACAACAACAACAAAATAAAATGTTTTAAAAATTGAACACACACACACAAAAGCCCCACAACTAGCATCATACTTAACGGTGAAAAGACGCTGAATGCTTTCCCCCTAAGATCAGGAAGAGGATAATGATTTCCGCTCTTGTTGCTTCTGTTCAACATTGTACAGGAGGTCCTAGAAGGGCAATTTGGCAAGACTAGGAAATCAAAGACATCTAGATTGGAAAGGAAGAAGTAACACTGTGTTTGCAGATGACATGATCTTGCGTGTAAAAATCCTAAAGGTATTTTAAAAAATTACAACTAATAAGTTTAGCTACAAGATCAATATGCAAAAATCACTTGTATTTCTATACATTTGCAATGAACAATCTAAAAATGAATTTAAGAAAACAGCCCCATTCACAATAGCATCAAAAATGTTAAAATACTTAGGAATAAATTTAACAAAAGAAGTGGAAAATATATGCTCTGAAAATTAAAGAAGGTCTAAATAAATGGAAAAACTTTCCATGCTTATGGATTGTAAGAGTTAACATTGTTAAGATGGCAATACTCCCCCAAACTGATCTACTGATTCAACATATCCTATCAGAACCTTTTGTGACTGTAGAAATTGACGAGCTGATTTAAAAATTTATATGGAAATTTAAGGGATGCACAAGAGCCAAAATGATCTTGAAAAAAAACAGCAATGTTGGTGGACTCACACTTCTCGATTTCAAAACTTACTACAGAGTTACAGCAATCAAGACAGTGTGGTACTGGCAAAAGATTAGACTTATAGATTAATAGAATAGAATAGAGAGTCCAGAAAAAAATCCATACAAACATGATCACCTAATTTTCAAAAAGGGTGTCAAGACCATTCAATGGGGAAAGAATAGTTTTTTTGTTTTTTGTTTTTTTTAACAAAAATGGCACTGGGACTTCAGGAGCAAGGGAGAATGAAGAGAACAGGATACAAGGAAAAGATTAGTCCAAAGGACTAATGGACCACAGCTACCATGGCCTCCACCAGACTAAGTCCAGTACAGTTAGATGGTGCCCGGCTACCACCACTGACTGCTCTAACTGGGATCACAACAGAGGGCCCTGGACAGAGCTGGAAAAGGATGTAGAACAGAATTCTAACTCACAAAAAAAAACAAGATTTGCTGGCCTGA
>NW_004444041.1:6301572-6303637 GCF_000243295.1 Trichechus manatus latirostris | reverse complement strand
TGAGTTTACATAGTAGTGGTCTCATACAATATTTGTACTTTTGTGATTGACTTATTTCACTCAGCATAATGCCCTCCAGATTCATCCATGTTGTGAGATGCTTTGCAGATTCATCATTGTTCTTGCATAATACTCCATTGTGTGTATGTACCATAGTTTGTTTATCCATTCATCTGTTGATGGGCAACTAGGTTGTTTCCATCTTTTTGCTATTGTGAACAATGCTGCAGTGAGCATGGGTGTGCATATGTCTATTCATGTGATGGCTCCTATTTCTCTAGGATATCTTCCTAGGAGTGGGATCACTGGATCATATGGTATTTCTATTTCCATCTTTCTCAGGAAGCACCATATCATTTTCCAAAATGGTTGTATCATTTTGCGTTCCCACCAGCAGGGCATAAGAATTCCAATCTCCCTGCAGCCCCTTCAACATTTGTTATTTTCTATTTTTTTGATTCGTGCCAGTCATGCTGGGTGAGATGATATCTCATTGTGGTTTTGATTTGCATTTCTCTAATGGCTAGTGATCGCGAGCATTTCCTCATGTGTCTGTTAGCCACCTGAATGTCTTCTCTGGTGAAGTGTCTGTTCATTTCCTTTGCCCATTTTTAAATTGGATTATTTGTCTTTTTGTTGTAGAGATGTTGGATTTTCCTGTAGATTTTAGAGATTAAAACTTTATCGGATTTGTAATAGCCCAAAAATTTTTCCCAGTCTGTAAGCTTCTCTTTTTACACTTTTGGTGAAGTCTTTTGATGAGCATAAATGTTTAATTTTTAGAAGATCCTGGTTATCTAGCTTATCTTCTGGAGTTTGTATGTTATTAACTATGGTTTGTATAATGTTAATGCCATGTATTAGGGTCTCTAGTGTAGATCCTATTTTTTTCTTCTATGATCTTTATAGTTTTTGGTTTTATATTTAGGTCTTTGATCTATTTTGAATTACTTTTTGTGTATAGTGTGAGATATATTGGTCCTGTTTCATTTTTTTGCAGATGGACCTCCAGTTTCGCCAGCACCATTTGTTAAAAAGACTGTGTTTTCCCCATTTGATGGACTTTGGGCCCCTGTCAAAGATCAGGTGACCATAGGTGGATGGATTTACATCTGGGTTCTCAATTCTGTTCCGTTGGTCAATGTATCTGTCAAAATACCAGGCTATTTTGACTACTGTGGCTGTATAGTAGGTTCTGAGGTCAGGTAGTGTGAATCCTCCTACTTTATTCTTCTTCTCAATAGTGCTTTACTTATCCGGGGCCTCTTCCCTTTCCATATAAGGTTAATGATTAGTTTTTCCATCCTTTAAAGAATGTTGTTGGTATTTGGATCGGGATTACATTGTATTTGTAAATTGCTTTGGGTAGAATCGTCATTTTCACAATGTTGAGTCTACCTATCCATGAACATTGTGTATTTTTCCGTTTATGTAGAACTCTTTTGGTTTCTTGCAGTAGTGTTTTGCAGTTTTCTTTGTATAGGTCTTTTGCATACCTGGTTAGATTTATTCCTAAGTGTTTTATGTTTTTAGGGGTTATTATAAATGGTATTGTTTTCCCGATTTCCTTTTCGTCACTTTCTTTACTGGTGTTTTGTAATCCGACATATTTTTGTATGTTTATCTTGTATCCTGCTACTCTGCTGAATCTTTCTATTAGTTCCAGTAGTTTTTTCATGGGGCTTTTTCGGTTTTCTATATACAGTATCATATCATCTGCAAATAGGGACAGTTTTACTTCTTCATTACCAATTTGGATGCCCTTTATTTCTTTTTCTTGCCTTATTGCTCTAGCTAGGACTTCCAGCACAATGTTAAATAGGAGTAGCGATAAAGGACATTCTCGTCTTGTTCCTGGTCTCAAGGGGAATGTTTTCAGCCTCTCTTCATTAAGAATGACATTAGCTGTTGGTTTTGTATAGATGCCCTTTATTATGTTGAGGAATTTCTCCTCTATACCTCATTTATTGAGAGTTTTTATCAGGAATGGGTACCGGACTTTGTCGAATGCCTTTTCTACATCGATTGAGATGATCATGTGATTCTTTTCTTTCCTTTTATTTAT
>NW_004444041.1:6299053-6301472 GCF_000243295.1 Trichechus manatus latirostris | reverse complement strand
AGTGAGAATAGCAGCACAACTGGAAGAATGTAATCGATGTCACTGAATTGTGCATGTAAAAACTTTTGAAATGGTGTAACTTTGGCTATGTATATTTTCACCAAAAAAAAAAAGGTCCTCCAAGGTCAAGAAGGGAGAGTGTTGACATGTCGTGGGGTTGTTAACCAATGTCATAAAACAATATGTGTACTGAGTGTTGAATGAGAAACTATTTGTTCTGTAAACCTTCATCTAAAGTACAATAAAAAAGTGTGCTGGGAAACTGAATATTCACAAGCAAAATAATGATGTCTGACCCTACCTCACACCATACACAAAATTTAACTCAAAATGGATCAAAGACCTAAATGTAAGAGCTAAAACTATAAAATTCTTAGAAGGAAACAGGTGTAAATATTCATGACTTTAGATTTGGGAAAACATTCTTAGATATGACAATGAAAGCACAAGCAACAAAAGTATACAAATAAATTGGACTACATCAAAATTAAAACCTTTTTGTGCTTCAAAGGATACCATTAAGAAAGTTAAAAGACAACCCGCAGAATGGAGGCAATTTTTTACAAGTTTGTCATATATCTGATAAGGGACTTGCATCTATCCTTAACATTTTATTGAGGTTTGTTTTATGGCTTAGGATATGGTCTATTCTGGAGAATGTTCCATGTGCATTCGAGAAGAATGCATATTCTGCTGCTGTTGGATTGAGTGTTCTGTAGATATCTGTCAGGTCTGCTTCGTTTATAGTGTTGTTCAGGTCTTCTATTTCCTTATTGATCTTCTGTCTAGTTCTATATATCATTAAAAGTAAATATTGAAGTCTCCAACTATTACTTTTTTATTGTACTTTAGATGAAGGTTTGCAGAACAAATTAGCTTCTTGTTAAGAAGTTACTACACATATTGTTTTATGACATTGGTTAACAACCCCATGCGATGTCAATACTCTCCCTTCTCGACCTTGGGTTCCCTCTTACCAGCTTTCCTGTCCCCTCCTGCCTTCTAGTCCTTGCCCCTGGGCTGGTGTGCCCCTTTAGTCTTGTTTTGTCCTACGGGCCTGTCTAATCTTTAGCTAAATGGTGAACCTTAGGAGTGACTTCATTACTGAGCTAAAAGGGTTTCCGGGGGCCATACTCTCAGGGTTTCTCCAGTCTCTGTCAGGCCAGTAAGTCGGGTCTTTTTGTGAGTTAGAATTTTGTTTTACATTTTTCTCCAGCTCTGTCTGGGACCCTCTATTGTGATCTCTGTCAGAGCAGTCAGTGGTGTAGCCAGGTACCAACTAGTTGTACTGGACTCAGTCTGGTTGAGGCCAAGGTAGTTGTGGTCTATTAGTCCTTTGGACTAATCTTTCCCTTGTGTCTTTAGTTTTCTTCATTTCCCCTTGCTCCTGAAGGGGTGAGACCAGTGGAGTATCTTAGATGGCTGCTTACAGGCCTTTAAGACTCCAGACACTACTCACCAAAGTAGAATGTAGAATTTATAAACTATGTTATGCCAATTGAGCTAGATGTTCCCTGAGACCATGGTCCCCACAGCCCTCAGCCCAGTAATTCGCTACCTTAGGGAGTTTGGATTTGTCCACGGACTTTTCATGACCTTACCCTGAATAAGTTGTGCTGGCTTCCCCAGTATTGTGTACTGTCTTGCCCTTCACCAAAGTTACCACTTATCTATTGTTTATTTAGTGTTTTTCCACCCCCACCTTTTCCCTCCCTCGTAAACATCAAAGATTGTTTCTTTTTGTGTGTAAACGTTTTCATGAGTTTACATAGTAGTGGTCTCATACAATATTTGTACTTTTGTGATTGACTTATTTCACTCAGCATAATGCCCTCCAGATTCATCCATGTTGTGAGATGCTTTGCAGATTCATCATTGTTCTTGCATAATACTCCATTGTGTGTATGTACCATAGTTTGTTTATCCATTCATCTGTTGATGGGCAACTAGGTTGTTTCCATCTTTTTGCTATTGTGAACAATGCTGCAGTGAGCATGGGTGTGCATATGTCTATTCATGTGATGGCTCCTATTTCTCTAGGATATCTTCCTAGGAGTGGGATCACTGGATCATATGGTATTTCTATTTCCATCTTTCTCAGGAAGCACCATATCATTTTCCAAAATGGTTGTATCATTTTGCGTTCCCACCAGCAGGGCATAAGAATTCCAATCTCCCTGCAGCCCCTTCAACATTTGTTATTTTCTATTTTTTTGATTCGTGCCAGTCATGCTGGGTGAGATGATATCTCATTGTGGTTTTGATTTGCATTTCTCTAATGGCTAGTGATCGCGAGCATTTCCTCATGTGTCTGTTAGCCACCTGAATGTCTTCTCTGGTGAAGTGTCTGTTCATTTCCTTTGCCCATTTTTAAATTGGATTATTTGTCTTTTTGTTGTAGAGATGTTGGATTTTCCTG
>NW_004444041.1:6278241-6298953 GCF_000243295.1 Trichechus manatus latirostris | reverse complement strand
TTTTGCATCTATATTCATGAGAGATATTGGTCTGTAGTTTTCTTTTTTTGTGGTGTCTTTGCCTGGTTTTGGTATCAGGGTTATGCTGGCTTCATAGAATGAATTTGGTAGTATCCTTTCTTTTTCTATGTTCTGAAATAGTTTGAGTAGCACTGGTGTAAGCTCTTCTCTGAATGTTTGGTAGAATTCTCCAGGGAAGCCATCTGGGCCAGGGCTTTTTTTTTGTTGGGAGTTTTTTTTATTACCTTTTCAATCTCTTCCCTTGTTATGGATCTGTTCAGATTTTCAATATGATTTTGTGATGGGTAGGTAGTGTGTTTCTAGAAATTTGTCCACATCCTCTAGATTTTCAAATTTGTTGGAGTATGGTTTTTTATAATATTCTGTTATGGTCCTTTTTATTTCAGTTGGGTCTGTTGCAACATCTCCTATTTCGTTTCTTATTTGGGTTATTTGCACCTTTGCTGTTTTTCTTTTGTCAGCTTGGCTAGTGGTTTCTTGATTTTGTTGATCCTTTCAAAGAACCAACTTTTGGTTTTGTTGATTCTTTCTGTTGTTTTTCTATTCTCTATTTCATTTATTTACGCTGTGATCTTTATTATTTCCTTTCCTCTCGTGTGTAGGCTTCTTTTGTTGTTCTCTTTCTATTTGTTCGAGTTGTGTAGCTAATGTTTTGATTTTTTCCTTTTCTTCTTTTTTGATGTGTGTATCTGTTGCTATAAATTGTCCTCTGAGCACTGCCTTTGCTGCGTCCCAAAGGTTTTGGTACGATGTGTTTTCATTCTCATTTGATTCTAGGAATTTTTTGATTCCATCTTTGATTTCTTCTATTAACCAGTGGCTTTTAAGCAGAGTGTTATTTAGTTTCCATGTAATTGATTTCTTTTCCTTGCTTTTCCTGTTGTTAAATTTCCACTTTGATGGCGTTGTGATCAGAAAAGATACTTTGTATTATCTCAATGTTTTGGTTTTTGTTGAGGGTTGCTTTGTAGCCTAAGATGTGTCCAACTATTATTTTCGAATTGTCTATTTCTCCCTTTGTTTTTATCAATTTTTGCTTCATGCACTTTGGTGCTGTGTTATTAGGTGCTCATCTGTTTATAATATCTTTTGGTTAATAGCTGAGGGCAAACCATTTGCACCACCCAGGGACCTCCTGTATGTATAGGCTATTGTTTTTCTATCAGTTAATTTGGGGAGTATTTAGCCCTTATCTCTTCATATGTTCGTTCTTTCTGCTTCTTTTTCTCTCTCCTCTCACTCTTGTACTCCATTATGTGTATATTGGTACCCTTAATGGTGTTCCACATTTTTTGGGGATTTGTTCATTTTCCTTCATTCTTTTTTCTCTGTTTTTCAGATTGTATAATCTCTATTGATCTATGTTCAAATTTACTAATTCATTATTCTACTAGTTCAAATCTATTGTTGAGCCCCTGTAATGAATCTTTTATTTCAGTTATTATACTTTTCAACTATAGAATTTCCATTTAGTTTATTTTTATAATTTCTATCTCTTTATCAATATTCTATATTTGATGTGGCATTGTCATCATTCCTTCCTTTACTTTTTAAGTCGTACTTTTCTCTAGTTTTGTGAACATATTTATAATGGCTATTTTGAATCTTTTTCTGGTGACTCTGACTGGTAGTTTCTGTTGTCTGCTTTTTTCCAGTGTATAGTTAATACTTTCTTGTTTCTTTGCATGCCTAAACATTTTAGATAACATATTGTAGCAACTCTGAGTACTGGCCCTCCTTCCAGAGCTTGTTATTATTTGATTCTTTTGTTTAGTGACTGACTGTGTTATTTTAGTAAAGTTTATCACTCCCCCGCCCCCCTGTTGGATCTTTTGATGTTGTTCCTCAGGGAAGTGCAGCTTTGAGTATGTCCAGAGTCATCTTGGAATGACAGTGATTCTGGTAGGGCTCTCTTTTACTCTTTTCCTTACCACGCTAGCTGTCAACCACCACTAATGGCCCGCTGATTGGTTTATTTTTTTCAACAATACCTGGGGGCATAAAATCCTCTACAAAGGAATCAGATTTTTGCTCCTTCAGGAATTGTTTCTGAGATCAGTATTAGATAATTGTTCTGCCCCTAGCAGGGTTCTTCCCAGCAGTTCTGTTCCTAGTTCTCTCCTGCAAGCTAGCTGGCCTACAGTCTAGGCTATATCTTTATTTGTTGTTGTTAGGTGCCGTTGAGTCGGTTCTGACTCATGTTGTTGTTGTTGTTAGATGCCGTTGAGTCAATTCTGACTCATAGCGACCCTATAGGACAGAATAGAACTGCCCCATAGGGTTTCCAAGGAGCGGTTGGTGGGTTTGAACTGCCAATCTTTTGCTTAGCAGCTGAGCTCTTAACTACTATGCCACTAGATCCATGAATTTCCTCCCAAATGGTTTTCACTACAACCTCCACTGTTTTCAAGAATACCTTTAGGTTTAAACTTCTCCAAGCTCTGTAGGAAATGAAGTCAGTTCCTTTGGGAAGAGATTAGGAGCTATTTGTTTTAGGTCCTCCTTCTTTCACAAGGCAAAATCTCTGAGCCAGGGCTCTAGAGCTCGGGGTGGGGAGAGTGATAAGCTTCTCTTAGTCACAGCCCCATTCTAGGAGCTGACCACTCAGTAGAGAGGGAAGGTGTCAGCAGTCCTGTGTCCTATTGCCTTGCTTCTTCTGATATGGAACCACTGCCTCACAAGCTGGGGAAGGGCTCTTGGGGCCCCAATAGTGTCAGTGCACTACTCCCAAGGTAAATCCTCTGTTCTACAAGTAGGGGTTGAGTGGAAGAAGGGAGCCTCCACCTCTCAGCTGCACTCACCTTGGAATTAGCCTCAGCAACAAGTAGGAAGCTGAAGGCAGGATGAGAAACTAAAATCTTGCGCCTTCTGGGAAGATAGACCTCTAGCTGGGAATTGGGGGGAGAAGGAGCCCTGTGTTCTTGACTGCAGCAGTCTGGATTGGTCTCTGCCTCACTTAGCTGGAAGGGAAAGGGGGAAGGAAGGGAGCAGTCTTGGTTCAAATATTACAGACTCTTGTCTTTCTTACTGAATTTCCATAGATTTTCTTAATAGAAGTGTCTTCAGTCTCTATTTGCACTCACGACCATTTCCAGAGACCATTTTTTTGTTTGTTTTTAGTGTGTGTGTGCTTTAGGTGAAAGTTTACAAGTGCAGATTAGGTTCTCATTCAAAAATTTATACACAAATTACTTTTCGACATTGATTGCAGTATGACAGCACTCTCACCTTTTCCATCCTGGGTTCCCAGTGTCCATTTATCCAGTTCTCCTGTCCCTTCCTGCCTTCTCGCCTTTGCTTTTGGGCCGGCGTTGCCCATCTGGTCTTGTAGACCTGATTAAACTAAGAAACATGTTCCTCATATGTGTTGTTTGTTTTATAGGCCTGTCTAATCTTTGGTGGACTTCAGGAGTGGCTTCAGTTCTGAGTTAGCAGGGAATCTGGGGGCCACAATCTCAGGGGTTCCTCCAGTCTCTGTCAGACCAGTAAGTCTGGTCTTTTTTTGTGAATTTGAATTTTGTTCAACATTTTTCTCCTGCTTTGTCCACGACTCTCTTGTGATCCCTGTCAGAGCAGTTGGTGATGGTAGCTGGGCACCATCTAGTTCTTTTGAGTCCAGAGATTTTAAGTGGTGGTGGTTGTTTTTAAGTATAATTTTCACCAGTTTCACTGGGGAGCAGGTGGAGCTTCTCACACACATGCTGGAAGCCAATTTCTACTCCATCTATTTTCTGAAAGTTTCTGTAAAATATCTATTATATCTTCCTCAACTGTTTGATAAAATTCACCAATGACTCCATCTGGAGCTATAGTTTTGTGTGTGTGTGTGTTTAATTACTAATTTGTTTTATTTAATTGATATAGGGCTACTTAGGTTAGTGTTTTTAATACTTCTTTTGCCAATTTTGTTTCTGTAATTTTTGGCTGTCAAGGAATTGGTCTATTTCATATAAATGGTTAAATTTATTGGCATAAAGATGTTTAAAATGTTCGTTTATTATCCTTTTACTATCTCTAGGCTTTATGTTGATACTCCTCTTTCAATTCTATATTAGTAATTCATTTCTTCTCTCATTTCTTGATTGGTTCAAGCTAGAAGTTTATCATTGTATTGACATTTTAAAGAAGCAGCTTTTGGATTCATTGATTATTCTTCATTGCTTGTGCATTTTCTATGTAATTAAATTTCTATAAGCTTTATTGAGATATAATTCACATACCCTACAATTCAATTGTTTAGCGTATACAATTTAATGTTTTGGGTTTTGTCTTTTTTTTTAGGATATTAACAGAGTTGTGCAATCATCACCACTATGAATTTTAGAACATTTCATCAACCCAGAAAGAAGCCCCATACACTTTAGTAGTCACTCCCCATTTCCTCCCAATCTCTCCAGCCCTAGGCAACCACTTATCTACTCTCTGTCTCTGTAGATGTGCCTATTTTGAACATTTCATATAAGTGGAATCATACAATATGTAGTCTTTTGTGACTGTTTTCTTTCACTTAGGGTAATGTTTTCAAGGTTCATCCATGTTGTAGTGTATGTCAGTACTTAATTTCTTTTCATTGCTGGATAACATTCCATTGTAAGAATATACCACATTTTGTTTATCCATTCGGTTGATGGGCATTTGGATTATTTTCACTTTTTGACTATTATGAATAATGCTGCAATGAACATTTGTGACAAGTTATTGTGTGAAAATATGTTTTCACTTCTCTTGGGGATAAACTAGAAGTGGAATTGACAGGTCATTTGGTAACTCTGTGTTTAGTCTTTTGAGGAACTGCCAGACTACCTTCGTCCGTTCAAAATAACTGCAGGCTTTTCCATTCCTACCAACAGTGTGGGAGGGTTACAATTTCTCCACATCCTCACCAGTACTCACTGTTATCTATCTTTTTTTATTTTAGTCATCTTAATGGACATGAATTGTTATCTCATTGTGGTTTCAATTTGCATTACCCTTATGGTTAAAGATGGTGCTTATTGACTGGCCATTTGTATATCTTCTTTGGAGAGATATACATTCAAATCCTTTGCCTATTTTTAAATTGGGCTGTCTTCTTATTATTGAGTTGTAGGAGTTCTTTATATATTCTAGATACAAGTACCTTATATATGACAAATTTGCAAAAATTTGCTCCCATTTTGTGTGTTGTCTTTTCACTTTTCTTATTGGTGTCCTTGAAGCACAAAAGGTTATTTATGTTTTCTTTTGTTTCCTGTGCTTTTGGTGTCATATCTAAGAAATACTTGCCTAATCCAAGATCAAGAATGTTTACACCTATGTTTTCTTCTGAGACTTTTATAGTTTTATCTCTTACATTTAGGTCTTTGATCCATTTTGAGTTAAATTTTATATATGGTGTGAGCAAGGGGTACAACTTCATTCTTTTGCATGTGGATATTCAGTTGTTCCAGCACCATTTATTGAAAAGACTCTTCTTTCCCCAATTAAATTGTCTTGGTATCCTTGTTGAAAATCAAGTAAAAGTAGATGTGAGGGTTTTATATCTGGACTCTCAATGCTATTCCATTGACTTATATATCTCTTCTTTTGCCAGTACCACATTGTCTTGATTACTGTGACTTTGTACTAAGTTTTGATATCAGAAAGTGTGAGTCCTCCAACTTTATTCTTTTTCAAGATTATTTTGGGTATTCTAGGACACTTGCATTTCCATGTGGATTTTAGAATCAGCTAGTCAATTTCTGCAAAGAAGCCTGCTGGGATTTTGATAGGGATTGTGTTGAATCTGTAGATTTATTTGGGGAGTGTTGCCATCTAACAATATTTAGATTTCTAATCCATAAACACAAGATGTCTTTCCATTTATTTAGATCTTCCTTTATTTCTTTCAATGATATGCTGTAGGGTATATGTGAATGTTCCAGTACGCATTATATGTTCACCAGTATGCATTATTATCTGTCTTTTTTAATTCTAGTCATCTTAATGGATGTGAATTGGTATCTTGTTGTGGTTTTTATTTGCATTTCTCTTATGGATAAAATGCTTTACACTTCTTTTTAAAGAAATCTTACGCTTCTTTTAAAGTTTATTTCTAATTTTTAAATTTTTTGATGCTACTGTTAATGGAATTATTTTCTTAATTTCATTTGGATTATATATTGCTAGTGTATAGAAATACTAGTGATTTTTGTCTATTGATCTTGTGACCTGCAACCTTGCTTAACTTGATTATCTGCTGTAATGAGTTTTAAGATTTTCTATATACAAAGTCGTGTCATTCACAAATAAAGATAGTTTTACTTCTTCCTTTCCAATCTGAATGCTTTTGATTTCATTGTCTTCCCAAATTGCCCTGGCTAGAATCTCCAGTACAATATTGAATAGAAGTGGCAAAAGGAGATATGTTTGTCTTAGTGGAGATCTTATTTTGAAAACATTCAGTCTTTCACCAATAAGTGATGTTAACTATGGGTTTTCATAAGCAAAACCAGTTGCTTTTGAGTTGACTCTGACTCATGGTAATCTCATGGGTGTCAGAGTAGAACTGTCCTCCACAGGGCCTTTAATGGCTGATTTTTCAAAAGCAGATTGTCAAACTTTTCTTCCAATATGCCTCTGGGGGGACTTGAACTTCCAACCTTTTGATTAGCATCTCAGCTCATTAACCATTCGCACCACATAGGGACTCAGGGTTTTCCATAGATGCCATTCATTTATCATGTAGAGAAAATTCCCTCCTATTCCTAGCTTGTTGAGTATTTTTATCATGAAGGGGTATTGAAATAAAAAAAAAAAAGTTTATTATTTTTTAAGTTAAAAATATATATAGCCTAAAATTTGTCATTTTAACCATTTTTAAATAGACAGTGGAACTAATTGTATTCCCAATGTTGTGCAACAATCACCATTATTTATTTCCGAAACTTTTTCAATACCACATACAGAAACTCTACTAGTTAAGCAATATGAATTTTTAAGAAATGCTTGTTTTCTGTCAGTTGAAATAATAATGTGGTTTTTGTCCTTCATTATGTTACCATAGTGTATTACATGGATTAATTTTCAGATGTTAATCCAAACTTGCATTCCTGGGATAAATTCCACCTTGTTATAGTGTATAATCCTTTCTACATATTGCTGGATGCAGTTTGCTGGTATTTTGTTGAGGATTTTTGCTTCTCTATTCATAAGAGACATTGGTATGTGTTCTTTTTTTGTGATTTCTTTGTGTGGTTTTGGTATTTGGGTAAGACTGGCATCATAGAGGAGCCCTGGTGGAGCAGTGGCTAAGACCTCAGCTGCTAACCAAAAGGTCAGCAATTTGAACCCACCAGTCCCTCCTTGGAAACCCTATGGGGCAGTCTACTCTGTTTTATAGGGTTGCTATGAGTTATAATCGACTCGACAGAAATGGGTTTTGGCATCATGGAAATGAGTTGGGTACTGTTCCTCCGTTTTCTATTTTTTAGAAGAGTTTGTGAAGAATTGGTATTAACCCTTCTTCGAATGTTTTGTAGAATTTAGTAGTGAAGTCATCTGGGCCTGAGAACATAACTTTGTATGATTTCAATCCTTTTAAATTTTTTAAGGTTTATTTTATAACTTACCGTATGGTTTATCCGATCTATCCTGGAGAATGTTCCATGTGCACTTGAGAACGTGTATTCTGCAGTTGTTCGGTTGTTGGGTGTTAGTGTGCTTGAGTTGGTTTAAAGTTATTCAAGTGTGCTGCTTTTTAAAAATTAAGTTCCTATCTTTATTTATTTTTTTTTAATGTGTCACTGACAAAGTTTTTGAGTGTTATTCCACATTTTCCTGCTAAGCCCTGTGGTTTTTATTGTGAGAATTTGAATACCGCTTTGGTTTTTAAGGAACACATATGTTGAGGCATAACTGTATGCTTAAAATGGGTGAATTTTATTTCACGTAAATTATACCTCAGTAAAGCAGATTTGAAAAGAAATTAATAATTCTGGAGAAAAGTTATTTAAAACTGTGAAATACTATATTATTTATATATTATATATTTGTATATTATTTATATTATCTTAGGATAATAAATCACTGTAATCATTTAATCAGAAAGTTTTTGAAGTCTTATTCCTTTAAAATAAATTTTTATGATACCTTTTTACTAAAAGGTGTTTAAATCCATTTTTCTATTTCCAGTAGTTTTTTCACATGAATCCATTTTTTTTCCATAAAGGCTTGATTTTTTTTCTGTGAAATTCTGTAGTGAAATGTCCACATGTTTATTATTATTTTTTAAATTTTAAGGAATTACTGATAATTGGCAATATCTGACCGTTAAATTCTAGCTATGAGCCAGGCTAGGAGACTATATTTACTAACAATTGCTCTTTAATCCAAGATACAGTGTTCCCTTTCTTTATGTGCATTTAAAAATAAGGGACTGATTTCAACTCTGGTTTTCTCCCAATCTTTCCTGTAAGGTGGAAAGAAATTTTGCATAGGTTCAAAGCCTAAATTAACCATCATAATCAAGTGGATTTGTCAAGTCATCTCAATGGATTCATTGAGAACTGATAAGAATAATAAATCATAGACTTCATTACATGTCATTAGTTTGCAAAAAATCCTTTTTCAATGAGAAGGCCAATCATTGAACAAATATGTGTTTCCACGGGAAAATAATATTTTAGTATGCCATAGTGATACCTCTTAACTTTCTAAAAGAATAAAATTCAACACAACAAAACCTTGTGTCTATTAAAGGTAAGGCATGGTGTGAGTCCAGTTTAACTACAGTATATAGTTTTGTAGGCATGTTTTTAGACTTGTAGCCCAGTTTTAATATTAAAGTCAGCAAATATCATTGAGCTTCGAATTATGAAAACTAAAACAGTAAGGGTGAGTGATTATTGCTGTTGTTATTTTTCCTAATTTTCATTTTAATGGATCAGTGTTGAATGGTTAATTCTAGATGATATTGTTTAGTTGCTCATGATTAGTGATAGCTGGAAAAAGGGATATGTATAAAAATGAATGAACATCCCTTAGAAATACATGTGTCATATCAAAATGTTAAACTGTTTTTATTAATAAAGTTTAACTTAAATGTTTAGATACAAATTAAGAAAACCTCACCCCGTTATTCTCATGTTTTTCTTCCTTTTTAGCACTTATTACAACTTATTTATGTGTATTTATATGTGTGTTCACTTGTTTTATGTCTATGTCCTGTATCTGAATTATAAATATATATATATATTAATCACTATATATCCAGCACCTAGCACCATACCTTGCATAGTTTGCACTTAAAATATGTTTTTGAATGAGGAAATAAATAAAATCTCAAGAGACCTCCTTGAAATTCAGTCTTAACTCCATTCTTACTTACTAACAACCTGAGTAAGTCACTTACTCTCTTTCTGCCTTGGTTGCCTTACTAGGTTTAGTACAAAATAATGATACCTTCCATATAATACTTACATCTTTATAATACTCAAAATATTTTCATAGCCTTCACTGAGTGATTACTATGTGCCAGGTACTGTTCTAGGTATTAGGGATAGCAGCAGTGAACCAAAAAACAAACAAAAAGACAAAAACCTGTGCCTTCATGGAGCTTACGTTCTAGTGAAATCTGTTGTTTAGTTTTTTGTTTGTTTTTGTTTTTATTGTGCTTTAGACAAAAGTTTACAGAGCAAATTAGTTTCTCATTCAATAATTCATATATTGTGACATTGGTTGCAATCCCCGCAATGTGTCAACACTCTCCTCTTCCTCAGTGGGTTTCCGGTTTCCATCCATCCATTTTTCCTGTCCCTTCCTGCCTTCTCCTCTTTGCTTTTGGGCAAGTGTTGCCCATTTGGTCTCTTGTACATGACTGGACTAAGAAGCACGTTCCTCACATGTGTTATTATTTGTTTTATAGACCTGCTTAATCTTTGGCTGAAGGGTGAACTTCTGGAGTGGCTTCAGTTCTGTGTTAAAAGGATGTCAGAGCATCATAGTCTTGGGGGTTCCTCCAGTCTCTGTTAGACCAGTAAGTCTGGTATTTTTTGTGTGTGAATTTGAATTTTGCTATACATTTTCTCCCGCTCTGTCCAAGACCCTCTATTGTGATCCTTGTCAGAGTGGCCAGTGGTGGTAGCCAGGTACCATCTAGTTGTTCTGGGCTCAGGCTGGTGGAGGCTGTGGTTCTTGTGGTCCATTAAGTCCTTTGAACTAATATTTCCCCTGTGTCTTTGGTTTTCTTCATACTCCTTTACTCCGGAAAGGATGGGACCAGTAGATGTACCTTAGATGGCCACTCGCAAGCTTTTAAGACCCCAGATACTACTCATCAAATTTGGATGTAGAACATTTTCTTTATGAACTATATGATGCCAATTGGCCTAGATATCCCCTGCAACCATGGTCCCAAGCCCTCAACCCCAGTAACTCAGTCCCTCAGGGTGTTTGGATGTGTCTATGAAGCTTCTGTGACTTTGCCTTGGTCAAGTCGTGCTGACTTCTCCTATATTGTGTACTACCTTTCCCTTCACCAAGGTTAATACTTACCTACTATCTAGTTAGTGATTTCCCCTCCCCAACACTTCCCTTCCTTGTAACCATCAAAGATTATTTCTTTCTTTGTGTAAACCTTTCCTTGAGTTTTTATTATAGTGGTCTCATACAGTATTTGGCCTTTTGTGATAGGCTTATTTCACTCACCATAATGACCTCCAGATTCATCCATGTTGTGAGATATTCTGTGGATTCATAATTTTTCTTTATTGCTACGTTGTATTCCATTGTGTGTATGCACCATAATTTGTTTATCCATTCATCTGTTCATGGACACTTAGGTTGTTTCCATCTTTTTGTTATTGTGAATAATGCTGCAATGAACATGACTGTACATATGTCTATTTGTGTAACAGCTCTTATTTCTCTAGGATGTATTCCTAGGAGTGGATTGCTAGATCATATGGTATTTCTATTTCTAGCTTTTTAAGGAAGTGTCATACCATTTTCCATAGTGGTTGCACCATTTTACATTCCCACCAGCAGTGCATAAGAGTTCCAGTCTCTCCAAAACCTCTCAAACACTTGTTATTTTCTGTTTTTCTGATTAATACCAGTAATGGCAGTGTAAGATGGTATCTCAGTGTAGTTTTGATTTGTATATTTCTAATGGCTAATGATCAAGAGCATTTCCTCATGTGTCTGTTTGCCACCTGAATGTCTTCTTTGGTGATGTGTCTGTTCATATCCTTTGCCCATTTTTTAACTGGATTATTTGTCTTTTTATTGTCAAGGTGTTGCAGTATCTTATAGATTTTAGAGATTAAACCTTTGTTGGATATGTTGTAGCCAAAAATTTTTTTCCAGTTTATAGGTTGTCTTCTTACTCTTTTGGTGAAGACTTTTGGTGAGCATAAGTGTTTAATTTTTAGGAGCTCCCAGTTATCTAGCTTATCTTCTGGTGTTTGTGCATTGTTAGCTATGGTTTGTATTGTATTTATGCCATGTATTAGGGCCTCTAGTGTTGTCCCTATTTTTTCTTCTATGATATTTATCATTTTAGGTTTTATATTTAGGTCTTTGATCCACTTTAGATTAGTTTTTGTGTATGGTATGAAGTATGGGTCCTGTTTCATTTTTTTGCAGATGGACATACAGTTTTTCCAGCACCATTTGTTAAAGAGACCGTATTTCCCCCATTTAATAGACCTTGGGCTTTTGTCAAAGATCAGCTGACCGTAGGTGGATGGATTTACTTCTGGGGTCTCAATTCTGTTCCATTGGTCTATATGTCTGTCATTGTACCAGTACCTGGCTGTTTTGACTACCATAGCTGTATAGTAGGTTCTGAGATCAGGTAGTGTGAGGCCTCCTACCTTGTTCTTCTTTTTCAGTTATCCTTTTCTTATCCAGGGCCTCTCTCATTTCCATATAAAGTTAGTGATTAGTTTTTCCATGTTGTTAAAGAATGCTGTTGGTATTTGGATCAGGATTGCATTGTATTTGTAAATTGCTTTGGATAGAATTGACATTTTCACAATGTTGAGTCTTTCTATTCATGAGCATGGTATGTTTTTCCATTTATGTACGTCTCTTTTAGTTTCGTGAAGCAGTGTTTTGTAGTTTTCTTTGTATAGGTCTTTTACATTCCTGGTTAGAGTTACTCCTAACTATTTTATTTTTTTAGGGGCTATTATAAATGATATTGTTTTCTTTATTTCCTTTGCAGAATTCTCTTTATTGATGTATAGGTATTCAACTGATTTTTGTATGTTGATCTTGTATCCTGCTAGTCTGCTGAATCTTTCTATTAGTTCCAGTGATTTGCTTGTGGAATCTTTGGGGTTCTCTGTGTATAGGATCATATTGTCTGCAAATAGGGATAGTTTTACTTCTTCCTTTCCAATCTGGATGCTCTTCATTTCTTTTTCTTGCTTTATTGTTCTAGCTAGGACTTCCAGCACAATGTTAAATAGGAGTGGTGCTAAAGGGCACCCTTGTCTTGTTCTCATTCTCAGGCAGAATGCTTTTAGGCTCTCTCCACTGAGAATGATGTTGGCTGTTGGTTTTGTATAGATACCCTTTATTATGTTGGGGAATTTCCCTTCTATTCCTATTTTGCTGAGAGTTTTTTTTTTTTTAAATAAGGAATAGGTGTTTGACTTTATCAAATGCCTTTTCTGTGTCGACTGAGATGGTCATGTGAGTCTTTTCTTTTGTTTTATTCATGTGGTAGATTACACTGATTGATTTTCTAATGTTGTTCCACCCTTGCATACCTGGTATGAATCCCACTTGGTTATGGTATATTTTTTTTTTTCATATGATGCTGAAATCTATCGGCTAGAATGTTGTTGACAATTTTTGCATGTATATTCATGAGAGATAGTGGTCTGTGATTTTCTTATTTTGTGGTGTCTTTGCCTGGATTTGGTATCAGGATTATGCTGGCTTCATAGAATGAATTTGGGAGTATTCCGTCCTTTTCTATGCTATGAAATAATTTGAGTAGTACTGGTATGAACTCTTCTCTGAATGTTTGGTAGAATTCTCCAGTGAAGACATCCAAGCCAGGGCTTTTTTTTGTTGTTGTTGTTATATATTTTTATTGTCTATTATTATGGATTGAATTGTGTCCCCCAGAAATGTGTGTCAACTTGGCTAGGCTATGATTCCTAGTATTGTGTGGCTGTCCCACATTTTGTGACTGTCTGATGTGATTATTCTATGTGTTGTAAATCCTAACCTCTATGATGTTAATGAGTGCAATGGTTAAGATTGTGTGTCAGCTTGGCTAGGCCGTGATTCTCAGTGTTTATATGTGATCACTCCCATGATGGGATCTGCTGTGAGCAGCCAATCAGTTGAAAGGGAATTTCCTTGGGGGTGTGGCCTGCATCCGAATATAAGCAGATATTCTGGCTTTTTGCTCGCTCTGAATCCTGCAGCTGCCTCCTGTTCATCTGACCTTCAGTTCTTGGGACTTGAGCTATCAGCTTATCTGCCAATCTTGGGATTCATCGATCTTCACAGCCTGTGAGTGGAGCCCTGCTCTCTGACCTGCTGATTTTGGGTTCGCCAGTCCCTGCAGCTATGTGAATCAGGAGAAGCCTTGTGGTCTTGCCTGCCAATCGTGGTATTCATCGATATTCGTAGCCTGTGAGCAAGAGCCCTGATTCCCGACCTGCCAATCTTGGGTTCGCCAGCCCCTCTGGCTACGTGAATTGGGAGAAGCCTCTATCCTCATCCACAAACTTGGAACGTTCCAGCCTCTACAACTGCATGAGCCATTTCTTTGATATAAATCTCTATATATATCTATATTTATATGCTTTACTGGTTTTTCTTCTCTAGAGAGCTCAGCCAAAGACAATGAGGCAGAATTGAGGCATTTATGTTAATGAGGCAAGACTCAATCTGCAAAATTAGGTTGTTTCTTGAGTCACTCTCTTTTGAGACATAAAAGAGAGAAACAAGCAGAGAGGAGTGGGACCTCATGCCACCAAGAAAGAAGAACTGGGAGCAGAGTGTATCCTTTGGACCCAGGTCCCTGTGCAAAAATGTCCCAGAACAGGGGAAGATTGATGACAAGGACCTTCCCCCAGAATAGACAGAGAAAGAAAGCATTCCCCTGAAGCTGGCACCCTGAATTTGTATTTCTAGCTTCCTAAACAGTGACAGAATAAATTTCAGTTTGTTACAGCCATCCACTTGTGGTATTTCTGTTATAGCAGCACTAGATAACAATGACACCTCTTCAATCTCTTCTGTTGTTATTGGTCTGTTCAGATTTTCTATCTCAGTTTATGTAAGTTTAGGTAACTAGTATGTTTCTAGAAATTTGGCCATTTCCTCCTGGTTCTCGAATTTGTTGGAGTACAGTTTTTCATAGTATTCTGTTATGATCCTTTTTATTTCAGTTGGGTCTGTTGTGATATCACCCATTTTGTTTCTTATTCAGGGTATTTGCTTCCTCTCCTGTTTTTCTTTTGTCATTTTGGCCAATGCTTTGTCAATTTTGTTGATTTTTTCAAAGAACCGACTTGCGGTCTTGTTGATTCTTCCTATTGTTTTTCTGTTCTCTATTTTGTTTATTTCTGCTCTAATTTTTATTATTTTTTTCTTCTGGTGCCTGTGGGCTTCTTTTGCTGTTCTCTTTCTATTTGTTCGGGTTGTAGGGCTAATGTTTTGATTTTGGCCCATTCTTCTTTTTTGATGTGTGAATCTATTGCTGTAAATTGACCTCTGAGCCTTTGCTGTGTCCTAAAGGTTTTGTTATGATGTGTTTTCATTCTCATTAAATGCTAGGAATTTTTTATTCCCTCTTTGATTTATTTTAGTACCCACTTGTTTTTAAGCAAGGTGTTATTCATTTTCCATGTATTTGATTTTATTTCCTTGCTCTTCCTGTTATTGATTTATACTTTTATGGCATTCTTATCAGAGAGAATGCTTTATGTTATTTTGATGTTTTGGATTTTATTGAAGTTGTTTTGTGGCATAAAATGTAGTGTATTCTGGAGAATGTTCCATGTGCATTGGAAAAGAATGTATACTTTGCTGTGTTTGGGTGGAGGGTTCTATATATATCTATGAGGTCAAGTTGATTGATTTTGGCCTTTAGATCTTCTGTATCCTTGTTGAGTTTCTTTCTAGATGTTATGTCCTTTACCAAGAGCATTGTGTTGAAGTCTTCTACTATTATTGTGGAACTGTCTATTTCTCTTTTCAGCGCTGTTAGAGTTTGTTTTACATATTTTGGAGCCCTGTCATTTTGTGCATAGATATTTATTAAGGTAATGTCTTCTTGGTGGATTTTCCCTTTAATCATTATATAATGTCCTTCCTTGTCTTTTATTGTCAGTTTTTACCTTGAAGTCTATTTTATCTGAAATAAGCATTGTCACTCCTGCCCTTTTTTGTTTGCTGTTTGTGTGATAAATTTTTTTCCATCCTCTGATTTTTAATGTATTTGTGTGTCTAAGGTGTGTTCCTTGTAGACAGCATATTGACGGGGCATGTTTTTTAATCCATTCTGTCACTCTCTGTCTCTTTACAGGTGCATTCTAACCTTTTACATTCAATGTGATTATTAACAGGTTTGAGTTTATTGCTGTCATATTGTTGTGCTTTTTTTTTGTGGTGCTGACATTTTCTTTGTTCCTCTTACTCTCATGTGTTAAGTTGCTTTCGTTTGTGGATTTTCTTTTCCTTCAGTATTGTAGATTTTGTGTTTACTGAGTCTTTATGTTTCTCTTCTTTTTTATTCTGATGAGTAGATTTGTTAACCTTCTTGGTGGTTACCTTTAAGTTTACCTTTACTGTCCTGAGTTTGAACCAGTCTTTTATTACTTGGCTTCGCCTTGACTTCCTCTCCATTTGAAAGTTCTATATCTACACTGCTTATTCCCCCTTTTATTGTTTTGATGTTGTTGTCATTTACTAATTGATGTCTCTATTTTAAGTCTTTTAGCTTTGTTTTATTATTAGAGTTCTTTACGTAGGTTGGTATCTAGCTGATGCTGGTCTGTGTCCTCAACTCAGGTTGTTGTTTCATGTTGTTGGTTTTCTAACTGAAGGACTCCCTTTAATATTTCTTGTAAGTTTGGTTTGGTTTTTATGAGTTGCCTTAATTTCTGTTTGTCTGGAAATGTCCTAATTTTGCTATCATATTTTAGAAAGAGTTTGGAGCCCTGGTGGTATAGTGGTTAAGAGCTATGGCTGTTAACCAAAAGGTTGGCACCAGATGCTCTTTGGAAACCCTGTGGTGCAGTTCTACTTTGTCCTATAGGGTCGCTGTGAGTCAGAATCGACTCAACAGCAATGGGTTTAGCTTGGTTTGGTTTTTGCAAGATATATTATTGTTAGTTGGCAGTTTTTTCCCCAAGGTTTTATATATGTCATCCCATTGCCTTCTTGCCTGCATAGTTTCTGCTGAGTAATCAGAGCTTAGTCTGTTGTTTCCCCTTTGTAAGTGACTTTTCATTTTTCTCAAGCTGCTCTCTGGATTCTTTCTTTTTGGTTTTGGCAAGTGTGATTCTGATATGTCTTGGTGACTTTCTTTTGGGATTTATCCTATATGGATTTCGTTGAGCTTCTTGGATGGTCTGCTTTTCATCTACTGTGATATTTGGGAAGTTTTTGGCTAGCAAATCTTCAACGATCTTCTCTATATTTTCCATTTTCTCAACTTCTTCTGGCACTCCAATCACACTTAAATTTTTGCCATTGATTGTATCACACATAATTCTTAGGTTTTCTTCATTCTTTTCCCTGATTTTTCCTGAAGCAATGTGGTGTCCATGGATTTGTCTTCAATTTCACTGATTCTTTCATTTTTTCAAATTTGCTCCTAAAACCTTCTATTGAGTTGTCCATTTCTGAAATTTTATGGTTTATCTTTTGGATTTCTATTTGCTGTTTTTGTATAATTTCTGATTGTTTATTTATTTTGATGTTTTATTCTTGTATTGTTGTCTTGAATTCTTCTGTTGCTTTTTCTCTATTTTCCTTGACTTTGGCTAATTTTCCCTTGGTTTTGTCTGTGTTTTCCTTGATCTCTTTCCTAATCTCTCAGACAGCTGTAAATATTAGTCTTTTGAATTCCATATCATGTAGTTACCCTGCTTGTCTTCTACCAGAAGGTCATCTGACTATTTTGGTCACTTGCTAGAGCCATTTTGTCTTACTTTTTATAAGTTTTGATATTGTATACTGTCTCTGAGACATTAAGGTATTATTTTCTTCATTTATTGATTGTATATTCATTTGTTTTGTCCTTTTTTTGTTATGTTTTGATATGTCAGGGCGAGTGGGCCAGGCATGTTTTGCTTTTTGCTCATCTGTGGGTATGATAGCTCTCACCACCTTGTTCATGCGGGCAGGGCAGCAGCAGGCAGGGTGAGCCCGCTGCCCTCTACGTTGGTTCAGCAAGATGGCTGAGGGAAGAGTGGGTGGGTGCTGTCTGCCTCCTCATGTTAGTCCAGCAGTGTGAGAGTGTTCACAGCTCCTCACCAAGTAGGTAGGTGAGGATGTGGAGTGGTACAGCTAGCTTCCCACTGTTCCACAGCTGGGAAAGTGGAAGGGGGACAATGTGGGGCTGGTGAGGTGGCTGGCCTGAGCACTGGGGATACTCTTGCAGCAGCAGCATGTTGGGGGCCAGTGGGAAGGGGGATGGCGTATGGGGCTAGGTGGAGGGGGGAGAAAGAAAAGAGAGAAAGATGAAAAAAAGGAGCAGCCAGTGCTGGGGGCTGATTGCCCCTGTGGGAAAGGTGGGATGTGGTGTATCAGGGTAGATGAGAGGTAGAAAGAAAAAAAAGAAAGAAAAAGACAAAAAGAAGAAAAGGAAAATAAGTTGTGGAGTGGTGGGCGGGCAGACCCAGGGCCGGTGGCTCTCTAGCCATGGCAGCAAGGTAGGGTCTGGTGGCGGGGGTGACATGGTGTACAAGGCTAGGTTGGAGAGAGAAGGAAAAAGAAGAAAGAGAAAAGAAAAAAAAAACTAGCAACATGGTGGGGGCCGGCAATGGGGGCAGGGCAGACCTGAGGGCTGGTTGGAAGGGACAGGATGTGATATATGGAGCTAGGATGGAGGGAGAAAGAAAAGAAAGAAGAGAAAGAGATAAAAGCAAAAAAAAAAAAAAAATTGGTGCTGCAACTGGAGTTGACCAGTGGGGCAGGGCAGACCTAAGGCAGCCATGAGCTGCTGGCTCTCTAGTCAAGGTGGCAAGGCATGGCCCAGTGGGAAGGGGTGGAGGTGGTATATGGAGCTAGGTAGCAGGGAGAAAGAAAAGGAAGAAAGGGAAAAGAAAAACAAATGGTGCAATGGGAGCCAGCAGGTGGAGGCAGGGCAGGCCAAGGGTGGCGGTGAGCTGGTATCTCCCTAGCTGAGTGATGTAGTGTGGCCCTTTGGGAAGTGGTGGAGGTGGTGTACCAGGCTAGATAGGGGGGAGAAAGAAAAAGAAGTAAAGGAAAGAGAAAAAAAAAATGGCGTGGCAGGAGCCAGCTTGTAGGGGTGGGGCAGACCTCGAGTGGTGGCAAGCCAGTGTCTTTCTAGCCAAGTGGCACACATAGCCCATTGAATCGAGTGGAGGTGGGGTACAGTACAGAAGGGTGAGGGGTAGGAAAGCTTGTTTCTCTGGTTACTGGTGCTCTGTCTCCTATTGGGAGCTCCATGAAGTTGCCTTCCTGTACTCTCTGTCCAGGGTTGTTGCTGGCTGTGCTCCAAGATGGTGACACTATGCCACATTAGCTGGCAGGGGAACCGCCACTCGGTAGCTCTCCTCGTTATCTGTTCTCCATCAGTTTCTTCTTCCATTCAGTGCTTGATCTATTTCTTTATCCCTTCATTTGACACTTAGGGTTCTAGACTGACATTTATATCTATTTATTTAGTTTTGGGGTCTTTGCGGCAGAGGAACACCATGGTGCATCTGTCTATAGCATCATGTTGGCTCTGCCTCCTCTGTTGTTTAGTTCTGGTCCTCACAACAACCTTGTGAGGTGAGTACAACTGACATCATTAACTTACTTAAATAGAGGTTAAGTGAAGTTAAGTATTTACTAAAGATCTGTCAGCTAGTGAGTCCAGGAGCCAGATATTTTATTTCCAGTGATTTTCTCATTTTGCTGTCCTTTCTCCCCTAACTCCTCATCTATCTTGTAGGAATTTTTTTTCACGTTTTAAAAATTTATTTTTTGCCATTTTAACTATTTTTAAGTGTATAATTCAGTGGCATTACATTGACCATATTGTAAAATCGTCACCACTATTTTCCTGTAGGAATTTTTTGAGGAAAAGTGAGCTCCAATTTATTCAACATCTAAGGGTAAAATATACTGCATAAGTACAATGTAATGGCATAATTCAGGTGTAAAAAACAATGGTATTTCAAGATACCTTAAATCAAAAGAAAATTTAAAATTTAAGGCTGAGAACCTCTTTTTTAGATTTGGCCTGTTGCTATTTAAGTAACACCTGACTCTTTTACTTAGACCCTTGACTGTAGGAGTTGAGGCTTCCCACAGTTAAATGTTCTAATACTGTACATTAGTATGGAAATCTAGACAGTGCCTATAGTAGATAACATATTAGTTGCTAAGCTTGGGAAATTATTATGCCATCTGCTACCTCTTATAAGGTGTATTATTACCCAACTCATTTTCTGATTCAACATGCCAAAGGCACCATAAGTAAAGTAAATTACAGTAGCTTGCAAATTTTTCAACTGAATAAGCAGTTTATAGGGAAACAAAAAAACAAACATTGTACCTCTTCTCAATTTTAATGGATGCCCTGGAAAATTATTTTTGTCCTTCAAACTTTGTTTCCATGAGATAATGTTTTACATGAATATTAGCTCATCAGATACCCCATATTCAAACTTAAAAAAAGAATTTTTCTTTATTATGCTATTATAACAGTTCTTTACAATTGATAGTAAGCTACTCATAGAGAATCAGGTATTTATTTTAATCTAAGCACTTCAAATTCTGGAGAACATTGAATTGCTGGAAAATATGTTTAGGCTTGCATAGAGGAACCTGGATATGGAAAATATATCTATCTGACGAGATGACAAAATAATTTCTCCATAAATCTGCCCTAAAGGCCATGCATTTGATATAATTCTGTTTGACCTTTTGTCCTATTGGATTACTGTAGAAAAACATTTCTCAAAGTCTGTTCCTTAAGATATTAACAAGCATTATTGGGAGAGAAGAAAAGTTTCTGCAAAATATAATGAGAAACACATGGTTAAAGAGGGTTCTTTACTACAGGTCTTCTCAGTCTTTAATATGTTATTATTGTAATCTCTTAGGGGCACTATTTACTCCAACATTTGGCCACAGGAAAGTTTTTGTCCTAGGAATATCTTGAGTGGCTAGTAGTCTGCAAAACACAATTTGGTAAACACTGTCTTACAGTCCATGTTGGCATTTGCATAATAGCCTATGAAGTCTATATTTTTTATCAGTTGCTCCTTAGTCCTCTTCCACTAAGGCATACCCTCCCTGGCCACTCTCAATCATACCCACATTTTAAAATACCATATGTACTCTGACAATGCCCAAATATGTAAATCCAGCCAGCTCTGTCTCCGGAGCTCAGACCTATGCCATCCCCATGATCAGTTGGGATCAGACTGCTGTAAATCATAGGGTTTTAATTCATTTCAGAAGTAGATCGCCAGGGAGTTCCGGCAAAATGGCGCTCTAGGCAGAAGCACCACGCCA
>NW_004444041.1:6215037-6274727 GCF_000243295.1 Trichechus manatus latirostris | reverse complement strand
TAAAACCAAATGAGACTAATGAGGTACAGAAGTCCAGTGACAGGGGCCAGAAGGCAGAAGGGGACAAGGAAGCTGGTGATAGGGAACACAAGGTTGAGTAAGGATATTGTTGATGTGTTGTGAGATTATTAACCGTTGTCATATGGCAACATTTGTAGTGACTGTTAAATGAGAAACTTCTGTTCTGTAAGCCTTCATCTTAAGTGAGAATAACAGCGCAATTGGAAGAGCGTAGTCAAAGTCACTGAACTGTGCATGTAAAAATTTTTGAAATGGTGTATCTTTGGCTATGTGTATTTTCACCGAAAAAAAAGGTTGAGAAGTTAGTGGGTTTATATGTTGTGGGGTTGTTAACCAATGTCGTAAAACAACATGGGTACTACAGTTTCATGAGAAACCATTTGTTCTGTAAGCCTTCACCTGAAGTACAATAAAAAAAAAAAAAGAAGTAGATCGCCAGGCCTTTCTCCCTAGTCCATCTTAACCTGGAAGCTCCGCAGAAACCTGTTCAGCAGTATAGCAACACGCAAGCCTCCACTGACAGACAGGTGGTGGCTGTGCTTGAGGTACATTGGCCAGTAATTGAACCTTGGTCCCCCTCATGGAAGGCAAGAATTCTACCACTGAACTACCAGCGTCCCCCCTTATATATACATCTACCTACCCACCTTTTCCAACTGGGTTTTAAGGCTCTCAAACTCAATACATTCACAACTGGAGTTGACATTTTCCAATGAAACCTCCTATTCCTGCTGCTTTCCTGCCTCATTGACAATCACTAGTATCTCTTCAGCTGCCCAAGCGAGATACCTGGAAGCCATCCTTGATGCTTGTCTCTCATACTCCCTTCTTATCTAACCATCAACATGGCCTATTCGAACTCCTTATATCTCCTCAAGAAGTCTACTTTACTCAAATTACAACTAACTTAGTTTAAGCCTTCATCATCTTACATAAATTGCTAAAGTAACCTTTTAATTCAATACCATTTAATAGATACATTATGCAAGCCACAAACACAGGCCACGTATGTAATTTTAAATTTTCTTATACCCACATTAAAAGCGTAAAACAAAACAGGTGAAATTAATTTTCATAATATATTTTATCTCAATAGATCAAAATGTATCATTTTAACATGTAATCATTACAAAAATCATTGATTGTGTTGTTATTTTTTTTTTACTAAGTCTTTGAAATCTAGTGTGTATTTTATACTTACAACTATCTGAAATTCTACTAACACATTTGAAGAACTCAATAGCTACATGTGACTTATAGCTATGATATTGGACAGTGCAGCTCTCACTAGTTTCCCTTCTTGCAGATTTTCTCCTTTTAATTCATTCTCTCCACTGTAGACAGTGTGGCATATCTGATTGTATCATTCCACTGTTTAAGATCCTTGTTTGATTCCACATTGCCTCAGCATTTAAGACCCATGATAACAAGCTGTACTTACCTCTCCAGCTTCATTTCTCTTTATATATCCCAGTTCTAACCCCACTCTGAACACCGTCCATACTGATCTATCTGTGGTTGTTTCCCAAAGATACCATGCTTTCCCTCCATTAGGACTTTGTACATGTTGTGCCTTCTGTTTGGAACAATCCTTTGCAAGCACTTTGCCAGGGAAATTCCTGTTCAGGTCTCAGCTCAGATTTTGTTGCTTCCAGGAAATCTTCCCTAAATGCAAAAGTCTGAATTAGGCACCACTCTTATAAACTCTCATTGTGTCATCTACTTACCTAGTAATTAGTACTGTTGCAGTGTATTTTATTGTACTATGTTATGGATTGAATTGTGTCCCCCCAAAATATGTGTCAAGTTGGTTAGGCCATGATTCCCAGTATTGTGTGTTCATCCGCCATTTCGTGATTGATGTAATTTTCCTATGTGTTGTAAACCCTAATCTCTGCCTGTGGTTAATGAGGCAAGACTGGGTTATGTTAAAGAGGATAAGGGTGGGATGTAACACACTTACTCAGGTCACATCCCTGATCCAATGTAAAGGGAGTTTCCCGGGGGTGTAGCCTGCATCACCTTTTATCTTACAAGAGATGAATGGAAAGAGAAGTGAGCAGAGAGTGGGGCACTTCTTACCACCAAGAAACAAGAGCCAGGAGAATAGCGTGTCCTTTTGGACCTGGGAGTCCCTGTGCTGAGAAGCTTCTCAGCTGAGGAAGACTGGTGACAAGGACCTTCCCCCAGAGCTGATAGAAAGAGAAAGCCTTCCCCTGGAGCTGGTACCCTGAATTCTGACTTCTAGCCTCCTAGACCGTGAAAGAATAAATTTCTCTTTGTTCAAGCCATCCACTTGTGGTATTTCTGTTATAGCAGCACTAGATAACTAAGACATACAGTATTATAATTTACATCTCCTGCTAAACTGTGAGCTCCACGAAGGTAGGGAGTATGTCTGTTCTTAATTCCATGATTTCACTAACTAGACTAGAAGTCCTTGAAGACCTAGCACAGTGTATGTGCTCACTAAATGATTTTTAAATGAAAGGATGGGAGAAATAGAGTAATGGAACAACCAAAATAGCTTCGTGATGCCATCATCAGTCTTTAATTCCTGACACCTGGAAGCATATTCATTCAGCAAGTATTCCTTGACCTGCTGTATGTCAGGCAGGGTGCTTGGTGTTTCCTGGCATTGTGAAAAATAGCCTGCCTTGTTGATCAACAATGATACATTTTTGTTGTTGTTGTTGTTACCTTAAAGGAGCTCTGGAGGCACAGTGGTTAAGTGCTTGGCTGCTAACCTAAAGGTGAGTGGTTCAAAGTCACCAGCCACTCTGCAGGAGAAAGATATGGCAGACTGCTTCCTTAACAATTACAGCCTTGGAAACCCTGTGGGACAATTCTACCTTGTCCCTATAGGGTCGCTATGAGTTGGAATCGATTCGACAGGAACAAGTTTTTGAGTTTTTATATTTCCTTATAGTATGAAAGCCCTAAATTAGCATAAATCAAACAAATGCCATCATTTAAAGTTCTGTGATTATAGAAAACAGGCCCAATTCTGACTAACCTAACAAAAAAAGTGGGGGAAGGGGACTTTATTGGAAGGACATTGGAGGTAGGCAACAGAATAGAAGGAAGAACTGAGCAACCATGCTTTAGGAAGCTGTGGAAAGAACAAGAACCAATATAGCTCCAGGTTTCTCAGCCTCAGGAACTCAAAGATCTTATTATCAAGCATTTTCCATCAGATGACTCAGGTCCTAGGTGTATCTGCTCAAGAGTCAAATACTTGGGAGACGAAAACTGTCCCAGGATCACATACCTGCCTCTCTGGTCAAGGAATAATCCTGGAAGAGGGTAGGATAATAGGAAAGCATTCTGGGCAAAAACCACATTTACAAGGGGAACTAAGGTTTATGGAGAAAGCATCTGAAGGACTCAGTCAACTTTTTAATGATTATTATTTTAATTAGTAGAAGATCCAAAAACAAGATTTCAATCTCTACATTTGAGTCATTCATTTATTTCAACAAACATTGAGGACCTATAATTTCAGACACTGCTAAGCAACAGAGACATAAAGATAAATTAAATAGTCCTTGCCTTCAAAGAACTTGGTAATGTGTAGAAATAATCATGATGGATAATATGGAAGAACAAGCTTCATAGAAGATAGCTGGGCTAGGATAAACATTTATTCACCCAGTAGGAAAGCAATGGGAAAGAGTTCAAGAATTTCAGGCAGATGGAATAGCAGATGAATAGTTCAAATCAAGAGAGAGCTATGTGTGTTTAAAAACTACATGTAATTCATAATTTCAGGATTGTAATGTGTTCCTATATATGTATGTGTCTTAGGGAAGAGAGAGCAGGAAAGAATGGTGAGTGATGAGGCTGGACAGGCAAGCAGGAGCCAGATCATAAAGGGCCTTACATACTAGGTGCAGGGATTTAAATTTGATGTATGTGAAATGTTGATTCATGAAGACTCCTGAGAAAGGGTCTAAAATAATAAAATTTTCATATCAAAATGAACATTCTTTTGGCCATGAATAAACACACTGAATGGAGGAGAAATTAAAGGCAAAACACTTGCTAAGCAAAACCAAGGGGAAAATGATGAGGCCTGAACAAAGACAATGACAATTGTGGAAGGAGAAAAGGAGGCAGATAAAGAACATATTTAGAAGGTACCATAGGCAAGACCTTATGATGTGTCGGGTTTTGTTGTTGTTGTTGTTTTGTTTTGCTTTTGGCGTCCGGTAACAGAAAACTCAACTCAAATACTAAAGGAGTTCATTGGCTCACATACCTGGAAAATTCAGAGGAGGATAAGTGTTAGGCTCAATAGTGTCATTAATGGAGTTTGCTTTCATTTTGCAACTCTGCCTTCCATGGTGTCAGCTTTATTTCAAGCCTGGTTTCCTTCCTGGTGACAAAAAGACTACAGCAATTTCAGGCCTCATGGCAGAATACCACAAGATCCAGAAAGAGAAAGTGTGTGGGTGGCCTTCTGAAGGCTTTCTTAAAAGAGAGGAAAAAAGTTATTGGCCCATTCTTAATCTAATAGTTATGACCAGGGGAATTCCATGAACTGGTTTGCCTAAACTGAGATATCTTAATCAATCACTTTAGCAAGGAAGATGAACCCACATCATCTTCCTCCAAGGGTCCACATCCTCCACGCATAGGACTTTCAGGAATTCTCCATGCATAGGACTTTCAGGAGTAGAATGTATCCCAAACTGAAATATTTTAGTCAGGAGAAGATGACTCTTGGGTAAGTCTACTCAATAAGAATGTCTACAGTGGGATGTGTATTCTTCCCAGAATACTGATGGTGAGAGGACGAAGATATATACAGAGAGATGCAGGCTCAAGGGAGGGATTTTTTTTCTTCTATTCCTCTTTCTTTTATTGAAAATAATGATGCATGTTTATAGGCTGCAGAGAAGAGTCAGTGAAGAGGAAGACATGGAAGAGAAAGGAGAGAGGGCAGTGACAGAGAAGTCCTAAGAGCTAGAGGACAGGTGGATAGGCTAGCTCTCTGTCTAGCAAGAGGGTCTCCTCTGAGTTGGAGAAAAAGGGTGAGCGCCCACTAGAAAATCTTATTTTCTCTGTGAAATGGGAAGAGGTGATGGTCAAGGGGTTGGAAGCTTGAGGAGAATAGTGAAGATTTGGAAGAGTCAGTGTGGGAAATAGGAGAGAGTGTTGACTAAATGTCTAATGGAGTTACTGAGCACTGTTTCAGGGTGGTAACAGCAAAACTGATGAGGGATGCAGGGGGTTGAGTGTGTTGTTACACCATGGTCTCCAGCATTCGTGGAAGTTAGGAGTGAGCATCATTAAAACTGAGCAAGTAAAGGACTATGAGATCTGTGTATTAGGAAGTTCATATATATATATATATATGAAGACCCAAGTGCCTAAGTGAATCTACTATAATTATTATTATTTATTAGGATTAGTTATAATCTTTAATATGGACTTTTGTACTTCATTAAATAGTATCCCCACGAACCTCATAATATGACCTTATTTGGAAGATGTAATTAGTTAAGATGAGGTCATACTGGATTAGGGTAGGATCTAAATCCAATGACTGGTGTCTTTATAAGAGAAAGGAGAGGGAGATTCAGACAGAGAAGGCCGTGTGAAGATGAAGGCAGAGATAGGAGCGATGCAACCGCAAGCCAACAAACACCAAGGATTGCCAACAACCACCAAAAGCTAGGAGAGAGGCATGGGATGGTTTCTCCCCCAGAGCTTCCAGAAGGAACCAACTTTGCCAACACCTTAATTTAGGACTTCTGGCCTTCAGAATTGTGAGAACATGAACTTCTGTTGTTTCAAGCCACCAAATTTATGGTAATTTGTTACAACAGCCCTAGGAAACTAATAAAACTTACTTGTCAGTTTGTCTGGTTCAATGGCAAGCAATTCAGTTGAGCACTGTAGCAGTTAGGAATGCGTTTGGGTGCCAGGTAGCAAAAAACTTAACTGACAGTGGCTTAAACAAATTGTGATTCCTTTTTTTCTCACAGACCAGAGATAGTCCAGGGTGATTCAGGGACTCAAGGATTTCTTTGAAAGATCTAGGCTCTTTCCACTCAGCCATCTTTGGGTGTTAGTTTGTCACTTTATTCTCACAAGTGGGCCATCGCAGCTCCAGGCACCACATTCAAGTGCAAGGCAGAAAGAAGAAGGGAGAAATGACAGCTATGTCTATTGCCTTTTATGAAGAAATCAAAAGCTTTCCCTGGAAACCGCCCCGCCCTCTCCAGCATACTTCTATTTAGGTGTCATTAGCCAGCACAGGGAGTCCCTGGGTGGCACAATAGTTAAGCACTATTCTACTAACCAAAAGGGAGGTGGTTTAAAACCACCCAGAGGCACCTCAGAAGTAAAGGCTGACAATCTGCTTCCAAAAGGTCACAGCCTGGAAAACCCTATAGAACAGTTCTACTCTGCACACATGAGGTCGCCATGAGTTGGAATCAATTCCATGGCCACTAACAACACCAGCCAGCACAGTGTCACATGGCCATACCAAGCCCCCAAAGAACCTGCAAAAGGCAAAAATGGGCTATAAAGTAGAAGGCAGCAAGGGAGAAAAGAAATGGGAAGAGTTGGTGAGTCAGCCAAACCTAAGGCTTTGCTAGAAATACTTCTCTTAGTCTCTTCTCCTCGCCCCCAAGATTTTGGAGTGTTCTTTGTTTGTTATTTGAGATATTTGAAATTATATACTAAGGCTGTAGGTCTATTATAAAGTCAGAGTTCAATAATCTAAGGGAAATGGAAATGCATTCCCCACTTTTTACCACGATTGCAAAGTATGTGAAATGGGAACTGGAAGCACATACTTCAGATTCTACTTTACAAGATGATGCTGAGGCAGGAATTTGATTTTCCTGGGTGGACTTCCAACCAGCATGAAGTGGATGGCTTCTTGAAAAGAGATGAATGCTTGAGTCATAGTGCATTACATCCTGGCAATCAATGCTTGAGTCACAGTAACTTATTCTTTGATCAAGCACACAATAAGAACCATGTGCTTGAAGGAGTAAAGTGTCAGCTTAAATATGAAACTCCCATACCAATATTGTGATGGCTGATTCAGATGGCTAGGTGATCCCAAATTGCTGAGCCTTGTTTCTTCAACCAAGATAGCATCAGAAATGAAGATGAATAAAATGGATCTATAATGTAAAATAGATGATCCAGCCAGAGCAGCCTGCCTTCTCAATGGCAGGAGTGCTGCTCTGGCCATGGTTCTGTTTTATAAACCAGCCTCTCAGACAGCAGGCATCAAATAAGACTATGATACAAAAGTCTGTATTGATCCTGCTGGCATCTATTGAACTAACATGATTCATTTTTCATCACTCTCTTCCTGATAAATAGAAACAAAGTCAGAATGATTGAGTGCTTTGAAAGGGTCACCGTTTCTAGCTCTGGAAATAAACACTGCTTTGCTTCCCCATTTATTTCTCATCAGTGGATTTGCTTCAGCAGTTATCCAGCAGCAGGGAGACCATTATTGCATGAAAATGTTCTGTTACAGTGACAGTCATTCAATTTCCTAAAGCTAACCATGGGCGCTTGACTGTCTAGATCCCTCCAAAAATATAAGACAAGCAGCTTATATTTAAATAGTGACTAGACACTTTAAAAAGTTGGAAAACTCAGGTTTATGCATGTTTAGTGACAGCAATAGCTTATTTTTTAATTCTTCAGGTAAAAAGGCCTGAAAGTGTCAAAGACAATTAACATTCCTGGGACATTTCCAGACCTTATTTCTACTATCGTATAATAAGGAGCTCTGATGGTGCAGTGGTTAAAGCACTTGACCAATAACTGAAAGGTGGGCGGTTGGAATCTACCAGCCACTTCACAGGAGAAAGATGTGGCAGTCTGCTTTCATAAACATTATAGCCTCGGAAACCCTATGAGGCATTTCTGCTCTGTCCTGTAGTGTCATTATGAGTCAGAATGGACTCGACGGCAACAGATATATACCTCAATATTGACTACTAAGGAGTAGCAAAACTGATGGTTGACCTCAGCTCTCTGCCTCTCTACAGGCCCTGGTGAAAGTGTTGAGTAGATTTTTTACTTATAGTGACTCAATATGACAAAGTAGAACTGCCCCCATAGGGTTTCCTAGGCTGTAATCTTTACAGGTCTTTTCTACCGTGCAGCCGCTGGGTAGGTTCAAACCGCCAACTTTTGGTTAGCAGCAGAGTACTTAACCATTGCGCCACCAGGGCTCCTCTGGTGAAAGTAGTAAATAGCAAATGAAGAACGGCCCAAGCAGCACGAGGAGGAGAAAAGAGTGGAGGAAAATGAAAGTGTCCAGATAGTCTATAAACTATTTAGTCTTTCACTATATTATTTAGAGTTTACTATTTCTTTAAGACATTTGCAATTGCAAGCATATCTACTCACTTGAATCAGTCCTTCCTGGACCAGCATCAAGTATGGTGGGGCATTTGCTTATTATGCGAACAGAGGCACTGATTTTAATTACTTGAAAATTGATGTTTACTGTAAGCTTCTATGAAGAGTAATTATTGCATTGAAAAAGATCCAGAGAGTTGTTATTTATCTTTACAAACTTTGATTGGGGTGTAAATGCAGCTGCTCCCTAGGGTTCAATAGGGAGAATAAATTTGTGTATTAGATCCAGATTATATCTTTTTTTTTCCAATATTAGATTCCTGATACATTTGTAGTTTTTGCCTACCCGCAAATGTAGATGGATTACACCTCAACATAAAGAAAACAAAAATCCTCACAACTGGACCAATAATCAACATCATAATAAACAGAGAAAAGATTGAAGTTGTCAAGGATTTCATTTTACTTGGATCCACAATCAATACCCACAGAAGCAGCAGTCAAGAATTCAGAAGACGCATTGCATTGGGCAAATCTGCTGCATAAGACCTCTTTAAAGTGTTGGAAAATAAAGATGTCACCTTGAAGACTGAGGTGTGCCTGATCCAAGCCATGATATTTTCAGTTGCATCATATGCATGTGAAACCTGGACAATGAATAAGGAAGACCAAGGAAGAATGGATGCCTTTGAATCGTGGTGTTGGCGAAGAATATTGACTATACCATGGACTGCCAAAAGAACGCACAAATCTGTCTTGGAAGAAGTACGATCAGAATGCTCCTTAGAAGCAAGGATGGCGAGACTACATCTTACATACTTTGGACATGTTGTCAGGAGGGATCTGTCCCTGGAGAAGGACATCAGGCTTGGTAAAGTACAGGGTCAGCAAAAAAGAGGAAGACCCTCAATGAGATGGATTGACGCAGTGGCTGCAGCAATGGGCTCAAGCATAACAAGGATTGTGAGTATGGCGCAGGACTGGGCAGTGTTTTGTTCTGTGGTGCATAGGGTCGCTCTGAGTCAGAACCTACTCGAAGGCACCTAACAACAACAACAACAACACAAATGTTGACTTCAAAGCTTTGTTTAGGTTACCTCCTTTTCAATGTCTTGCTGCTTTTATTGTTCACTAAGCATACTTGGAGCCCTGGTGGCCCAGTGGTTAACAGCTTGGCTGCTAACCAAAAGGTTGGCAGTTAAAATCCACCAGCCACTCCTTGGAAACCGTATGGGGCGGTTCTACACTGTCCTACAACATCGCTATGAGTCAGAATCGACTCGACAGTATACTCGGACACATTATACTTGGACAGTATACTTGAACACATTATCAGAAAATTTGCTTCCGTGACTAGATTATGCCCTGCTCGAGGTCAAAAATCCTGTGTTAATCACCTTTGTAAATCTCCCAATAAAGTACAATCCCCGCCTCATAGGAGGCATTCGAATAAAAGTTGAATGAAATTAATCTAGCCCAAATAGATGATTTGGGACAAATGAAGCAATCTGTTTGTCTGCATTGCCTCATCTGAAAAGAGGCAAGCGGTTTGATTTACATCACAGGTGTATTTTGAGGATCAATATACAATGATAGGAGAGTAGTCACTCAGAAGGTGATTATAGTACAAAATTCAAGAAAAAAGATCACCCCCTGGTTCTCTTCTATGATGTGTCTGCATAAAATCCCACTCTCCCTGTTTTGCTGATGTTGCAAGTAACTGAGCAATTTGCAGTTCCCACCCATTCCTGCATCTATATAAAACCAAACCAAACCCTCGCCCTCAGGTCGATTCTGACTCATCGTGACCTTATAGGACAGAGTAGAACTGCCCTGTAGGGTTTCCAAGGAGTGGCAGGTGAATTTGAACTAGTGACCTTTATGGTTATCAGCCATAGCTCTTAACCACTACTCCACCAGGGTTTCTAGAGGTAGATAGTATCAATGTTTTACAGGTTTCTCATTCCCACTGAATAGCTGCTCTTCAGATTTAGTATAGTCTCAGGATTTAATTAGGAATCAGAACAAAGGACAATTGTTGTCTCATTATGTGGGCTGAGAGGAAGATTAAGGATGATTACGTTTTTTGCCTTGATGCCCACTGCTCATTTTAAAGGAGAACTTGAGGCCAGCAATGGTGTGAGGCCGGGTGTGTTTATCCAACTGCTGTCCCTAACAGCTGAGGCTACTTCTTCAACATTAATTAATATGATCTGGCAGGTGTGGCTCTTTAGAAATCAGTTTAAATGATTAAAAGCTTTATTTGCCCAGCGTTTCCTAGAATCCACCCCCTCCCCCAACTTCATGTCCTCCTCGTGGTTGGAGATCTGAGGAGACTGAACAACCCTCTTGTGATTCTTTTCACTCCCACTGGGATTTGAAGACTTCATTTAGAAAGTCTCAGCTGCCTTCAGTATGTTTTTACCCTCTGACCCACTTCTGGGAATTTAAGAGAATGAAATAACAGAGATTCCCTCGGATATTCATGTTCAGGTATTCAGAACATTTGTTATAACATATTTTTAATATCAAAACCCTGGAAACTATAAAAATACTGAAGTAGGAGATTAATTAAATAAATGATACAACTACACAGTGGAATCCTATGCAGCTACTAAAAATCATGTACTTAACAAGATGGGAAAATTCTCATTATATAATGTGAAAGTGAAAACAGAATAAAAAATATATATATTAGTGATTTTCTAAAACAAACTATGTATACGCATATATAACTTTGGAAAACGTGTTTCTATGTGGGTGGTGGTATTATAGATGCTTGAAAGTATTTTTCTGGGTGGTGATATTATAGACGCTTGTAAATATTTTTCCCATATAAGCCTTTTCTGTAATTTTATCAAAAGAGTTAATAAATTAATTCAGCTATTTCTTCTAAGTGATAACTGCAAGACAGTGATTCACATACAGAAATAGGTGGGAACATCCTTATGAATGTACAGGTGAGATGCAGGGGCAACAAGCTCAGCAGGGTTGATGCGCCGGTGCGGGAGGGGGGCTCTCACAGATTTGGATAACCCTGCCTATGAGGAAACCCTGGTGGTGTAGTGATGAAGTGCTATGTCTGCTAACCAAAAGGCCGGCAGTTTAAATCCACCAGACGCTCCTTGGAAACTCTACGGGGTGGCTCTACTCTGTCCTGTAGGGTTGCTGTGAGTCGGAATTGACAGGATAGCAAAGAGTTTGATTTTTTGGCCTGTGAATATCTAAGGAAAAGGTGAAAAATTTGTGCCAAGTCAAACAACTACAGAGCTCAGTTCTGATTTTAGATGATTAACTGTTGTTCTTTTTTTTGTAAATATATATACAACACATTTGCCGATTCAATGTTTTTCAAATTTACACTTTAGTGATATCAATTAAGTTAATGTTAAGACATTCTTGATGTTGATAAGAAAACAGCCAGGTCTGACTCTGTTCACTGAAGCAGAAGGGTCAAGAAGGGAGAAGCTTGGGTCAGCAGCTAGAGCTGCCCACCTGACTAAGGTAGGAGGTGGAAGCAGAATGGAGGAGTAGGAGGGGTAGGGAGGGACCACTGTAGGTTAAGGTAATGGAGAGGAAGTGAGCATAGCAAGCAGAGCAAGAAAAAGTTTCCTGCCACATTGGTAGAACACAGCAATGGGAAATACAGGTGTGAGTAATCCTCAGAGACGCAAACATGCAGCCAGAGGGAGCCTTTAAGTCTAATTTGTCACACCTCTGCTCAAAACCCTCCAGTAGCAACTTATTTCACCCAGAATAAAAACCATAATCATAAAATCTAAATTTAAAAAATGTGCCCTTGGCTTGAGGCATCATGTTGCCCCTTTCCATGTGGTTCTTGGACTGCACTAATATGACATAATCTCCCAATTGCAGTCAGCGAGACTGGCATTTGTATTCTTTGAAGTTTCCCAGAAACCCCAAGAGCCGGAACTACTAAATATGGAAACTTGGAACCTATAGCAGATTTAATCTAGGTTGGCAAAACTGAGGAGTCCCTAAAAAACAAAAACAAAAAACCTGTTGCTGTCGATTTTGACCATGGCAACCCCATGTGTTAGAGTAAAACTGCTCTATAGGGTTTTCTTGGCTGTAATCTTAATGGAAACAGATCTCCAGACCTTTCAACTGCCGCGCCACTGGGTGGGTTGGAACTAGCAATCTTCAGGTTAGTAGTCAAGCGCAAACTCTTTAAGGGGAGTCCCTGGGTGATGGAGGCATGCTCGGCTGTTAACCAAAGGGTTGGAGATTTGAGTTCACCCAGAGGCACTTTGGAAAAAAGTCTTGGTAATTTACTTCAGAAACTCCTGTGGCACACGGTTATACTCTAACACATAGGCGTCTCATGGGTTGAAAATGACTTGCAGGCAGCTGGTTTTCTGGCAAGCCTGGAGAGCACCCAGGAGGGTTTCATTAATTGACCAGAGAGAAATATCTCTGGTAGAAGGGAACCCAGAGGAGGTAGGCTTGATAAATAGATGCATGTTGGAGGCTGTGGGGAGGGCAGTGTGAAACAGAAATTTTGGTCTGGCGTATACAGTGTCATTGAATCCTTGAAGTAATTAAAGTTGTTTGGGGATTAAATCCTCTGATTCAGACAAAATCACCATGTCCTTAGCGGCTTCAAGCAGGTTTAAGTAATGAGACTATTTGAGACTTATCTGCCTACATTTAGTTTATTCTCCAAGACCTTCTGAAATTATGTTGTTGGACTCGACTCATGGTGGCCCCATGTGTTACAGAGTAGAGCTGAGCTTCATAGGGTTTTCTTGGCTGTAATCTTTACAGAAGCAGACTGCCAGGCCTTTCTTCCACAGTGCTGCTGGGTAGGTTTGAACCGCCAACTTTCAGTTGATATTTGAGTGCAAACAGTTTACCACCTAGAGAGAGACCTTATACCATAGTTTAATTGGTTGTTTGAATCTGTGTGTGGTAAGAAATGATTGTGGAAAAATCAAGTGGGGAGGCAGAGGGATGTTGAAGAGGGAAAGATGAATCTCTTGGGCATAATACTAGAAAGTAGTCCTTGGAAAACCCAGGGTCAGGATGTATGGGGGTGTACCCTGACCTCTTTCATCAAGCAGAGTCGTAAGTGCTGCTCTCAGAGTTTTGAGAAGGGAAGCAAAGGTCCGTGGCTTGCACACAGGGCTGTGCACTCAGGAAGCCTTGGTCTAAATCCACCTCATCTCTCCTGAGGTCAAATACTGAGTCAGTGAGACAGCTGAGAATAGAATCCCAGAGCACATAACACCCGCCTGTGACCTATCTGTTAAAGCACACAGAACAAGGTGTGTGTAGAAAGCATTTTTTATTATTAGTTTTGGGAAACAGAGCTTGCCAAATTTAGAAACTTCTTTGAAACCAGAGGTTCAGTCTTTGCAACTTGAACACTGACCCTTACACAAAACATGTATTCCTTTTTCTTCTTAGTAAAAAGGACTTTTTCAAGTAATAAAGGATTCAAAAATGTTTTCCTAGACACCAATAATTGTTTGAAAACAGCACTTCTTTTCTTATTTAAGTGTAAATGAATCTGAAAGGGCTGGATTTAAAATGCATTTCTAAATCACATCCTCTTCTGCCTGTCTAAGCCAACACAGAGACACCCAGCAGTGAAAGTCTGTCCTCAAAGCGCATCATAAACACAAGCCAAGGTGACCATACAAAGAACAGCTTTTTGATTCTACCTGCCTGTTTTTGCTAGGCCTTGACTTTGAATCAAACAAAAGAAAAACTTTCTATAGTGTTATGGATTGAATTGTGTCCTGTCAAGATATGCATTGGAATCCTAACTCCTATACTTCTAAATGTAATCCCAATTGGATTTGTTATATTAATGAGACCATATCAGTGTAGAGTGTGTCTTAAACATACTCACTTTTGAAATATAAAAGGAGATTAGACACAGAGATGAGAGCACAAACCGGGGAAGACAGAGCTCATGTGAAGATCGCCAAGGAACCAAGGAATTCCGGGGCTATAGAAGCTGAGAGAAGGATTTTCTCCCAGAGCTGACAGAGAGAGAACCTTCCCCTAGAGCCAGTGCCCTGTATTCGGACTTCTAGCCTCCTGAACTAAGAAAAAATAAATTTCTGTTCTTTAAAGACACCCACTTGTGGTATTTCTGTTACAGCAGCACTAAGAAAAGAAGACATATAGTGCCTGGCATGGGGCTGATCCAAGCCATGTGGTGTCCCAGGTAGGCTAATAATTTTGTGTACTCTCAAGCTGATACTAGATAAATAGTTCTTCATTTGAGTGTGGCAAGGAGTAAGAGGTCCTTTGTGGCAATACTTGGCATTTCCTATCCTGTCCTGTTCAAGACAGCAGCCATTAGACATAGGTAGCTATTTAAATTTTAGCGCAAATTAATTAAAATAAAATACAAAATTCAGTTCTTTAGTCACACTAACCATATTTTAAGTACTCAATAGCCACATGTGGGTAGTAGCTATTGTAGAGGACAGTACCAATATTGGAATCTTTCCATCACTGCAGAAAGTTCCACTGCACAGCACTGTTACATCTCAAGTAATTCAGGTTCCAAACCTGAACGTATGCCTTTGTAGTGTAAGAAGAGCCCTACAGCGTGTCTACTGACAAGGCAGTTTAATGACAACCTGGTATATTCTAGCATTCAACAAATGTTTATTGAACATCTACTGTATTCCCTGGCTTTGCTTGCCTGTGGGCCAAGTAGGAACCTGTGGCTTCAGATTTCAAAGAAAGTCCTGAGAAAGAAAATGAAAGATCAGTGGCATGGTGGTGTTTGAGGGGAGACTGTTCATTGTCAGTGTAGATCAAAAGTAGGCTTAGGGGATGTGACTCAGGACATCAAGAGTATCCATGACACTTTGTAACTGTGAGTAACTATTTCACTGTTATTTTAACTTTTGCTGTTACTACAATTTAAAATCTTTTTAGTAACAAATAGTAATGCCATACAAGTATTCATTTGGAGGTGGTACTAGTGATAGTGCTGAAAAAAATGGACCTGAAAATCAGTACTGTTATGGATTGCCTTGTGCTCCTCACAAAAAATATGTATTGAAATCCTGGCCCCTGTACCTGTGGATGTGATCCTATTTGGACATAGCATTTTTCTTTTTATGTTAATGAATCCATATCAGAGTAGGGTGGCTCCTAAACCCAATCTCTTCTGAGTTATAAAAAGAGCAGAATAGTCACAAACACACACGGATGCCACGTGAGGATTGTCTACAAGCAAAAGAACACCAAGATTGCCGGCCATCACCAGAAACTAGGAGAGAGGCCCACAGAAAGAATCAACATGGCCGAGACCCTGATTTGGAGTTTTAGCCTCCAGAATTGTGAGAAAATAAATATTTGTTCTTTAAGGCCACTCATCTGTTGTATTTCTATTATGGCAGCACTAGGTAACTAAGGAGGTGGTCTGGTGGTGCAGGGTTAAAGCACTTAGCTGTAACCAAAAGGTCGGTGGTTTGAACCCACCAGCTGCTCTTTGGGAGAAAGATATGGCAGTCTGCTTCTGTAACGATTTACAACCTTGGAAACCTTAAGGAGCAATTCTACTCTGTCCTATAGGGTTGTTATGAGTCAGAATCAACTCGATGGCAGTGTGTTTGGTTTTTGGTTTTAGGTAACTAAGAAAAGTACTTTTGGAATAGAAGATGTGCCAAAATAAAGCCAAACACCCTAAGACACTGGGCTATTAATTTTGGACAAAGCATGCTATGAAATATTAGAGATAATCTTGAGATAATAAAAAGCAAACATTAAAACAAAACTGATGAAGATCAAAGACTACAGCCTTAGGTATGGACTATACCTCAATATAAAGACAACAAAAATCGTCACAACTGGACCAATAAACAACACCCTGATAAACGGAGAAAATGTTGATGTTGTCAAGGATTTCATTTTCCTTAGATCCACAATCAACACCCATGGAAGCAGCCGTCAAGAAATCAAATGACGTGTTGCATTGGTCAAATCTACTGCAAAAGACCTCTTTAAAGTGTTAAAAAGTAAAGATGTCACGTTGAAGACTAAGGTGCACCTGACCAAAACCCTGGTGTTTTCAATCGCCTCATATGCATTTGAAAGCTGGACAGTGAATAAGGAAGACCGAAGAAGAATTTATGCCTTTGAATTATGGTGTTGATGAAGAATATTGAATAGACCACGGACTGTCAAAAGAATGAACAAATCTGTCTTGGAAGAAGTACAGCCAGAATGCTTCTTAGAAGCAAGGATGGCAAAACTACGTCTCATATACTTTGGACATGTTATCAGGAGGGATCTGTCCCTGGAGAAGGACATCATGCTTGGTAAAGTAGAGGGTCAGCGAAAAAGAGGAAGACCCTCAACAAGACGGACTGACACAGTGGCTGTAACAATGGGCTCAAGCATAACGATTGTGAGGATCATGCAGGATGGGGTAGTGTTTTGTTCTGTTGTACATAGGGTTGCGATGAGTCAGAACCTACTCGATGGCACCTAACAACAACAACAAAATTACTGTGGTACATGACTTCCCTGGCCACAGTAAGTTTTTTAGAGATGGGAAAGTGCAATCAGTGTGCAGGTTAATAATTTGATTTGATGGTCAGAGAGAAGGGAAGCCTTCCACCCCCAGTTTGAATGAGAAAGCATGTAGTACTGGGAGCTGCTGGTAGCCACCTTGCTACCATAAGGAAAGCCAGCCTAAGTTAAAAATCAATACAAGAAGAAGGCACGGGCAAAGGAATTGCAAAGAAATGGGGAGCAATGGCCCTAATGATATTATAAACCTTTGGTTCAAGCTGACCCTGTTACTGCAATGACATGCATTGGATCCGACTGCCACAATAGCCAATTCTGAGACAGGTGAGGTGAGCAGAAAGAGTTTTATTATATATCAATATATAGGAGACAGAAGGGAATAGATTCCTCCAGAAACCCTTCTCCCCCACTGGAGATTGGCTGAAGGCTTTATTGGGAGAGGATTATGGGTCTTAGAAGTTTGTGTTAGTTCCCCCTTGAGGTGGTCAAGTCCCAGAAGAGTTAATCTTTTACTGATATTCTTGGGGATTATCTGGTGACATCCTGGTTTTCTTGTCGCAAGACGGGTTCTTTTTGTTTTTCATTTCTAGTTCATTATCACTTGTTTTCCACTCTCCAAGGAGGAACATCGGTTAATCTTAAACTTTTTGTAGAGACTGGAACAGGAGGGAAAAACAAGGTCATGAGACAATGTGGGGGTTAGCAATGGGGAGTAATAATAGAGAGCCAGACCTATGCAACCTCTTCTGATCTCCCCTTTTATTGGAAGTTTCTTAATTTTTGGAAACAGGGCATTGCTTCTTTTCTGACTACTTTCTGTTTGTTAAGGGTATTGGCTGGGGTGAAAAACTTCCCAGTATTGACTAGGGGCCATAGACAGGGGTGAGTTAGAGTGACAACTGGCTGTGTCTTGGTGAATTAGATGGCATGTGTCTCCAGAGCCTGAAAAAGGGGCATCCCGACTTACCAGGGTAAAAATTTTTCCAGCCTTGAGGATATTTGTAGTCCCTTTTGCCAATATTTCCATAAAACAGAGAACACAAAAACAAACTAGAATAATCACTATTTTTAAGGTTATTAAGGGTGTTAACGAGATCCCAAAGAAGGAAAAATGCTGGAGAACCAACTCCATGCATCTTCCTGTCTCAATTTGGGGTCTGCCCATTTAGTTACCTTATGAATGGCATCTAACACTATTTCAACTTCTCCTGTAGTATTTATCCTAGCACAGCAGGTTTTATTTATTATAGTACATACACCTCTTGACTTTGTCAATAAGAAGTCTAAGGCAATTCTGTTGTCAATGACCACCTCGACCAGGGAGTTCAAAGAGGTTTGTTGAGCTTTGAGTGCTCTCTCAGTCCCAAGAGCTAATAGGTGAAGGGTATCCAATAAATTCCTGATAGCCATTTCCATGTTGTATACTCTTAATCCTGGGATAATCATTCTTAAGAACCACCACCCAAACCCAGTCTTCTCTATGACAGGGTTGTTATTTATCCCTGTCCCTCCAGGGAGATGGGATCTATGGAGAAGATATCCCATCTCTTCCGAGGGACCTTTACAATCGCCTGGGCGAGTCATGGATGAATCTGAGTAGGGAAAGTTAGAAACCCCAAAGTGCATTGCCCCATATGGTGAATTCCAGTCAGACACTGGACAGCCTATGTATAGGGTGCTGCCTTTGGGATGGGGTTCTCACTAGTGGGGTATGCTTTTTCCCCACATAGAAACATGTACCCTGATGGGGTACACAAGGACCAATTTTCATTAGAGCTATTTGGGATGCTAGTGTTAATATGGGACAAATGGGGAATGACTAGAGATTGATTAATGATGAGAGAAGTTGAAAATCTCGGAAAAGTTGTTGGGCTACCTTTGTCCAAGGATCTTGTGATTTAATTTCCCATTTGTGCCCTGAAGTATGGTTATAGAGCTCGGTGAGAGAGAAACAGGGTATAGAAAATGGGTATTGAACAAGCCTTGCTCATACCAGAACTTTAGGGGCACTATGGGTTAGGATGCAATTGGGTATATCTTTGTTATAGTCGAAAATGGAGGCTGCTAACAGACTTAAGGGAGCTCTTGACCAGGGGAGGTGGTGGCACACCCAGCAGCTGCTAAGGTTCCCTCTGGTATCACTGTTTGGGACATGGTGACTAGGCCATTGGATGACCAGTCCCATCCATCTGGAAGATGGGCAGGTTCTTGATACCCCACAACAACAATTTGGATTCCCTCTCCCATGCTGATCTCAGCATCTTGGGGTGACCCCTTTTTATATTTATATTTTACACAATAATATGTTCCACTGTCAGATAAGGTTATATCTGAAACCATGATTGAAAAGTCCTGATTGTGTGACTGAGTGGTCAGCCATAGGTGTTACCCGGTTGGAGCCAGTGGTCCTGAAGTCCCAAACAGTTATCTGTCCTCTTTCAAGTTCTTCCATGATCCACTCAACTGGACCTACTGGAGTTAGGGATGATGCTACACATGGGAGGGTTAAAGTGTCTCCAACCTGTAGGGTTAGAGCTCCCCTGGCTTGTAGAACCACTGGAATTTTTCCCATCCACACTTCCTGGAGAAGTGAAAAGAAAACAAAAACAGGGTTAGGATCATTATTCTGTAAGTTTCTTGAACTTGTATTTCAGATCTTGAATTGGAGTGCAGGAATATGGTGGTTCTTTGACTCTTTCTCCTTTGAGTGGAGCCGTTTTCACCTTCAGGTGATGCACCCATGAGGCTTCTCCTGCTAATTTCAGAGACCAGTGGGTAGTCAGAAGAACTTCAAAAGGTACTTCCCACTTAGTGGCCAGTTGATCTTCTGGGTGTTGGTTCTTCCAGGTTTTTAACAGGACTCGATCTCCTGGGTGGGACCTATGAAGGGGAATGTCAGAAGGAAAAGACAAGAGGGAAGAAGCATATTGATTAACAGTGTTTATGACAGTTCCTAGAGAATGGACCCAGTGTCTTATCTCCACCTCAGTCATTACAGAGGTGGGGAAAGTTGACTTTTTCCGGAATGGTCTCCCATATATTAATTCATAAGGGCTTAACTTGAGCCCGCTTCGAGGGGCTACCCGGATTCTGAGGAGGGCAATGGGCAAAACTTGTATCCAAGTGAAGTTTGTCTCTTGGCAAAGTTTTGCCGAGGTCTTTTTCAAAGTATGATTAATCTTTTCAGTTTTTCCAGTTGATTGTGGTCTCCAAGCTGACTGTAACTTCCAGTTTATATCTAAAGCCTTACTGACTTCTTGTGTAATTTTTGCCATAAAAGCTCTTCCATTATCACTTTGGACTGATATTGGTAGACTGAAATGAGGTATGATTTCTTTGAGTAATGTCTCGGTCACTTTTTGGGCTTGTTCAGTCAGACAAGGGTAAGCCTCTAGTCACCTTGAGTAGGTGTCCATGAAGACCAACAGATATCTGACGTTCCCGGGAGCCTAGGGCATCACTGTGAAATCTTCTCCCATGTTTATTCCCTGGCGTTGGACTCCCAGTTCCGTTGGGTGGGGTACAGTCTTCGGGTTGTTTCTCACACATAGGTGGCACCTGTTTGTAACATCCTGGATGGTTTTTAGGAGATTCGGCCTGGTGACCACCTGTTGGATCCATTTGAGACTGGCATCTCTCCCGTAGTGAGTCCCTTCATGTAGAGCTGATACTATACCACAAACTTGGGCCTCTGGTAACAGTACTTTCCCTTCAGAGTTCATCAGCTATTTAGAATGAGAGGTGAGGTGATAGCACCATTCTTTAGCCCTATCCAGGTCCTGGGTAGTGTAGGTGGGTGTGGGAAGGTCGACAGGATCCAGATAAGGGATCAAGCTCATCTCTGTTCCCATCCCATCTCCTCGCATTGCAGCGTTCTTTGTTTCTGCATCCACTTTTCTGTTCTATATTGCCTGGGGAGATTGTCCCTTCTGATGTCTGGGACAATTTACTACTGACACCTGAAGGGGATCATTAACTGCCCTCAGGAGTTCCAGGATTTCTGGTACACATTTTATTTCTTTGTTGGCAGATGTCAGGAGTCCCCTCTTTCCACAAAGCACCATGTGAGTGAAGGACCAGATGGGCATATTTACTATCAGTATACACAGTTATGCGTTATCCTGCTCCTAGTCACAGGGCTTGCCCAAGGGCTATGAGTTTGGCATTTTGAGCCGCAGTGCCAGTAGGAAGTGGAGCTGCCTCTAAGACCTCTGTTTGTGTTACCACTGCATATCTGCCTTGTGACATCCTTCATGTAGAAAACCACTGCCATCCATATACATTTCTATTTCTGGGTCAATCAAAGGGACACCTGAGAGATCTGGTCTGCTAGAATAAACTTCTTTGATTGTATCCAAGAAATCATGTATAGGAGCATCTTCTGAGATGGGCAGTAGGGTGGCGGGGTTAAGGGAAGAGACTGCCTTTAAGGTTACGTTCGGGTTATCTAGCAGGATTGCCTGATATTTTCCCATTCGTCCTGCTGTGAGCCAAACCCCCCACCTTTTGTTCTAAGAGAGGTAGAACAATATGTGGTGTATTGATTGTTACCTTTTGTCTAAGGGTGAATTTTTCAGCTTCTTGCAACAGGTCTCATGTTGTGGCCACAGCTTGAAGACAGGGGGATCATCCCCGGGCCACGCTGTCCAACTGTTTGGAAAAATAGGCCACTGGCTGCCTGGCTGGTCCCAGCGTTTGAGTTAGTACCCCCACAGCAATTCCCTGTCTTTCATGTACAAATAATTCAAAAGGTTTTTGGAGGTCAGGCAATCCTCGTGTTGGGGCCGTCAATAATTTGCACTTAATTTTCTCAGAAGCCTGTTGGCATTCTTTGGTCCATAGTAAAGGCTCTTTTTCTTCTCTTTTTAGGGCCTTATATAGGGGCTTTGTCATAAGTCTGAACCCTGGTATCTAAATCCAGCAAAATTCAGCCATCCCAAGGAAACCGCTAGGCTGCTGCCTAGAGGTGGGAGGTGCCACCCACATGATAGCTTCTTGTTGATCTTGGAGGAGACATTGTTGTCCCTGTGATATTTGAAATCCCAGATATTTTATTTGTTGTTGGGATATCTGGGACTTTTTCTTGGAAACTCGATACCTACACTCAGCCAAATGATTCAAAATTCAAAACCAATATAGTATTTTGGTTACAGTCTTCTTTAGTCTCACTTACTATTAGGATATCATCCACATATTGTAAGACAAGACCTCTTTCTAGCCTCAATGCCCTCAAATCTTTGGCTAGTATTTTCCCCAAAATAGTGGGGGAATTCTTGAATCTCTGAACCAGAACCTGCCATGTGAGATGTCTCTTAGTCCTGGTCTTAATATTAGTCCATTCAAAGGCAAACAGAGGCTGAAACTCGGGGTGTAGAGGGATGCAAAAGAAGACATCCTTTAAGTCCAATACTGAAAACCAAGCACATTGACTAGGTATAGTAACCAAGAGGGTATATGGGTTGGGCACAACCGGATGAATATCGTCTACTATTTGGTTGATTTTCCTTAAGTCTTGAACAAACCGATATTCCCCTGTCCCTGTTTTCAACACCAGTAGAATAGGGGTGTTATACGAAGACTGGCAGAATTTTAAAAGTCCAATTTCTATATATCGATAAACCAATGGTGCAGTTACTTCTAATGCTTCTTTACAGAGGGGATATTGCCTTTGGTTTATAACAGGTGCTCCAGGTTTTAAAGTTATTTTAACCAGTGCAGCTGACTTAGCTCGCCCAGGCTTTTCTGATGCCCAGACCTCTGGATTCACCTTTTGTTGAATATGGAAAGGAATGTCACCAGGTGTCAATATTTCTTCTTGCAACAGTGCCGCCTGCAAGGCACATGCGTTTTCAAGTGGGATTTGTACCAGTATTTGGGATGGCTCAGAAGTGATCTGGGCCCCCGGTTTCAATAGGCAATCCCTCTGGAAAAGGAGGACCAGGCATTCCGGCATATAAAAGCACTCATGATATAACAATTTCTTTCCAACTTCACAATTTACTGGTTGGAGGAAAGGCTGGGTGGCAAGCTTTCCTGAGACCCCCACCACTGGAGCAGTGCATGGACTAAGGGGAGATTCAGCAGTATTTAAAACTGAAAAAGTGGCTCCCATATCCAGAATAAAGTCAATAGGGTGCCCTCCCCCCTTTAGGGTCTCCCGAGGCTCACAGTGGGGGATAGACAATGAAGGTTCTAGCCCTGGGCCCCATCATGCTGAATCATCTCCCTGTGGGGGCCCCCTCCTGTTAGGCTTGGAGGGTAGTGAGTTACAGCCGCCTTCCTCTGGCTTCTGGACATTTTCGTTTCCAGTGTTCGTGTTTTTTACAGTAAGCACACTGGTCAGGTCCCGGGGTGGCCCCATCCCACGCCCTGGGATTGTCCTTCTCCTGGCTCCCTGTTTATCCCCTGGACCTGGAGGGGCTAGGGCAGCTACTAGCAAAGCCGCTTTTTGCTTCATTTTTTGTTTTTCCTTTAACTCTGCCACCCGATCTCTATTATTGAAGACCTTAAAAACAATCTCCTGCATCCTCCCTCTAACTTCTGCAACTTCTTCTGAATATCAGGAGCACTTTGGGAAATGAAAGTCATATTTAGAAGCTGGGAATTGTTAGGGTCCTCAGGATTTATTTCGGTGTATTGGCGGAATGCATCTGTCACTCTCTCTAAGAAAGTGGTCCGGTCTTCCTTTTCCCCTTGAATAACTTCTCTAACTTTTTGTAAACTTTTGGGCTTAGGGGCCCCATTCCTCAGTCCAGTAATCAAACAATCCCTGTATAGTTGAAGTCTATCCACCCCCTCCTCTCAGTTATGATCCCAACCTGGGTCTCGCATTGGAATGGCTTCTGTTCCTGAAGGTTGGGTTAATGGGTTCAGATTAGGAAGCCTATCGGCCTCTTTCCGAGCCTGTTCTAACACCATGTGGTTCTACTCTGAAGTCAATAAAGTAGTTAAAACGGACTGTATGTCTGCCCAATTGGGGTGGTGAGCAGAGAAAATGGAGAAGAGTAATTGTGTCGTTCTGTTCGGGTCACTCCAGTATGGGGGGTTATGATTCTTTCAATTATACAAATCGGAAGTAGAGAACGGAGTGTGTACTAGCATTGTTCCTTGAGGCCATCCCTCAGTGTCCATTCCAGCTGGGATCTCTCTTAAGGGAAATTGCCCTGCCCGAACCCCGACAGCGCTCTCACCGAAAACAGTACCCTGACAGGTGTGGGGAGGGGGAGACCATACCTGATGAAATTGGACTCTTACTTCCCGATTCCCTTCCTTTGTTGGTTTTTCCAAAGCTGGCTGAACTAGAATCAGGCTTGGCCATTCCAGTGGGGGATTCTGCCATCATTCCTCAACCTGACCTGTCAGATTCTACTGCACCTTCTCTATATGGGGGAGGAAGAGCTGAAGCAGTTATCGGGGCTAGTCCTTCAAAGAAGGGATCCTCTGGTGAGGACTCAGAAAGTGCTTTTGCCTTTGGCTTTTCCTGGAAAAGAACCTGGTTAGAGGGATTTAAAGTTTGATAGAGAGACATGAAAGCTTGAATGTAGGGAACTTCATTCCATTTTTTTTCCCTTCTACAAAACAAGTCAAGCTGGAAAATCAGGCCATAAGCCAAAGACCCATTTTGGGGCCAATGTTCCTGGTCCCCCAGCTGGTATTGGGGCCATACCTTGTTACATGAGCAGATCATTTTCTTCCTTGTCATAGACTCATAGTTATACCTCTTTCGGTTTGCTAGAATGCAACCTAGCGGAGATTTGGCTGGGATAGATGGCCCTCCTCCCATAATGGATGTTTTTCTTGAGCATGCCTTTTTACCAACGGGCGAGTCCCTCTTTTCTGAGCACAATGGTGATGTATTATATGGTCTATCTGAAAATTCACCTTCTTTCTAATTATGCTTGATTTGGTCAGAATTCCCTGAATTCCTATTCTGGGCCCCCAGCCTTCTTGGAGACATTTTTCTTAGAATAATTAAAAAAAAAAAAAACTGGAACCAAAAATATTCACAAAGCTGGTGACAGGTTTTATACAGGTAGGGGTTAACGTGACGATGACACAAGAACACTGAGGCTTCACAGGGACAAGTACACATAAATAATAGTAAACAAACACATAATGTGATCCCACCAGGACAATGAAGGTGATTTTGGCAGCCTCAACCTCTCAGACAACCCCCACCAGTTGACAGAGGTGATCTTAGCAACCTCAACCTCCCAGACAACCTCCAAGGAATTTGCACACTACACGCTACTAACAGACAAAAATCCTGAAAGTAATGACAGAGATAATCTTGGCAGCCTCAACCTCTCTCTCAGACAAACTTTTCGGGTGACAGAGGTCATCTTGGCAACCTCAACCTCCCAGACAGTCCCAGGAGCATTCACACACCCTAAAACCAAGACTCTAGAGTCACCAGGAGTCCCTTCTTACGATCCTACTCACGGGGTCGGTCATCTGAGGCACCTCCTGCCTCAGAAACCAAGGGCTCAGGTCCCACTCCAGAACCCTCGGGCCTGCCCTATCCGGCTGGGCCCTGAGCGCAACACATTTGGATCCCTCCTATGTAGGTCTTGCTTTCTTTCACCCACCTCTTCTGGCGTGGTTGGGGACTGGCAGTGCCGTGGCAGACCCACGTCTGGCCGATAGCCTCCCCGGAGGCAAATGAAACCTCTCGTGGCTGCTTGTCGGGAGAGCTGTCGATCAGCCCCAGGGTTGCTGCATCTCAAGCGGCTGAAGTTCCCCGTACGGGCCACCAAATTTGTTGCCACAATAATGCAGATTGGAGCTGCCTGCCACAATAGCCAATTCTGAGACAGGGGTGAGGTGAGCAGCAAGAGTTTTGTTACATATCAATATATAGGAAACAGAGGGGAATAGATGCGTCCAAATACCCTTCTTCCCCACTGGAGATTGGCCGAAGGCTTTATAGGGACAGGATTATGGGTCTTAGAAGTTTGTGTTAGTTCCCGCTTGAGGTGGTCACGTCCCAGATGAGTTAATCTTTTACTGATATTCTTGTGGGTTGTCATCCTGGTTTTCTTGCTGTAAGATGGGTGCTTTGTTCGGTTTTTCATTTCTAGATCATTATCACTTGTTTTCCACCCTCCAAGGAGGAAAATTGGTTAATCTTAAACTTTTTATGGAGACTGGAATGGGAGGAAAAAACGAGATCATCAGACAATGCAGGGTTAGCAATGGGGAGTAATAATAGCGAGCCAGACCTATGCAGCCTCTTCCAACCCTAAAGTTTGTTCTCTGCTCTTTCTAGTTATGCAGCCAATACATTCCTGGATTCTCTAAGCCAGTTAAAGTTGTGTTTACTGCGCTTCCTAAGTGATAACAGACACTGCGAAATAAATGTTCTTTTCCTTTCCCTTCCATCAGTGGTGTGTTCAGAGCAATCAGGATTTAAAGCAGAAAGTCACACAGGAGGCGGCTAGAAGACTATACTTTTTTTCATGACCTGAATCAAATTTTCTGGTCTTATGTTTTTCCACTCAAACTTTTTTTTTGTAACCTTTACTATTTTATTATTAGTGTCTAATCACTGGCAATTCATTTTTAAACTGATTTATACTACTTATAAAGTGAAACATCATACACTCAGTTTAATTACTGAATTCTGATTGCTTACATAAATAAACAACTCTCTTCATGTTTGACGGTCTGGGCGTTGCTGACCTCAAACTGGTCCAATTCACTTGTGGTCCCAATGGTGGGCAATGTTGTGCATGTGTAGGAGTTCTGATTGCAATAATGGCTCTGGTACAACAAAGTAATGTTGCATAGTTTCATACTTTACAAAGTACATAATTGCTTTCATTTGTCACAGATATATATCTAACAATGTGTAGTTCAACAGATTCTGCCAATTATCTCCCAATAGAAACGGCTGAAGATAGGAATACATTTCTATTTTATAGTTTATGCAAAGAAATTTTGTGTAAATGAAATGTATATCCATTAGAACTCTTTCTGTTGCAAGTGATGGAAAACCCAACTCTAACTGGTTTTACCAGAGAAGGGGGAATTCATTCACCCATGAAACTGAAAAATCCAGGGGCTTTAGCTGGGGCTGGATTTGAAGCTCACACAATGCCATCAGAACTCAGCTTCTCCCCATCTCCATCTCCAAGCTTTATTCTCTATTACATTGGCTCCATTCTCAAGCTCCATAGAGTGTTCCCTTGACAGCTCCATGTTCCCTCACATCTCTGAGTTTAGCAAAAGGAGTTGTCCTTTCCTCCAATAACTCAAAGAGAGGCCCCAGAATTTAGGATTGGCTTGAACCAATTATTGTAAGGAAGGATAAAATACACAGATAGGCTTAAACTAGGTCATCCACTACCCCTGGAATTAATGGAAGAGGCCAATTCTCTAGAACCACATCCAAACCTACTGAGAGTAAGGGGAATCCTAAATATGTGTATATTGTATATTCTTACCTCATAAAAGAAGAAATGGGTTGTGGGAAATGAAGCAACAATCAACCATCACAAAGTGTGGCAGTATACTATTCTTGACTTTGGACTCCAGGGAATTTATGATGGTCTAGCTTAAGGCCTTTACCACTTACTGTGCCCTTCCACATTCAGGTCTCTTGACATTTATCAGATTTGCCTTTTGGTGGGGCTCCTTTGCCTTTCTCCCTGCCTTATTTGTGTCTGATCTAAGCCCTGAGTTCTCAGTGACCTCAATTCCTCTCTTGTCAGCCAAGGTTCATGGCTATACAAGACACTTAAATATACTGGCTATTTCCTTTATTTATTTAATTTCTTTTTTTTAACAATTCTCATTAGCTTCACACCATGATTTATGGAACAGTAACAATGTCCAGTAAGAGAAGGAATATTCTGTTTGATGTGCTCTGAGGCAGCTGGCTAATTTTGATAAATAGAAAATAACTAACCTTGGAGAAGAGGGAAAGAACACTGGGGACACCAATATGAAGTACAGACCTTGTTTTTTTCCTAGAATATTGTTGAATTGGTTCGGATATATTTAGAGGTCTTAGGGTGCTTCTGGATTATGTTTCTGAAGACCAGTGTCCTGAAGAGGGATGGGTTTCATTTTTAAAGTGGGTGATGGAAATGCAAGGGAATCTCCAAATCTGGAAAGCTAAAACTGCCCACTAAGAAATTTGCTGAGCTTTTAATTTGGCTGTTAATCAAACAATCTAAAAATAAGTGCTGCTTTAAATAAAAGACTGAAATAAATCACTCAAGAAAAAAATCTCATATCTGTTCCTGCAGGCCAGTTACACCATCTAATCACTCATTTTATTCCCCTTTAAAGTTAACATGCTTGCATTTGTTCTTTTCACTTATTATGAACCCCCCTTTTTAAGTTATGTGAAGAGCTATACAATTTTTTTACCTTTAAATTAGCTTTTTTTTTTTTTTTTGCCAAAGGAGATGTTACTTAGGGTGAGTCCCAAAGAACAAGCTAAACTAATGTGAGGCAACTGGAATGTGTTCAGAAAAAATATTGAACTTAGGGTCAAAAAGACAAAGTTTGAATTTAGTTCAGCCACCTACTGTGTTACCTTGACCAATTTCCTAACCTCTCTGAGCTTCACTTTCTGAAGAAAACAGAGAATATATGTTATGGATTGAAATGTGTCCTCCCAAAATATGAATTGAAGTTCTGACCACTATACCTACAGATGTGATTCTGTTTGGAAATAGAATTTTCTTTGTTATGTGAATTAGGTCATGCCTGAGTAGGTGAGTCCTAAACCTAATTACTTCTGAGTTACAAAAAGAGCAGATTAGACACAGTTACACACAAATGGAGAGGATGCCATATGAAGACAGACACAGACAGATGCACCTACAAGCTCAGGAACTCCAAGGATTACTGGCAGCTACTAGAAGCTGATATAGACAAGGAAGGACTTCCCCTAGAGCCACACCCTGAATTCTAGCCTCCTGAACTATGAGAAAATAAATTTCTGTTCTTTAAAGCTACCCAGTTGTGGTATTTGGGTTACAGCAGCACTAGGTAACTAAAACAACAAGTAAAGAGTGGTTCAAAAACAGCATAGTAATTAGACACTTTAAAAAGCTGGAAGGAGTGTTTTAATCTGTTCTCTAAATGCTTAAACCATTTTGGGTAGGAGGATGTTTATTCTATTTGAAATTATAACTATAATACCTTTAATTTATGTAATTTTTTCCTCAAATAGTTTTTCTAGAAAAGCAATAACTTATTCTAAAATCTTTAATAGAATACATGACATTTATATGTGTGTTTTATTATCATAATGTTCTGATGATAAGCATTAAGTGTTGAGAACTGAAGCCAAGTGCTGCTAAGATCATAGGTTCTTATAGGTATAAATCCAAATCTAATTTGGATCATATCCAGGAATTGATGAACCTTTCGCCTAACCTTAACGTGAAGATAGAGAAAGAATGTGATAGGCTTGAGAGGAAAAAGCATTCGAAGTGCCAAGCTGAGATGTTTTACATTCCAGGTCCCAAACTCAGCATTTTATAAATAGTCTCTCTATTTTAAAGAAAGGCAAGGATTTTCTGGCTCCAGTCCATGGTTTTTGCCCTGTTTCTTGACTTTTTATATATCATATATAGGAATTTACATGAAAAAATAATCGTTGATAAATATTAATTTTCCCAATGATATAGTTTTTTTTAACCTAGTCACACTTAACCTAACCCAGTCTAAACTTCAAAGCCAAATCAAACAAAAAGTCAAAAACACAACATAAGAAAACATGAAAAACTTTTCTTTCAAGCTAGTTTTCCTTTTACTAAAAAAGTAAGTTCTGATTTTGTAGGATATCTTTTCATGCCACATTTTAGTATAAAATCCTAGCTTCTCCTGATGGTCTGGGTTAGAACAATAATTCCCAAGCCTTTCGGAGTTTACAACAACCTGTTGAGGGTAATTTTACAACTCTTTCTCCATATTTCCTTCCTTACTCCATACCTGTTTTTCATTTATCTTTACATACATAATATTATATAACTTATTTTTAAATTTAAGTGCATTTTTATAACAGCTTTATTGAGATGTAACTCACATACCATTAAATTTACACTTTTAAAGTCTGCAATTCAGTGGTTTTTAATATATTCAGAGTCGTACAAGCTTCATTACTTTCTAATTCCAGAACACTTCTATCACCCCAAAAGAAACCCTGTAGCCATTACAGTCATTCTCCATTTCTCCTCCCCCTACTCCCTGGCAAAACCTTTTGTCTCTATAGATTTGCCTATTCTGAACATTTCATGTAAATGGAATCATACAATATGTGGTCTATCGTGTTTGGCTTCTTTCATTTAGCATCACGTTTTCAAGGTTCATCCATGTTGTAGCATGTTAGCAGTACTTTATTTCTGTTTTTGTTGAATAGTATTCCATTGTATGGGGACCCTCAATGAGATGGATTGACACAGTAGCTGCAGCAATGGGCTCAAACAGCAATAATTGTGAGGATGGCACAAGACCAGTAGAGTTTCGTTCTGTTGTACCTAGGGTCTCTATGAGTTGGAACCACCTCGCCAGCACCTAGCAACAACAGTTGATGGACATTTGGGTTGTTTCCACTATTTGACTGTTATGAATATGTTGCCATTAACATTCATGCACAAGTTTTTCTGTGGACATATATTTTCAGTTCTCTTGGGTAGATAGCTATGAGTGGAATTACTAGGTCATATGATAACTCTATGCTTAACTTTTTGAGAAACTGCCAACCTGTTTTCTTAAGTGTCTGGACCATTTTGCATGTCCACCAGCAATATACAAGGGTTCTAATTTCTCCACATTGTTTTCAACACTGGCTATTGTCCATGTTTTTACTATAATCATACTAGTAGGTATAAAGTGGTATCTCATTGTAGTTTTGAATTAAATGCATTTTGATTTAAAAGTATTTTTCAGAATTTTATTATGTCCTTTATGAATAAGAGCCACGGCTGTCATTTTCTGAACACCTTTCTAGACAATATCTCATTGTGCAGGTATAATTATTTCCACTTTACAAAGAGACCAAAGTTAGGAAAGTTGAGTGCTGGCCACAGTTCTAGTTAATGAGGGAGTCAATATTTGCATCCAGGTCTGTCTGACACCCATATCCTTATTGTGAAAATTTATTATATTGCTATGTAGACACACTCCAAATCTGTTAGTCCTCAAACTCACAGCCTCTGAATTTCTTGTTTGAGACGCTGAAACCCAATGACCTAAGAGAGACTGTAAGGTCTTTGGGAACACCACATTAGGGTCCTGGCCCTAACTGATGGAGGAGAAGGACCAACAAGAATCTCAGTTGAGGAACAATTTGTCTCGCTTCTTTTCTCCATGCCCAACTCAATAAGATTCATCTTGATTCTCTGAATATTCAGCTGGATGATGTAGCCCTGACTTTATCGTGGATATTAAAAGAGTTTGTACTAGTGTAGATAATTTCCTACCTCAAAGGAATAATCATTCTGTTTGAAAATTCTTTAAAACCAGAAAAACTTGCTCTATGGGAGGAATAAACCCAATACCACAGAAAAGGAAAGTGAGAGATCCTCATCTGCCCTCAAGAAACTGCCCTTGGTTCTGTGACTTCCTCTCTTTCCAATTACCTTGACACCTTAGACTTACAGACTGTATGTTGCCCGACTATACTCATTTTAAAAAATTATTCCAGTCTATCTGTATGTTTGTCTTTCAATCTATTTTTCTGTCTACTTATATATAATTTTATTCCAGTAATATGGCTACATGATTGAGAGTATAAATCCCTTGCCCTATCCATTCCACTCTCATTCCATTTTCTAGAGTTAGCCACTTCTAACACACTTTGTTTCTTCTGATATTACCTCCACGTCTCTGAATATGCTTCTCCCATCATTCCTTAATTTATCAATTTTAGACATTATCTTAATTTGTTCCTTCCTATAATAAGCAAGAAATGAGATATTCGTTCAGTTATACCACCCACCAACTTCTCTAGTAACTTTAAGAGATATTTAAAAAAACCCAAACCAGTTGCTATAGAGTTGATTCTGACTCATGATGACCCCATGTGTTTCAGAGTAGAACTTCACTCCATATGGTTCTCAATGGCTTTGACTTTTTGGAAGTAGATTACCAGGCCTTTCTTTCGAGTTGCCTCTGAGTAGATTTGAACTACCAAACTTCAGGTTAGTAGCTGAGTGCTTAACCATTTGTGCCACCCAGCAACTCCATTAAAAGATATCATCACACCTTAATTTCTTATTTCATCAACTATAGGCATTATGTTTTGAATGCCCATCTTGTGAGATGAGGATATTGGTGTCCCTAATTCAGTTCTTCTCCATTCTTTTCTCTTCCTAACATCTAACATCTCTATTTTCTCATTTGCATTGTCAAGGTCAATAACATTCATGATCTATTATGTAACCAAAATTTAGTCTTCCATACTTTGCCTATAGGTTGAATCCAACATTTTCATTATTGTGACTTTATAGAAAGTATATATGTATTAATACAATATTATATTGTATCATACTGATAATAATATACAATATTATCAATGCTCATGGAAGCAGCAATCAAAAAATCAAATGACACACTGCATTGGGCTTATAAAAAGATATCTTTCAAGTGTTAGAAAGCAAAGATGTCACTTTAAGGACTAAGGTGCACCTGACCAAAGCCATGGTATTTTCAGTCACATCATACACATGCAAAGCTGAACAGTGAATCAGGAAGACCAAAGAAGAACTGATGCCTTTGAATTGTGGTGTTGGTGAAGAATATTGAATATACCATGGACTGCCAGAAGAATAACAACTCCGTCTTGAAAGAAGTACAGCCAGAATGCTCCTTAGAAGCAAGGATGGTGAGACTTCATCTCATATATTTTGGACATGTTATCAGAAGGGAGGGATCTGTCCCTGGAGAAGGACATCATGCTTGATAGAGTAGAGGGTCAGCAAAAAAGAGGATGCCCCTCAACAAGATGTATTAACAGTGGCTGTAACAATGGGCTCAAGCATAACAATGATTAGGAAGATGGCGCAGGACTCGGCAGTGTTTTTTTCTGTTGTACGTAGGGTTGCTGTGAGTCGGAACTGACTCAATGGCACCTAAGAACAACAACATACTGTAATTGCATTTTTACTCACACAGTTCTCTTCCCCATGAAGTTTCCAGAAGTCCTCCTTTTCTTGCACTGTTTGTCCTTAGACTTGTTGTTATTGTCCTTAGAATAGTCCCGATTATTTTCATACTTTACATAATATCAGATATACTATTGAGTGTACCCTTTCCCTAGATTGTATGTGTGCATGCACACACACACACACACACACACACACAAAGACCTTCCATCCATCTCCTCAGAGTTGGACTGCTCTGAAGGCCTGCTGCACAGCTGCTATTCTGGGAATTCCCTTCACTTTTCTTTTCTTAATTTGTTCTCATGTTTTTTTCTTTTAATTGTTCTTCAAGTGAAGATTTACATAACAAATAGTTTCTCATGAAACAGTAATACACATATTGTTTTATGACATTGGTTAACAACCCCACGACATGTCAACCCTCTCCCTTCTCGACCTTTTTTTTTTTTTTTTTGGTGAACATATGCATAGCCAAAGATACATCATTTCAAAAATTTCTACATGCACAGTTCAGTGACATCGACTACGCTCTTCAGATTGTGCTGCTATTCTCACTTTAGATGAAGGTTCACAGAACAAAATAGTTTCTCAACAGGAAGTACACATGTTGCCCTGTGACAATGGTAAACAACCTCACTACACATCAACACTGTCCTTAACCTTGGGTTCCCTATCACCAGCTTTCCTGTCCCCTTCTGCCTTCTAGCCCTTGTCCCTGGACTGCTGTGCCTCATTAGTCCCATTTGGTTTTATGGGGCTGTCCAATCCCCGGCTGAATGGTGAACCTCGGAAGTGACTTCACCACTGAGCTAAAAGGGTGTCTGGGGGCCATACTCTTGGGGTTTCTCCAGTCTTCTTTAGGCCAGTAAATCTGGTCTTTTTTGTGTGTGTTAGAATTTTGTTCTACATCCTTCTCCAGCTCTGTCCAGAACCCTCTGTTGTGATCCCAGTCAGAGCAGTCAGTGGTGGTAGCCAGGCACCACCTACCTGTACTGGACTCAGTCTGGTGGAGGCCTTGGTAGCTGTGGTCCATTAGTCCTTTGGACTAATCTTTTCCTTGTATGCTGTTCTCTTCATTCTTCCTTGCCTCCCGAAGGGATGAGACCACTGGAGTATCTTAGATGGCTGCTCACAGGCTTTTAAGACCCCAAACGCTACTCACCAAGGTAGAATGTAGAACATTGTCTTTATAAACTGTGTTATGCCAATTGAGCTAGATGTTCCCCGAGACCATGGTCCCCACAGCCCTCCGCCCAGCAATTCAGTCCCTCAGGGAGTTTGGATGTGTCTATGGAGCTTCCATGATCTTTCCTTGTACAAGTTATGCTGGTTTCCCCAGTATTGTGTACTGTCTCACCCTTCATCAAAGATACCACTTATCTACTGCATATTTACTATTTCCCCTCCCATCCCTGGTTGTTCTCATGTTTTATTGGAACACATCCTCAATAAATTTTCTAAGAAATAGTGTGGGAGAGATAAATTTTCTAAGTTGCTGTATATCTGAAAATGGCTTTAGTGTATACCACATTTGATTGATAGTTTGGGTAGGTATAGAATTCTAGGTTTAAAATAATTTTTTATTAAAGCTTTAAATTACTATTCACTATTTTCTGGCAACTCATCAAGAAGCTGAGAATTATTCTGAGTAACATTGCTCTGTAGATAAGCAGTTTATTTGGTTTTGTTTTAAGGGAAGTTTAGGATCTTTATTTCTTCTGTTCATGATAATCTATATATTTATATGAATATGGCTCTTTTTTTAAATTCATTGTGCTGGGCAGTTGAGGACCTTCTTAATATGGAGAATTGTGTCCATTATCTCCAGAAAATTTTCTTATTTATTTGAAAATGTCCTTATCTCTGTTATTTCTGTTTTTTTTTTTCTTTTTTTCTTTTTGGAACTCCTATTGATTGATGTTGGATCTCTTGGATTGATATAATGCAATTTCTTTAGAAAAGTACCGTCTTATATTTTCTTGAGTATAAACACGAAGAATTCTTCAAGAGAGATGGAGAGATGAACTTTTTTGAATACTACTTTAATAAATCCCTGTGTTTTCAGTCCCACAGCTAAATGCCACCTTTTGTTGTACCTGATATACCTGTGCCCTGTGCCTCTTTTATATTCTTCAGACTGTTTTCCTCCTTAGCTGTATCCCCTGCTTCTGTCCCCGGTAAGCACACATTCACTCTCTCCTTCTCCCTCTCTAGACTGAGGCTCCTTCCTTCTTGCTTCGTTAGTAAACGCTTCTCTATCAGTTTTCAGTCTTCCAGAAATTAGTTTAATCTATTGTTCACCAATGGAGCCCCTCCTCTTCACTGTTTTGTAATAAAATTATTCCTTTTACAGTCTGTATCTCTCTATAGCAACTCGAGAGGAAGAGGAGATAAGTGTGTGTGGTTGTTCCACATACTTACTCTTTCAATAAATCAATCTCTTCATCAGAACTTGCCTGCCTTCACTCTGCCCAAGTCCTTATCATTCTTTATCATTAACTCAGCTTCCTTCAGATTGTCTGATTTTGCCCCTACATGATCCCTTATCCTGATTTCATTGGCCAGGTTTGCTTTTATTTTACTTGGTAAAGAGACACTCCTTGATATATTACAAAACAGGTGTGGGAGTAGTGTTTAGGATTAGTGATTTTTATACTGTGAACTATATAATCCATCTATAGAAGTATTATTATCTCCTCTCAGAGGAATGGAAGTGGTGGAGCAATTAGATGTGTGTTTAGGGTAGGGTTCAGGGGAGTGGGAAACAGAGAAGAGGACCAAGTAATAATTCTCTTCAAGATAGCATCTAGAAGCTGACTAAAAAGGATGATACACTGTTCTCCATCTTCAGTAATGATAGCCAAGAAGAAATAAGTTAAAGTTGTAACCTGAGAGGTTTTTGGAAAAACTAGAAAACATTTCTGAGTGAGAAAGAATTCTTGTGGGAAATTGTCTTTTTTTTTTTTTTTTTAAGTATACTTAAAAATAGGATAGAGACTCATTTTATTTTCTGTAAGCATTTAAGTGTGATCCAAATTAGACACAGAAGGATGGAGTAGAATATCTATCTGGCTCCTTCTGGCCCTTAGGATGATGATGATAGATGACAATAATTGCATCCATTAAGTACAACAGCCAGAAATTCAACACATAGCTATCACTTACTGAGTACTTCCAATGTGCCAGCTTCTAGGCTAAGTACTTTACATGCCTGTCTCATTTAATTTCTACAGCAAGACTGTGAAGTAAGAAATATTAACATTTCCATATCATAGATGAAAAAACCCATGGTCCCAGAGCCCTAAAGTGACACAGATTCAGATCTAGGGTTTGTTTAACTGTAAGATTCATTCTTCGAATCACCACACTAAATTGCCTCCTTTATGTTGCCATGATTTACATTTTCAAGAACAATGACTTTACCTAGGACCAGTATGCCTTCCTTGTTCCGGGTAGTATTTCTAATAATTGTTTTTAGGTGATTTGTTTTTTGCCCTGCATTTTATCATCCAGTCTGAGACAAGGTGATGCCTCATTATTTCTCGGACTTGAACTAGTTTTCCAGTGTTTTAAAAATGTGCCACCTCCAAACTGTCTTTCAAAGTCAGATTACTTTCACTATCCATAGAGGAGACCCCTAAAATCCTGTGTCCAGTCTGGAGCTTAGCGACTGCCCTGAATGAACTGTTTCAGGAAGTGGCTTCCTAGCCTAATCCCAGGGCAGCCTGCCAACTAGCAGCCTTGTGTGATGCTGGCAGGTTCCTAATCAGAGCAGGTGAGCACTTCTCCCCTCCTAAGGACAGTCTTCACATTCTTCTTTTAAAATTGTGGCTGCTTCATGTAGGGCAAAAATCACTGGTTAAAAAGAAAAACCTCCATCCCACAGAATTATCAGATGGATTCTATTTCACGTTTCAAGCCTCAGCTGCATGTTTATTCTTGCTCTTGTTGGCTTTACGGTTCATTAAAGAGTTGTTTGCCCTTTTCCTATTTATCCACCTGAGTGAATTGAAAGACGCAAATTTATTTTAAACCCATTTAAAAGGCACAAAAGCAATAAGAAAGAAAGATGGAGAAAGAAATAAAAATTATCTTTTCTCCACTGCCATAGACGTAAAGAGAAATCCAGTTAGGTAGATCCCATTATAATACAAATGGTTCACTATACACTTAATGAAATCGTGACAATTAATACATATTCACATGATTGCAGGTAGCCTATGAGGTGATTGTTGTTAAAAAGGAATTCTGCAGTCCTTCCAAGTGCTTATAATTTTCTCCCCCTTAGTAGTTGTCTTAGTTACCTATTGCTGCTATAACACAAATACCACAGGTAGGTGACTTTAAAGAACAGAAATTTATCATCTCACAGTTCTGGAGTCTAAAAGTCCAAATCAGGGTCTCGGCTGTGTTGATTCTTTCCTTGTCCGCAGCCCAAGGCGTTCATTGTTCCTTGGCTTGTAGATGATCCACACATGACATCTGTCTTCCTCCATGTGTGTGTCTCTGTGTATATTCTGTTCTTTTTATAATTCAGAAGGGATTAGGTTTAGGATCCAACCTACACTGGTATGGCCTCATTAACATAACAAAAGAAAAACCCTATTTCCAAACAGAATTGCATCCATTAAGTACAATGGCCAGAAATTCAACACATATTTTTAAGGGTACACAATTCAGTCCATAACAGGAGTTTTTATCCTGGGGTGACCAAGTGGGGCTTTTCTAGCTGCTGCTGGCTGGCATCCCAGTGACCACTGCTCACCGTGTCATTTCCCCTCCCTCTCACCTTCTGAACTCAGTTTGGCCAATATTACTGAAAAGATGGCAGAAGCAACAGACAGAGGTGACTAAACAAGTCTTGTCTATGAACCTTCCTTTCCATTCACTTTTCATCCAAGAATAAGTGATGCTGTTGGTTACACAGTAGCTGGGTAAACATATTTCCCTTACTCCTTTCATGTTACTATAAAGAACACACTTCTCAGAAGTCCTGTGGAGTCACTGTCACATTCTGGACCTTGGATGTTTAGGTTGCTCTATGCTAGAAAATAGGACAAAGCTGACAAGCAAAAGAAGTCATTCTAACCACATATATCTTGTTTTAAATAACTTAACTTCACAGATTAGTTTTTCCTTCTTTATGCAGAGGCTTTATGAAAATTCTCAATATTATTGTTATAGATTGAATTGTGTCCTCCAAAAACGTGTGTCAGTTTGGCTAGGCCATGATTCATGGTATTGTGTGGTTGTCCACCATTTTGTGATCTGATGTGATTACCCTCTGTGTTGTAAATCCTAACCTCTATGATGTTAATGGGAGCCATGGTGGCATAGTGGTTAAGAGCTATGGCTGCTAACCAAAAGGTCGGCTGTTCAAATCCATCAGCTGCTCCTTGGAAACCCTGTAGGGTCACTACGAGTCGGTATCAACTTGACAGCAACAAGTTTTTTTTTTTTTATGGTGTTAATGAGGCAGGATTAGGGGCAATTATGTTAATGAGGCAGGGCTCAATCTACAGAATTAGGTTGTATCTTGAGTCAGTCTCCTTTGAGATATAAAAGAATCAAGCAGAGTGGAGAGGGACCTCACGCCACCAAGAAAGATGTGCTGGGAGCGAAGTGCATCCTTTGGATCTGGGGTCCCTGTGCTGAGAAGCTTCTAGACCAGGGGAAGATTGATAACAAGGACCTTCCCCTAGAACTGACAGAGAGATAAAACCTTTCCTGGGAGCTGGTGCCCTGAATTCAGACTTCTAGCCTTCTAGACTGTGAGAGAATAAATTTCTGTTTGTTAAAGCCATTCACTTGTGGTATTTCTATTATAGTAGCACTAGATAACTAAGACAATTATTATCATCATCACTATTAGCATTAGGAATAATAAATTTTCCAGTCTTGGGACAGTAAGAAAAAGAAATAGTGACACCATGTAGACACAAGCTAAAATGCCATAACGGCACTTTGGAAAAAATACAGAAGTCTTGAAAGTCTATTGACAGAAACAACATAGCAAATATTAAAACATATTATAAAACTACAGTAATTTAGCAAGTATAAACAACAGCAACAAAAAAACCAAACCTGTTGCCATTGAGTTGATTCTGACTTATAGCAACCCTGTAAAACAGAGTAGAACTGCCCCACAAGATTTCTGAGGAGCAGCTAGTAGATTTGAACTGCCAACCTTTTGGTTAGAAGCTGAGCTCTCAATCATTGCACCACCAGAGTTCCAAGCAAGTATAGTATATAGCAAAAAAAACCCAACAAATTTATGGAACAGAATAGATATCCAGGAAAAGAACCCAGCATATATAAAATATTAATAAATTATAATATTAGAAGCCATGACAAAATAATTAGAAAGGGTGAGATTGCCTATTAAATGGTCTGGGGAGACTTGGTTGGATAGTCAGAAAAAAATAATTTAGATTTTCACCTCAGACCATATGTGAAAATTCATTCCATATGGACTAAATATAAACTATTAATAAATAAGAGACTATATGTGACCGATCTCTGAAAGGACTGTACGCTGTTGACATTAAAACGAAGATAAAAATTATAGAGGAATTTATCATTATCTTTGACTACATAACAATGTAAAACTTCTGCACAACAAAAATCAATTACTACATAAAACCCACTCACATTGCCGTTGAGTCAATTCTAACTCATAGTGACCCCATAGGATTTCCAAGGAGGGACCAGTGCATTAAAATTGCCAACCTTTTTGTTAGCAGGGCAACGTTTAACCACTTCGCCACCAGGGCTCCAATTACTACATAATGGGCTAATAATATCTTTTATGTATAAAGAGCTATACAAACAGACAAGAAAACCACTAAGACCCCCATTAGGAAAATAAGCAAAGAACATGAATAGTCAACTTACAAAAGGGGAAAATTAAGGACGTAAAATAAATATTTAACCTCACGTGTAATCAAAGAAATGCAACAAAAATAATGAAAATCTTTTTTTCCCTATCAAACTAGCAAGGTTTCTGTATTGGTTAGGCCCACTGGAAGCAGATGTGGAGACAGAGTTAGGAGAGCAAAGATTATTTGAGGGTAACACTTGTGAAAGATAAAAGAGGGAGGAAGCAGGGTCTGACAAATGCAGTGCAGATCTGACAAAGACCTAGATATGTTACCAAGATCCTGTCATTACTACATGACAACCTATCAAGAAAAAGAGTGATAACATTAGTGCTAAAAACATTCATGTATGAACCCATTTAATTCTCACAACAACCCTATAAGGCATGTACTTTCTTGATCTCTATATTAGAGACGAGGAAACTAAGGTACGGAGAGGATAAGTAAAATGCTCAAGGTAGAAATGGAACTTGAGTGCAGACAATCTGGCCCTAGAACCTTTGATCTTAACTCTTGATTACACTCCCTCTTAAGCATAATGTGGAATATTAAGCAGTTTTTAAAATGATGTTAAGAAGGAATTTTAATACTATGGGAAAATGTTTATGATATAAAATTAATTGGAAAGAGCGGAAATCAAAATTATATATGCAATACAATCTCAGTTATGTATAATATGCATAAAATAATGAGTAAAGATAGAGTAAATTATTAATAGGAATTACTGAGTGAGGCAGGTGTAGGGTAACCCCCAGTTTGCCATGGACTTTTCTGGTTTAAGCCCTGAAATTCCCATGCCCTGGGAATCCCCTTGATCTCAGACAGACTGAGGTGATTGGTCATTCCTAATTATTTTAATTGTTTTTTTATATGACTTAGGTTTTTTCTCCAAATTTTCCAAAATGGGCATGTATTAACTATGCAATCAAGAAAAAAAAAAACTCTTGAGAGAAGTAAAGAAAGCATGTTGGCTGTATTTTGGATAAGGAGAGGGTTGAAATACAGAAGAGGCATCCAATATAATGACCCTCGTCAAAGGGAGTAAAAGGTAGCAGGAGATTTTGGTTGATTTTCTTATTCATTCAAGCCAGTGCTAGGCCCTGGGGATGCAGAAAATGAAGAAGACAGTCCAGTTCCCTGCTCACAGGAATTTATACTCTAGTACATAGAGACATTCAATTAACAAATAACAATACTTTCAGGTTGTGATGAGTGCTGTGCAAGAAAGGACTAGGATGATGCAGTAGAGAGTAACAGGATGGAACTACTCTAGAGAAGAAGGTTAGTGATGGCCTCTGTGGATTGGTGACATTTGATTTGGGATGGAGGAAGAAGTGGCATTACAAACATTAATGTGAGTATAAACTGTATCATGGGGACAAGAAAAAATTCCCAGCAACTCATTTCTTCCCAGACTTGGAATTGAGACACTATCTCTGGAGATAGAATTCTTTGGCACCATGCTCCCTACTCTCATGAACACTAACTAAAAGAGTATGTTCATATTATTTGGAGCCTGTGAGAAACTGGGCAAGTTTACAAAAATGGAGCTTTTCAAGGGTGAAATTTATGAAATATTAGTTAACAGAGACTTTTTCTTCTTAAAAAATTTTTTTTTTAATTTGGTGAAAATATACTCAACATTCACCAATTCAGCAATTTCTACATGTATAATTCAGTGATATTCATTAAATTCTTAATGTCGTACAACCTTTACTGCTATCCTTTTCCAAATTTTTCCACTACCATTAACATAAACTCAATGCCCCCTAAGCAAAAACTCCCTCCTTCCCACTCCCTCTAACCTCTGGTAACCACGAATAATCTTTGCTTTCTCTATATTTGTTTGTTTCATATAAGTTAGATCATACAAATTTTTCCCGTCGTGACTTATTTCTCTCAGTACAGTGCTTTCAAGGTTCATCCATGTTGCAGCATGTATCAAGACTTAGCAGAGACTTTATTTAAATATATTCTGAAGCAGATATGAAACACCCTAAATCTATAATCATTCACCAAAATAAAGGCTTTTAAAAATTAGACTACCACTATTTTTGAATGACCTCAGCCTATCCTGATACTCCTTAGAAGCACTACAAATCTTGAATGAATAAAGAATAGCATAAGGGAAGCTGAAATCTCATTGTCTTCATTTAACAACTTTCCAAATCCTTAAAATGAAGGCTGAGCATGCAATTTACTGGGGGAAAAAACAAAACACCTCAGGCTTGCCAAAGTCAACAGTTTTTCTACAGTCACCAGAGTTAACAGAAGTAACATCTTTACCAAGACTTTTCTCATACCTTGAGAGCCCAGTTTTGTAGGGTGATAACAGGTTCACAGGACCTCCTTGTCTTTTCATCAAGGTAGATGACAATTAGCAGAAGAAATTATTCAATAAAAACAAAGGGGGGGTCACCCTGGACCAGGGAAGAAGATGCTAAGAACAAGAGGATTTTTCATTTTGTTTTCCTTTTAAACTAGGTGAGCTCAATAGATGACTAAGGTCTAGCCAGGCAAAAAATTAGGACCAGAGTATCAGTGTAGTATATTTTAGATCATAAAACAAAACCAAACAACAACAAAAACTAAACCTGTTGTAGTCAAGTTGATTTTGACTCGTTGCGACCCCACGGAATATTGCAGAGTAGAACTGCTCCATAGCATTTTCAAGGCTGTCACCTTTTGGAAGCAGATCTCCAGGCCTTTCTTCCAAGGTGCCTCTGGGTGAGTTCAAACTGCTAACCTTTTGGTTAGTAGTTGAGTGCTTAACTGTTTGCGCCCCCTGTCCTTAAAAGACTATAGTAACTGTTCTTCCACTTTCCTCCCCCTTTTCTACTCCTCTCCTTTCTGAAAATTCTCTTTAGGAAAAATTGTTAAAATGCTGATTGAGCAATTTTTATGCTTTAAGCTGATTATGAGTTTGGACTTTAGGGAAGGAATAAGCAGTAGAAAGGATTTTTTAAATCCTCAGAAAAATTTCTGTGGAAGAGGTGGCTTTTTGGGTGGCAGCAAAGGTTGGATATCAGTATCTGCTGGTAGGCTTATTGTAACTGAGAACACTAAGCTTTTCTTAAAAAAAAAATCCTTAGCTGAAATGAATAATTGAAAGTGCTGAGCCATTAGAACTCCAAAGATTAATTTCTCCATTAATGGTACAAGGTGATAGAAAGAAACAATCAGGCTAAAGAAGAATAATCAAGCTAACCCAAAGGGGTTTTTCATCTGATATTCGAAGTTGCTGGGCCAAAACTTTGATCTCCTTCAATTTTGTCTGAGGGAGTTTTAGGTCATTTAAAACTGCTGAAACCTTCTGTCTTTGTAACTTGGAACTATGTTCTGATGTATGGTTTTCTTTTAATCCCTTCAGGTAATAGGATACAGAGTGCTATTTCTGGGCACTGAGAGCTTTGGGATGGTTATTTAATGACCAGCCTCAGATATTCCCCAAAGGCCTTGGGAATTTTTTTAATGTGCTTATTTGATAGCCACAAGTCCATTCAGTTATATTAAACTTGGGAGCAAACCATTTTACTTTGCTAAAGAAAGAACAGTGATGTAACAGGAAGTTAGTTGGCAAAGACAGGGCGCTTGTATTCCAAGATAAACCAAATGAGGCAGAGCCACTACTACTTGGGTTTGAGTAACAGTTGGGGATGAGGTCATTTAACCAAAAATTTTCTTTTTAGTAGCCAATTATTCCAGTAACAGATACATTCTCCATGTTTATAACTAATGATACAGAAATTAGCTTACAATAATACTGGGTTAGATTGTATTCCCTTTGTCAGTGAAATTTGAATACTATGTAAGTCTAATATAAAACCTCTTCAGGAATGCTCATTAGGATTTTTCCATGGTTGTTGGAACTTTCTCTTTCAGAAACTATAAGTCAGATCATTATAACTACTATTGTCATCAATATTATTGGCAAAATCGGTACCATCATAGCAAGAGTTATATAGCATACAGTGTTTCTATCTACATTTATTTAGTTCCTGTTACGTCTAAGGGACTATGTCAGGCCCATGAAATACATCATCTCTATTCCTTGCAACAGTCCTGCAAAGTAAGTGTTATTGGTCCAATTTACTACTAGAGAAAGCGGAGTTTCTAAGTTACTTGCCAAGGGTCACAAATGATTGAGTGGTAGATTCAAGATTCCAATAGGAGCTTCTTTGACTCCAAAAGCTGAATTCTATCACAATCATCCTTTCTCCTATTTTTATACTGATTTTCCCTCAGAATTAACGGATGGAGTAGATTTGCCTGCTACTTACTTACTTGGGAGAAAATATTACTTACTCAGGAGAAAATATTCTCTTTCTTTCTTTGGTGTAAGGTTGTATCGATTGAATATTCATACAGTCTTCAGTTCTATGGCTGTCCAACTGGTGGAAGTAAAAGAAGAGACAAGTATGATGGAAAACTCGAAAACTTTTTTATTACAGTAGAAAAAAAAAAATTAGCCACACATCATACCTTTAACCCTAGTACTTAGAATTCAAGTGGGATTAATTACATGCACAAATCTCTTTTAAGTTTTTCAGATCTTGCTCTGCAGAACTATTAACGTAGAACAGTAAGTCATAACTATAGCCAACTATCTTGTTTAGTTAACACATCAATCCTATGAGTTCACTGCTATTTTCATTATGATCCTTATATTACAAATAAGTAACTTTTTCATATACTTACTTGTAGAACGGGAGTTAGAACCTATGACTCCCGACATCAGAATACTGTAATTGTTTACAAGATACTTCATAACTCTGAGTTAGCTTTTCTCAGGTGTCTTGACGTTGTGATGTATTGTAACTCTCAAACATTCAAACTAATTTGTGATTAAAATACATAAAATATGGAAATGTGCAGATGTTTTACCTTTTCTGGTAAATTAAAGAACATTCAAGAATTTCTTTATAAATACCATCACTTTCTGCTGTTTGCATTCAATGGCAGAACACTGTATTTTCTTTGGTGTTACAGAAATATGTGTAACAGCAGCAAATATGCAGGAACCTGTCAACACAACCCTGTCTGTTCCCTATCTTGGCTCTTCAAAAGCTGTCCAAAGACTTCCCTCTACCTAAAGGGCTTGATACAGGTCTGTCTTTACACCTAGAAAAAAAAACAAAAAATAAATAAAAAATAACCAAACTCATTGCCATTGAGTCGGACTTATAGGGATCCTGTAAGACAGAGTAGAACTGCCCGTAGGGTTTCCAAGGAGCAGCTAGTGGATTTAAACTGCTGACATTTTGGTAAGCAGCCAAGCTCTTAACCATTGCACCACTAGGGCTCCTTATACCCAACAGAGCTCAGTAAGTTCTCATTGAAAACATTGTGTAAGGAACAGAGTACTCAAAAGCACAGACTGGCTGGGTTGAAGCCAGGCCTCTATCACTAACCAGCTCTTTAATTCTGGGCAGGTTATTTACCCTCCCCAAGCCCCAGTTTCCTCATCAGAGAAATGAGGATAATAGTAGTACCTACCTCATAGGGTTGTTGTAAGAATTAAATGAGATAATACAAGTAGAAGTGTTTAGTACAGTGCCTAGCCTACCGTAAGTTCGCAATAACATTAGCTGTTATTATCAACTCTTTTAAAAGTGTTCTTTTTTCTCTGACGCAGATAAGTCAGTTAGATGGTAACCACATAAAAGAAGTAGCTATATCTTCGAGTTCAGGGTGCGCTTCTGGGGCATAGTGCTATAAATGGATATGTAACATTTGATTTATTTTATTAGCAATGCTATGTAATTATAGGGGAAGGAGGGAAAGAATAGTCAATAAGCAATTGTGGGAGGCTTGAAATATTTATTTTTCTCCCTATAACCTTGTAAACTAGTGAGTACCATTTTCATTCTTGTTAACAGCAACATTGCATCCAAGAAGATGAAGAATTTGTAAGTGGGGAGGCATTTAATCATTCCCTGTAAGTTGTTAATTTTTTGTTTATTAAATCACTGACATGACAAGAATTAGTACATTTTGGATTCTCATGGAATTTAATTTTTTTCTCCTTTATGTGACTTAAGAGCCCTGGTGGCATAATGGTTAAGCGTTCGACTGCTAACCAAAGGGTCAGCAGCTGGAACCAACCAGCTGCTCCCTGAGAGAAAGACATGGCAGCCTTGGAAACCTTATGGGGCAGTTCTACTCTGTCCTATAGGGTTGTTATGAGTTGGAATCGGCTCGACAGCAACAGGTTTGGTTTTTAGTTTTATATGTGACTTAAAAATAGCTTATGCTAGATGTGCAGAAAGTTAAGAAAAAAGTATCAAAGGGATGCAGACTGACTTGGTGTTCACTCCCAGCAGAAGGAACTGAGTGACTGTAGGCTGTACAGTAGGAAGCCTCAGGACTGCAGCAAGATCCTGATTCAGAGGGAAATTTCCACTGCTGTCACGTGACAGTTATCACTATTGATCTCACTCCTTTTCTTGATAGGTTGTATTACAGTATGATAGGATATTGATAACATATCCAGGTAAGCTCTGTCTTCAACAAATGTCACACAGGTGTCTCATATGCAACTAATATTCCTCAAGTATTTTTTTGACTCAGGGTCACACACCTCATACATGCTTCAGGAAAGCAGCAAAGATTTCTGGCCTCAGAGATAAAGAGCAGAGTTCCAGCTGGTGCCGTAAGTGTTTTCTGTGTGCAGTCTTGTCTTCCCCATTTCTTTTGTACCTACTTCTCTGGCACCTGAGCATCAAGCACAACCATCCTATCTGATACATTGACCGAATGCTTTTTCATTGCCTGTAGTTAGTTCTTCTTTCCAGCGGGAGGAGTATGATGATTAAGCTGGTATCAGGCTTCCTTCTTTCGCTTTATTACACACAAAAAGGACATTAGCAACAACAAAAAGATGTGAGAAGTTGGAAATGATGCAACATTTGGAGAAAGAAATTTTATTCTTATTGATGTTAATTTTAAGCAAATTAAGTAAAAAGGAAAGCCTATTTTATACATTTCATTTCTGATGTGGCAGACAATGTGATGAAGCAAAACAAAAAATAAAAAACTGAACTTAGAAAAATTTGGGTTCTGGACTTAGTTTTGCCAGTCACCATCTAGGTAATTTTAGGTTAGTTATTAAACCACCCTGAAGTGGTTAAGAACTTGCCTGCTAACCAAAAGGTCGGCAGTTCAAATCCACCAGCCTTTCCTTGTAAACCCTATGGGGAGGTTCTTCTTTGTCCTATAGGGTCACTATGAGTTAGAATCCACTCTACAGCAATGTTTTTTTTTTTTTTTTGGTTTATTAAACTGTCCTAGGATACAATTTCCTCATGAGTAAAATTAGAGAATTGGGACAGATGTTCTAAAGGCCTCTTCTAACTCTATAATTTTGGTGTTCTAGATAAAGAAAAGATGAAATCCCCAGTGAAAAATTTGCCAATGAGCCTATCACTGTAAATTGATGCTATGCCTAATTCTATTTAGAGGATTTTAAAATGGATAGAAGTGAAATAATTAGAGGCATTTCAGGCAAGAGAAAGATAACAATGAGTTCTAAATTAACATAAAATTTTAGGTAATTAACTCAAATAACTTAGCAAGAAATGCAAGCAATAAAAAAATCCAAAATTGAAACCCAAACACTGTTTACACAACTTCTTTGAATCCTCCCATGAGATTTTATTTATATTAATTTTTAACACTGGAAGTTTTCCCTTTCAAAAGTTAATAGAAACTTCTATATCTGGACTGTTCCTCCCTCTATAAATAGCTAGAAAATACAACAACAACAACAGCAAAATACATGAAACAGCTGTTAGACATTGGTCAACAAGGAATGCAAGAATGTGATCCCTGAGCAAAGGGAATCAAACAAGCTGAGCTCTACGATCATGCTTAGTTTCCACGTGGAAGCATTTTCTAGACTATCATTTAGGGAGGGAGAACCTAAGCAGAGCATGGTGGCCTCTCTGAATTGAGGGGACAGAGGTGGGAGTTTGGAGGAAGCTGAGGTGGTTAGAACTTGTGGGGCAGAATAGTGGAGAAAAGAGAGTTACTTAACAAAAAAGAACCCCACAAATATGAATAGGGTTCCCTTTAGTTTGTTGTTGAATATTAAACTATGCATTTGTTGAGTGAACACCCCATGAAGCCAGACAAACAACCAAAAGGGTGATTATACATTTACACAGCAAAGAAATAGTTTTTTAGTTAAGGATCTTATTTATAAAAACTCCCTAAATTTTTATTTGTTTGGAATTTCATATCAAACATTCTGGATTAACACACATTTTACGTGTCCACATCTTTATTAATAAATATATTCCATATCTTTATTGTTTTCCCTACTTGATCTAGTCGTATTTAAGGTATGTTGAAATCACCTATTATGATGTGGTTTTTATCCATTTCTCTTTTTATCAACTTACGCATTTCACTTTATATACAGGCAGTCCCCGGGTTATGAATGAGATCCGTTCCTGTATGTTTAAGTCTTTAAGTTGAATTTGTAGTTAAGTTGGAACAAATGCGTGTGGTTCTTATTAAGCCTTACTTTAGTGCAAGAAAATGGTGAATGAAGCCTTTTCAATGATTTAAAAGTTGCACGTGCAGCAAGTGAAGGTGATTGTTATGAAGAATTTGTTGTTTGAGTAGGGGTTGGCTCAATAGTTTCAAAGTGAGGACAAATTTACATAGTATCAAAGGACACGTACGAGTTGTCAGTAAGTCAGATGTTCATAACCTAGGGACTACCTGTATTTTGATGCTATGTTGTTTGATCCACAAAAGTGAATAGGCATAATGTCTTTTTGGTAGACTGTAACTTTTTAACAACATAAAATATTCCTTTTGTTTAGTTAACACTTTATCCCTTTGAATTTTGTGTTGCCTATCCATTATTACCACTCCTATTTTCTTCTTGTTAGCATTCTCCTGATATATTTTTTCTTTATTTTCAAACTTGTGGTGTCATTTTGTCTTAAATGTATCTCTTATAAATAGGATATACATAAGTTTCACCCCTTAAAAGGAGACCTTACCCATTCATATTTACTGTGGTTACTAATATTTATTCAGTTAAGGTCACCTTCTTGTAATCTTTTGACTTATTGTGTTTATTGGCTTCTTTTTATCACCTTTCCTAATATTTGCTAATTTGACTGGGGTTTTTATTTATTCATTTGTTTGTTTTGCCTCTAGTGACTTGGAAAGTGTCATGTGTAGTGATCTGGGGGTACCTACAAATTTCGCTTCCTCGCTCCCCTTCTTTTGGTGTTTTAGGAAACTTCTTCCTTAACTCCATGTGGGGCTCTCAGTCACTATGGCCACACCTCCACCTATAGAAAGAGGAAGAAGACTCGAGCTGGCTTAATCAGAGCAGTTTTGTTGAAATCATTCTGAATGTTAATGATATTTTTGAAGTTTTTATATTATACTTCTTTCACTTTCATATTTAAACAATTCTTAATTAAGCTTTATGTCCATATTTACATGTCCTCAAACTTACCTATAAATTTTTGAACAACCTGTACATAGATGAAGAGGCAGTCGTTCAAACAGAACAAGAGGATACTGCGTGGTTTTACCAGGAAAGGTGTGTGTCAGGGTTGTATCCTTTCACCATACCTATTCAATCTGTATGCTGAGCAAATAATCTGAAAAGCTGGACTATATGAACAAGGGGGCATCAGGATTGGGGGAAGTCTCATTAACAGCCTGTGTTATGCAGAAGGCACAACCTTGCTTACTGAAAGTGAAGAGGATCTGAAGCACATACTGATGAAAATCAAAGATCACAGCCTTCAGTATGGATTACACCTCAACATAAAAACAAAACAAAACCAAAAATCCTCACAACTGGACCAATAATCAACATCATGATAAAAGGAGAAAAGATCGAAGTTGTCAAGGATTTCATTTTGCTTGGATCCACAATCAACACCAGAAGCAGCAGTCAAGAAATCAAAAGACGCATTGTGTTGGGCAAATCTGCTGTGAAAGACCTCTTTAAAGTGTTGAAAAGCAAAGCTGTCACCTTGAAGACTAAGGAGCTCCTCACCCAAGCCATGGTATTTTCAATCACCTCATATGCATGCAAAAGCTGAACAATGAGTAAGGAAGACCAAAGAAGAATTGATGCCTTTGAATTGTGGTGTTGGTGAAGAATATAGAATATACCATGGATTGCCAAAAGAATGAACAAATCTATCTTAGAAGAAGTACAACCAGAACGCTCCTTTGAAGCAAAGAAAAACATACTTTGGACATTTTATCAGGAGGGATCAGTCCCTGGAGAAAGATATCATGCTTGGTAAAGTAGAGGGTCAGCAAAAAAGAGGAAGACTCTCAATGAGATGGATTGACACTGTGGCTGCGAACAATGGGCTCAAGCATAACAATTGTGAACATGGTCCAGGACTGGGCAGTGTTTCGTTCTGTGGTACATAGGGTCACTATGAGTCAGAACCAACTTGACAGCACCTAACAACACCTATAAATGTACTGGTTTCTTTGCCCAATACTGTTTCTTCTATCTCATGTCTCCTATTTTTTAGATTATTTTTTTGTAGGAATATTTCTTAGAGTTTTTCAGAAAGATTGAGTAAGCAGTAAAGTTTCTGAGTATTTAATTGAATAAAAATTTCTCTATTTTGTTTTTACATTTCAGTGATGATTTGCATTTGTAAGAAAAAATTTTCATTTCAAAATCCCTTTCTTTTAGAATTTCATAGAAATTATTCCATTGTCTTTACATCCCACGATGAAGATGGAAAATATAAGCTCATCTGATTTTTGACCACTTAGGGCTATTTTTTAAAATAAATTTATCCCTGGAGATGAGAAATCTAACCAGAATTTTCTTAAGTGTGTCCTTTTTTATTATTTCTGCTTGCAACTAAAGCTAAGATTCCATTTCCTTGGCTCAAAGAAAATTTATTTTATTATTATTTTAAAAACTATTTTTAAATAATTCAAGTTATACGTTAATATATACTTACAGTGAAAAGTTCAAAAACAGAAGTACACAGAGTAAAAATTTATAGTTCCTCTATAGTCCCTTTAATCTCCCTGTGGTGATGCAAACATGTGTCACCCAGATCCCCTTCAAGGACAAACTTGCTGCCCCAGTGGTCAGCAAGCAGCCTCCAGCTATAAACTGCTTTAGTGTAGCCTCAACTGCAGAGATCTGCCTCACCCAAGGGCATGCTTTCCCAAGGTGAGTCACATCTAATGATTGATGGAAGCTAAGGGTATAAGGGCCTAGTCATTTCTACCCAATGCAGGTCACCTCTGGACAGGTGGATATATGGATACAGCATACGTCCCCATGACATTGGCTGAGACTTTGTCAATCCATATTGCAGTTTAACTTCTCCCTCTGCCCAATCTTGTTTTTCTTTCCTCTCCCTCCTCCCTTCCACAGGTATTGATTGCTAAAATATACCTTGTCTACCAAACTCAGTCTTGTTGTCGTTGGCTCAGACTCATGGCACCCCCATGTACAACAGAATGAAACATTGCCTGGTTCTGCTCCATCATGATCATTGGTATGCTTGAGTCCAGTGTTGCAGCAATTGCATCAATCCATCGCGTCGAAGGTCTTCCATCCTGGTGGCGTACTGGTTAAGAGCTACAGCTGCTAACCAAAAGATCAGAGTTCAAATCCACCAGGTGCCCCTTGGAAACCGTATGGGCAGTTCTACTCTGTCCTATAGGGTCACTATAAGTCAGAATCGACTCAACGGCAATGGATTTGGTTTTTTGTTTTAAACTTTTCTGGCCCTTCGCTTTATCAACCATGATGTCCTTCTCCAAAGATCAGCCTCTCCTGATGATGCACCTAAAGTAAGCAAGTTGAAGCCTTGGACAATGTTCTGTGATCCATAGAGTTTTCATTGGCTAATTTTCAGAAGTAGATCATCAGGCCTTTCCTCCTAGTCTGTCCTAGTCTGGAAGCTCCACTGAAACCTGTCCACTATGGGTGATCCTGCTGGTATTTGATGTACCAGTGGCATAGCTTCCAGCATGATAGCAACACACAAACCACCATAGAACAACAAACTGATAAACAGGTGGTGGAAACTCAGTCTTAGCATCTGCTTAAAGAGAATCTAAGTCAGGAGAGTTGGTACCAGAAGTGATGTCAGAAAGCAGGTGATACAGTGGGGTTCGGAAATGGATAATTAACTTGCTGCCCAACTGGTGCTGAAAACCCCATCCCTAGTGGTAAGTGGGCAACAGATAGCCCCTGGCACAAGGTATAAGTGTTAAAACTCCCACTGAGGGTGTATGGTATGCCCTGTGGAAGGGAATACGCTGGATCGTGGGATTTATCGGGCATTTGAGAAGTATAGGAGAAATAGTAACTCTAAGGGCAATAGGATTGAATGACTATTGCTAGAGCCAATGAAAGCTTAGATCAGCACTTCTCAAAGCACAGCATCTACTGGGAACTTATGAAAATTACAGATTCTGGGGTCTCACCACAGATCTACAGAATCAGTAACTCCTGGGATGGAGCCCAGCAGTCTGAGTTTTAACGAGCCCTCTGAGTGATTCTGAGGCTAAAGTTTGAGAACCACTGACACAGAAAAGATAAGGAAAAGCTGCAGGCAAGTAACAGGCAACTGGAAGGCAAGTGTGAAAGCCAGAGGGCCTCCCTCAAAGCTAACAAAGAGGCTCATATCTGCTACAATGGTTAGGCAGAGAAAGCTGTGGATCAGGCCCAAGAAGATAAGTGGCTAACTTCCAACCAAAGCAGGTCTGTGGTGCTGAGGTCATAGCCTTGGGATGAGGGCAGCTGGGCAGGTGCCCCGCAAAATTTCAAACTCTCAGAATCATCAGAATCCTCTGATGTTGTAAAAGTAGCCCACCCCACCATATTAAGAGCTAGCACTACTCTCTTGTCTGAAGACAATTCAGAGGCCTCTCCCAGGCTTGACAACATATGGTTCCTTAAAGATCCGCTTCCATATCCCTCCTACCCACCAGGTCTATACCTTGAGTTAGGTCATCCAGAGCTGGGGATATGCTGGGCCTGATAAGGGAGGAGACAGAATGTATCCCCAAAGGAACTGTAAAATCTAGCCAACATGTACACGTGGGACTGGAACTGAGGGTGCTTATTCAAGGGGCAAGTACATAAGATTGAAGAGTGGAGGGTTTACTGATTTGAGAGCGTGCCCAAAGATACAGGATTTAATGCCCTGGCAAACGTCTCTAGGAGATAGTGGTATGGACCTGGTGCTGGAAGCATAGAAAGCTACTCGAAGCACAGAAGAATGTTGGCTCACAAATTATGTGAAGCTGAAATGCCAGATTGCTGTGGGAGACAGTGGTGGAAGGAATTAGAAGACTCAAGATAATGGACATGCTGAAGTGGCTATACCATGTGAGGCCAGAAGACCACTGGAGGATCATGTTCACAGGAGCACCCAGAAGACACGCCATCACCAAGACCATAGAGGATGTGCTGATGAGAGGGCACCAGCATCGCTAAAAACATTCAGTGGTGTCTCTCCTCTATAAGCCAGGACTAATGGGAGGAGAGACTATTACAGAAATAGGCTGATAAGAACCCCAAACAATAGAAGACAGGTGGCAGCGCTTAACTGCTAGAAGCCAGATGGATGCAATTATTATAAAGAGCTAGAGAGCTGGAATGACAGCCAAGGGGATTTGACCTGAAGCAGGCTATATGCATGGTTAATCTAACAGGTGGCCCTAGGGGCAAAATAGATGAGCAGCCAACATGGGTATTACTTAGTTTATACCATTATAACAAATCGAGGATGAATGACCAGAAGGCTGAGAGCAATCACCACAATAAAAAGCCATCATGCTTTGCACATATCCAGAAGTGAACCAGTTTTCAGCCCCTGAGCACACTGACTGAAGAGGAGGCCAGGTCCACAGGAAGAAGGCCGCTGCAATACTATGACAAGTATCAGTAATAATATTCCCAGTCCTTATCCAAAGGGATATAACCATTCACTCAAGTAACTGTACTTTCAGGAAAGGGGTGGTTGTGGTAGGTGGAATAATATCCCTCTCACCCCAAAGATGTCTGCATCCTAATCCTTGGAATCTGTAAATGTTATGTTATATGATGAGGGGGAATTAAAGATGCAGATGGAATTAAAATTCTAATCAGATGACTTTAAAATAAAGAGATTATCCTGGATTATCCACGTGGGCCTAATGCAAAAAACAAAAAAAAAAAAAACAAAACAAAACCAGGTGCTGTGGAATCAATTCCAACTCTTGCTGTGTTCCATAGGGTTTTCTCGACTGTGACCTTTTAGAAGCAGATCACTAGGTCTTTTTTTCTCAGATGCCTCTGGGTGGGTTTGAACCACCTACTTATAGTTAGTAGCTAAAGCACTTAACCATTTACACCACCTAAGGGCCTCCTTTAAATGTGAAAGAGGGAGACAGAAGAGACAGTGTGTCAAAGTGATGCAACATGAAAAAGACTCAACTGGCCATTGACGGCTTTGAAGACAGAAGGGGGCTGAATTAAGGGAATGTCAGCAGCCTTTAGAAGCTGGAAAAGACAAGAAAACAGATTCTCCCCTAGAGCCTTGAGAAGGAAGACTTACCTTAATTTTAGCCCAGTGAGGCTCATTTTGGACTTCTGACCTTCAGGATTGTAAAATAATAAAATGTGTTGTTTTAAGCTGCCAAATTTGTGGTAATTTGTTACAACAGCAATAGAAAACTAATGCAGGAGTCATCTCCATTTAATTTACAAGTCTGGCCTCAAAAGAAACTAGATGAGTCCAAGAGGATCACAGAAGACCAGTTAGGAGCCCCAATTGCAGCTGGTGTACCAAATGTGTAAATTTGCTGGCAGATTAACATGGCTGTAGGTACACGGAATGTGGCCACTGAGTTGACAAATGCATTCTTTTCTATCCCAATCAGAAAAAAATCTTCAGAAACAATTAACATTCACATGGAATGGGTAACAACATATTATTTACAATTTTGTTCAGGAGCCCTGATGGTGTAACAGTTAAGCACTTGACTGCTAACTGAAAGGTCGACGGTCAAACCTGCCAGCCACTCCATGGGAGAAAAGATCTGGTAATCTGCTCTCATGAAGATTTCAGTCTAGGAGACCCTATTAGGCAGTTCTATTCTGTCCCATAGGTTTATTATGAGTTGGAATCGACTCAACGGGACAAAACAACAACATGTTAACTCTACTGCCTTCTATCATAATAATATAGTCTGAAGAGATCTGGACTGTCTGGATATCCCCGGATATCAATATCACACTGATCTACTACATTAAAGATATTATACTAATCAAAATGGATGAACAAAAAGTGGTTAGCAAGCTGGAGGCCTTGGCAAGACACCTGTGTGCCTGATGGTGGAAGATAAGCCCTATAAAGATTCAGAAGCCTATTACATTGGAAAAAATTTCAAGAGCTCAGTAGTCTGGAGCATGACAAGATATCCCTTCAAAGTAAAAGACAAATCATTGCATCCTGCACCCTACACCATGAAGAAGAAAGCACAATGCCTGGTAGGTCTTTCCAGATTCTAGAGGCAGCAGATTTCACACCTGGGAATACTGCGCCAGCTCATATACTGGGTGACACTGGGTGTCATCATTGAATGGGGCCTAGAGCAAGAGAGAGCTCTGCAGCAGGTCCATAGTGCAATGTAAGCAACCCTGCTGCTTGGCGCAAGTGACCCAGCAGACCCTCTGATATAAAACGTGAGTGATGGGAAATGTGCAGTGTGGAGTTTATGGCAGCCAAATGCAGGCTCCTAGGGTTCTGGAGCTAGTTTATACCCTCTGTGGCAGAGAATTATATGCCTTTTTAAAAACAACGTCTGCTATGTTATTGGGCTCTGGTAGAGATGGAGCATCTGACCATGAGATAGCACGTGATCATGCATTTGAAACTGGGTACTGTTAGAACCACTGAATTGTATGGTAAGGCAGGCTCAGTCCCAGTTCATTGTTAAGAGGAAACTGGCACATCTGGGATTGCATATGAGCAGACTAGAAGACATAGAAAGCTTCGTGAGCAGGTATCTCAGATCCCTATGCCACCCACTACTCCTGCACCAGTGCTCCTCCTCAGCTTACCCTTATGGCTATTTGGGAGATCCTTTACAATCAACATTGGCCCACTTGGTATGTATGTGTAGGCTGAAAATGGGCAGCAGCTGTACTGCAACTTCACTCAGGACAGGCATGAAAGACAGAGAGGACAGAGTTTCAGGCATTGTACCTGGTCATCCACTTTGTGTGGGAGGAGAAGTAGCTCAAAGCCAGAATATCTATAAACTCATGGACAGTGGCAACAAAAGATGTGGATGGACATATGGGAATGGGCACAAAGTACAAAGATCTTTGTATCACATGTAAACACTCATCAGAGAGCATCCATCATGGAAAAGTCATTTAACAACCAAGTAGTCAAACTTACTTGGCCATTTGACATCATCCAGCCTTAGTCTTTGTCTACCCCAATGCTTGTACAATGGCTACATGAATGGAATGGTCATGGTGGGAGAGATGGACGTTATACAAGTGTTCAAAGCCCAGGTTTCCATTTTAACCAAGGCTTAGTTGGTTACTGCTGCCACTGAATGCCCAAACTTCCACCCAGAGAGACCAAGACTGAGCTGCCAATATGGCACTATTCTTCAAGGAGACCAGCCAGCCACTTGGCGGCAAGTTGAACGCACTGAGCTCTTTCTATGCTGGAAGGTCCAGAGATTTGTTTTAATAGGAAAATACAAATATTCTGGATATGGGTTTGCCTTTCTTGCCCACAAGCTTCAATCAAGATGATTATCACAGAGCTTATGAAGTGTTTGATCCATGGGATCAATCTTCTTGTTGGAAACAATGCAAGCCTGATGTCAGTGGAGCAACATCTTCTCTGACTGAGGTAGGTAGTCTCCCCCTGCCTGAAAAACCTGTAATGGTCTCCTCTGAGGTAGTTCCTTTGCAGAGGAATGCTGATCTCCTTTCAGACATACTCCCATTACTTCTTATTGCTTCTAGACCTGTAAACAAACTCAAGACTCGTCACATCCTAGAGAGTGAGATACAGTGACCCATGAGGAGACACCATATACACCAAAATAATTACAACATAAACCTGAGAAATATTTATGAAAATGGATCCTAAGGGTGCTAAATCAGGGTATCCAGAAATCCTGAAATTCTGATTGTTTTCTCTACCCCAATGCACAGTCTCCTTGGTAAATGCCACTAAGTTTCTTTGGGAAGTATGAAAGATTTACCATATAAATTTTTGGCATGGTAGCAAGGTCTTCCCTCAGGAGAACACCAGCCTCCCCTTCATTGACAAGGGGCTCCAGGTTTGAAAATTAGTTGAAGGGCTACCACTCTTGACTGTAGTGATTAAGTCAGACTGCTTTCAATAAATACAGAACTTTTCCATTTACACAAATCAAGTAAGACTTTAGTAGACTGCCTATTTGCAGAGTCAGGAAACAATCCAAAAGACAACCCTCACCTCTGACACCAATTGCAAGTTTGGGAGACCACCCTCAGTTTTGATAATTCAGTAGAAGAACTCATAGAACTTACAGAAAGCTGTTATACTCATGGTTATGGTTTACTCTAACAAAAGGATACAAATTGAAATCAGCCAAGAGAAAAGATTCATGGGACAGAGTCCAGAAAAGTTCCAAGCATGAAGACTTCTAGTTGTCCTCTCCCAGTGGAGTCATGGACAGCACTAACTCTTTCCAGTAACAATGTGTAACAATATGCACAGAGTATTGTCAACCAGGGAAGCTCATTTGAGACTTGGTACCCAGAGTTTTTATTGGAGGTTGGTCATGTAGACATGGTTGACTGCCTGCATGACTGACTTTTAGTCTCCAGCTCTTTGGAGGTTGAGGTAATATCGACTCACTCAAAGTCCCACTGTAAATCGCATTGTTGTACTATGCAGGATGGCCTAAAACACCCAGGTAAACAAAGACTCTTAATCAGGCAAGGTATTCTAAGTGCTTAGAGATCACCTCTCAGGAGCTGAGAGCAAAGGACAGACTTCTCTATGGGTAAGTTTAATTCTGTACTAAACACCATCTATTTTCAGTCCTAAAGGTACCATGATCGATTAGCCAACACCAAAGATCTCTCTGCCAGTCTAACCATTCTGATGACTTCTTTATCTCTTTACATTATAGTAATCATTGCCACCTGTCTCTGGTAATTAAATGCTGTCACTTGCTCCCTGCCAATCTGGGATCCTATGATCCTCATTGAATTTGGAGTTCTTGTAGCACAGTGGTTAAGCATTCGGCTGCTAACCAAAACATCAGCAGTTCGAATCCAGCAGCCACTCCTTGGAAACGCTATGGGGCAGTTCTACCCTGTCCTATAGGGTTGCTATGCATTGGAATCAACTCAACAGCAATGGGTTTTCTTTCTTCTTTTTTCTTTTTTAGTTAGGTGGAAGCTTTTCCCATCCTAACTTGCAAAGAATAGTCACCACAGAGCTCTTCAAGGCTGCCAGGACTCCCCTCCCCAATGGACTTCTTAAAGTCTTCACAAAGGCAGTTACATTTGTGTTATCTCTATTTTTCATTAATTAAGTTGCCAAGATTTGGTCATTTTATTTGTTTTTCTAAAAAATATGCTTTTGGTTTTATTGATATGTAGTTATTTTTTGTTTTGTATTTCATTAACTCATGCCTTTGTGTTTATTAATTCATTCCTTTGAATTTTGCTGGACTTAATTTATGTTTTTTTTTCTTGACTCTAGAGCTAAAATATTAGTTTTCAACCTTTCTTAGTTTTAAGAAATGCTTTTAAGCTATAAGTATTCTTCATTTTACTGCTTTGAGTATAATAGATTATTTTACATATGTTTTGATAATCAGTTTTTTTGTCATTAATCTTTCCTTATCATTAATTTTTCCTCTGATATCCTCTTAAACCAAGACTTATTTAAATGAGTGTTTTTTCTTTTTTTTTTATTGTTGTACTTTAAATGAAGTTTAAAATTCAAGTTAGTCTCCCATACAAAATTTGATACATACATTGTTATGTGACCCTAATTGCTCACACCATTCTGCGACAGCACACTCCTCCTTTCTGTCCCTGATTCTCCATGTCCATTCAACCAGCTCCTAACCCTCTCTGCGTTCCCATCTTACCTCTGAACAGAAGCTGCCTCTTTGGTCTCTTGTATCTACCTGAGCTAAGAGACACACTCCTCATGAGTATCACTTTATGTCCCACAGTCCAGTCCAATCCCTGTCTGAAGAGTTGGCCTCAGAAATTGTTTTAGTTCTGAGCCGATAGAGAATCCAGGGGCCATGCTTTCTGGGGTACCTCCAGTCTCAGTCAGACCATTAAGTCTGGTCTTCTTACCAGAATTTGAGTTCTGCAACCCATCTTTCTGCTGCTTCATCAGGGACTCTCCGTTGTGTTCCCTGTCAGGGCAGTCATTGGTGGTAGCCGGGCACCATCTAGTTGTTCTGGTCTCAGGCTGATGAAGTCTCTGGTTTATGTGGCCCTTTCTGTCTCTTGGGCTAATACTTTCTTTGTGTCTTTGGTGTTCTTCATTCTCCTTTACTCCAGGTGATTGGGACCAATTGATGCATCTTAGATGGCTGCTTGCAAGCTTTTAAGACCCCAGACGCCACTCACCAAAGTAGGATGCAGAATATTTTCTTAATAAGTTGTGTTATGCCAATTAACCTAGATGTCCCCTGAAAGCATGGTCCCCAGACCCCTACCACTGCTACTCTGTCCCTCAAAGTGTTTGATTGTATTCAGGAAACTTCTTAGCTTTGGTTTAGT
>NW_004444041.1:6191489-6214937 GCF_000243295.1 Trichechus manatus latirostris | reverse complement strand
ACCTAGATGTCCCCTGAAAGCATGGTCCCCAAGCCCCTACTTCTGCTACTCTGTTCCTCAAAGTGTTTGATTGTATTCAGGAAACTTCTTAGCTTTGGTTTAGTCCAGTTGTGCTGACTTCCCCTGTAGTGTGTGCTGTCCGTCCCTTCACCTGAGATGATTCTTAAGTACTATCTAGTTAGTAAATAACCCTCACCCTCCCTCCCCACCCTCGTAACCATCAAAGAATGTTTTCTTCTGTGTTTAAACCTTGTGTTGAGTTCTTATAATAGTGGTCTTATACAGTATTTGTCCTTCTATGACTGACCAAATTCACTAAATGAGTGTTTTTATATTTCTAAGTGCATATATATCTTTAAATTATTCTTTTATCATTAATATCTACTTTTATGAAACTGTTGTGAGAAAATACGTTGTGTATGTTTTTTTCTTTCTTGAACTTATTGAGATTTTATTTATGGTTTTATTCATGGACAATGTTTATACTTGTTCCCTGTGCGTTTGAAAAGCAAATACATCCTCTACTTTCTGGGCCATGAAGAAGGTCTAATTCTACCCTATTCTCCTTATTTCCGTCCTTCTCCTCTCTATACCTTTCTATCTCCTCTTGCCCTATACCTTTCTATCTCCTCTTGCCCCCCTCCACACATACATATACCACAAATTTCAAAATTCTGTTCTGAGTCTCTATTTTAACATTTCAAAATTAAATTAGAACAATGATCTTCACCATGTTTTCCCCATTTCTCCTTCCACCCTTACTTTTCTCTTTCTAGGTGAAACTTCTAATGCACGATTTTTTAAAAGTTCTCTTTCTTTAACATTAATTTCTAGGGTTTTTTTTTGGGGGGGAATTATAATTCAAAACTATTGTTTACTTTTCCTTGCATTATGTCTTTTCTCTTATTAAAATCCTTCTCCACATTTATTTTATGCTTCAAAAATTGTATTATCATCATTTAGTTTAAATTTTAACAGCCTTTAAGTTTTCAAAATATTTACAAGGATTTTTGCTCACCATTGTTTTTGTACACTTCATCTTTCACTAACTTGAGATATTTGTTCTGCATTCATTCATTATCTTTGCTTCTTTAAGTTGTTTCCTCAAAAAGGATACATGGGTAGTATATTTTGTGATCGTATACAATTTATTCTCTTGCCCTTCCATAGGGGTAACATCTAGGCTGGTAAAGAATTCTTGGATCTTGCTTCTCTTCTCTCAAAAGCCTGTAAATATTTTCCCCTGTCTTCCAGAGTTACATGAGATTTTCTTCTCTTTTTAAGTTAATTTCTCTCTCTCTCTCGGGGTGTGTGTGTGTGTGTGTGTGTGTGTGTGTGTGCATTGATGTCTGGAAGTGGAAGTTTTTTTTTTTTTAAATATCTTTGAAGTTCATAGTTTTTATCAGATCTTGTCAAAATATGTGTGATTTAAAAAATTAATTTTGCCTGGTACATTTCAATCTGAAAAGCAAGATTTCTTCTATTCTTTTTAGCTTCGTCTTTGTATGTTCCTTTTTTTTAAATCCTCTTAGAATGTCTACTTCTGTGTTTCAACTCTTCTGGATCTGTGGTTACATGTTTTTTCACTCATGACTTCCAACTTCTATGTTTCAGGACTTTGTTGTGATATAGTTCCTCTATTTGATTCTCTAAGTATCCACTCTATTTTGGCGTTCTCTAAAGAATTCTAAAATTCAAATATTATTATTATTTTAATTTTCAAATGAATCTTTTTGGTTTTCTGATACTTTGTTAGCCAATATCTTCTTGTATGCCACTAATTATCATATATGTATGTATATATGTATATATATATATATATATATATTTAAAATATCTCCTCTCTATATATTGTTTGGTGTAGTTCTATTAATCTGCCCCGATAGAAGACATCTGTCCTTTCTTTTTTTTTTGCCCTAGTCTTTTTCCTTTAAGCTACTGAAGTACCTTAAATAACCTAGGACCCTTCTTTGCTCTCTCATAATAGTACCTGTGTAAGGTAGTTTTGGGACAGGCAGAAGGGGAGAGTTGAGAAAGAAACTTTTCTGGTGAGCCAGCATTGAGTGGGCTGTCAAGTGGGAACTTGATACACTGTCTGCCAGCTTTCTTTAGTTGAAGTGTAGTAAGTTGGTCCTCCTTAAGTCATAAAAAAGGGGACAGTTAAGCCCCATGGGTAAGATGGTTCAGTGGTAAAATTCTTGCCTTCCATGTGCGAGACCTGGGTTCAATTTCCAGCCAAGGTACCACATACACAGCCACCACCCATCTATCAGTGGAGGCTTATGTGTTGCTATGTTGCTGAACAGGTTTCAGTGGAGCTTCCAGACTAATACAGAGTAGGAAGAAATGCCAGATGATCTACTTCTGAAAATCGGCCAATGAAAACCCTATGAATCACAATGGCCTGATTGTTTCACTGTGAATGTGATCCCCATGACTCGGGGGCTGACTCGTTGGCAGCTAACAACAACAAGCCCCACGGCACAATTCCTCCTGAGCGTGGACTGCAGTGGTGGAACTAGATAGTTCAGTTGGGGGCATCTTTTAGGCTCAAACAGCTAGGAGTTATTCCAGTTGATGCAAAATAAGTAAGCTTCACTCCAGCTTCCACCAGAGTGATAGACCCCTTCTTTGACACTTGCCTTTTGATTCTTTGATTTTTACAGCTTGTAAATGATGTACAGAAACTGCCCTAACTGGGCCAAACACGAACTGTCTCCTTAGGGCACTAAATCCTAAGTAGGCCACACTTTCTTCATTCCCCTCTCCACTCCTAAGACTCTGTCCACATTAACTGTTGGTCTTAATAATCAGTTAGGAGACAGAGGGATGTGTATTCACGTCACCATCTTCTCAGCATGAATAACTCTTGTTTCTTTGATTACTTCTTTTCCTGCATTTTCTGTATTTCCTCCATTGAGAAGGCCTGTTACACAGATGTTGGATCTCCTGGAGCTATCCTCTATTTTATTGCCCTAAGTTTTGAAAACATCCTCAATTTTACCTTCTAGGCTACTGATTAAAATTTTCAGCTATGTATGTTTTATTATTCAGGACTTCTGGGCTTGCTTATTTTGGCAATTATGTCTTTATTTTCCCCAAACTCTTTAATGTTCTTAGCTGCTCTTTTTTTCATAGCAGTCAGTGCTTGGTTTATAGAAACACTATTTTTTCAAATAACTCTCAGGCTATGAATTTAATCTTTTCAAAAGTTTTCTCCTGTTTCTTGCATTATCTCCTTTTGCTCTGAGATCAGTTATTTTGTTTGCTCATCTTTATATTTCTGTTTCAAGCTGTGGTTCTTTTCTCAAATGTGTTTTAATTTTGGTTGACCATTCATATTTATAAAAGGACTAGGTATGCTAATACAGGTGGCTGATGTGTATTTTCTCAGCAACAGTAAAGTTTACTTGCTTCTTCCCTATGTGGTATGGTGTTTGGAGATATTGGAAGCTGGGTTAACTAAAGAGCTTTATGGATAAATGCACAGAGGCAGGTTTCCTTCCAAACACATGGGCACTGTCAGGCAGGTAAGGTAGGGACTCCTGCAGCTGCCCCAGTTAGGATAGCATTACTCTGGATGGAGTGCTTTATGCTGTAAATAATATTAATTAATGTACCTGTTTATTAGAGTTTTATTTTATTTTTCACTGATGTAGGTAGCCACTTATGGAATCCCTACATTTATATTGAAAATGTCTGTTCAAAGCCAACTAAGGTTATTTTTGGTGGTATATGTAAAGTAGCACCATATAAACAACTTCCTGTATCAATTCAAAGCTTACTTCTAGTCTTTTAATCTAGTCAGACTGCAGGAGGATTTAGAAATGTAGTTGTGAATGGAAAAAAATGCCCTCCTTATTTTAAAATAAATAAATAAATAAATAAATATATAAACCAGAGTAGAAAACTTTTCTATGCATTTTTTTTAATGGAGGGAGAACCCAAAAAAATCTTAATGTTCTAGCCATACTAGATAATATAAAGTACATACGTGCAAAAGCTTTGTTTCTGTCCTTGGATAGCTACGAAATTAATTGTACTTTTAGAATAACTCTTCTTATTTGAGTTAATTTTCTTCTTTGTAGCAAGTCTTTCCCTCACTAGAACACTTTATGTATATAAGACAGTACATATCTTTACCTTTTAGAAAAAGTTTTGGTCTTACTTCACTGCAAGTTAAATATTTTATACCAATGCCATGTTTGACCCATCGGTCACTCAGATTCAGCTTTGGTGAGAAGAAATTTAATGGCAGATGCTGAAGGAGGATGCTGAAGCTGATAAGAGGCAGGCAACTCACGGACATATAAGCATCTCTCCCATCTCTGAGGCACTTTTAAAAATTCCTTAAACTTTTTGGTTCTAAATAAGATGTGAAGGGACACAGGGTCATGGTTCTTCTCTGACTGCTTTCTTGCCTTCTTTTTGTCTTGTGTCCACAGGCGAAATATTCTCAGCTCTATACACTCCTAAAAATGACAGCAGGTTCACGACTGCCTGTCTGCTGGGAGACTCCCTTGAGAACCGCTGGCCAGTTTTTCTGTGTCTTTTCAAAGGCAATTATTTTAACATTAAATCACTCCAGATGTACCAAAGATTTATTGCTGTTAATAGATGTTCACAGAAGAGGAGAGAAAACCAGCAAAATTAAGAGCGAATGGTTTAGTGCGAGCAGAAATACAAGACTCATGTTCATACTAAAAGTTGCAAATTCAATTATATCCTCACTGGAAATCTTTTAAAAATAAAGAAACTAAGAAGTATTTAGTCCTCTTACACGGATCAAGGTATGAGATTATTTATCTTTGCTTCCTACTTCTTATTCATGATTAGAGAAAGATATCTCATCATCATCATCATCATCAGTTTTGATTTATCTGAATGGCCTGCTGAAATAGACCTCTGGGAGCATTTACACATCCAGTTACAACTAGATGATTATTTGTAGCCGTAAAACTCCCTCTCACATAAAATTGCCGGACCTAGCTGAAAGTTCTTAATAATAATACTGTATACTTGTATAGTGCTCTTAATGCTTCAAAAAACTTTCATATCCATTTTTTTAATTTGAGTCACAAAATAAGCCAGTTTGATAAGTAGTTCCCAACTGTTCTTATCTCTCTTTTACAGATAAGGACTTAGAAGATGTTAACGATTTATCTAAGGCAGTCAAGCAGTTAGTCTTAGAACTTTGACTATACCCTAAGGTGTCATTTCCTGGACTCAGTGATAATACAGTCTCTTTCCTAGGTTTGTGGAGTCCAATATCTTTGGGCTGCAGTGAAAATAATCTCGGTCATGCATTTACTTCTGAGAGGTAGAATATGCTGTTCCTTGTCATTTCTGCTCTGAGGTCTTTAAAAGCCTTGGTGATGGGGTTGGGAGGGCCAGGACACTTCACGGGTTTTGAGTTCACTAAAGTTGATTCCCAGTTGTGTTATCTTGGAAATAATAACATTGTAAACAAGCTGGCTTCAAGAGCAAGTTTTGCACTTGGGTGAGTTTTCCCTCATAGAGACTGTATTTAGTAATTAACACCTCGTAGACTCTTTATGTTCTTTCCAGGTATGTGGTTAAAAACACTTTTTAGACTGGTCATTGTAGTTGTCTTCCCAATATCCATTCCATCCTTCTCTTATTAACTACCAAATTTTTATTCAGGTATCCATATCTTCTCTATACAGTCATGTGCTTTGCAGAGTGTGACAATGCAAATCTAGATCTAGTCACATGCCCCCACTCACCTAATTGAATGGACTGGGAAAATGTTGGTAAGCATGAGTAATATCTACCCAAAGTATGAATAGAGAGAAAGAAATAATGCAGGTCCTTTATGACGTCACTAAACTACCAAATTGAACCAAATCTGAGAGTCCTCTTGGGTAAACCTTAGTTTCTTGTTATGACAGACAATAAATGTCACTTATACTTAGTTTAAGGTCCCCGGATGGTGCAAGTGGTTTGTGTTTGACTACTAACCTAAAAGCTGGCAGTTCAAACCTATCCAGCAGCACTGTGGAAGAAAGGCCTGGTAATCTGCTTCTATAAAGATTACAGCCAAGAAAATCTTATGGAGCAGTTCTACTCTGTAACACATGTGGTCACCATGAGTCAGAACCCACTTGATGGCAACAGGTTTGGGTTTTTTTGGCTTGTAGTTAGTTTAATCGGGTGTGAGTTGATTTATTCTATTATTTGAAAATCCCTCCAGTGTAATTTTGCATTGTACAAGTAAATATATGTTCAGTATAGAATAATGGGAAAATATGCATAAACTACAAAGAGAAATTAAAAGTTGCCTGGAATCTCAGAGATAATATTTTGGTATATATTCTTTGAGCTATGTATGTGTGTATGGATGTATGTGTATATGTGTGTGGAAGTACGCATGTACAAGCAAACTGATAGGAACACCATCTAAATTATTATTTTACAACCTACTTGTTTTTACTCAACAACATTTTAAAACATCCCTTGAAGTCAATAAATATGTTTTTAAGATATCACCTTAATGTCTGTTTAATATTTGATTTTATGTGACTCAGTGGTTAAGAGTTCAGCTGCTAACCAAAAGGTTGGCAGTTTGAGTCCACCAGCCACTCCTTGTAAACCCTATGGGGGCAGTTCTACTCTGTCCTACAGGGTTGTCATGAGTCAAATCAACTTGATGGCAATGGGTTTGGTTTTTTGGGGTTTATCACAATTTGCTCAAAACACTCTGTACGATAAGTTCAGAGTATTTCATTTCATTGTATAAACTGGGACAGGAGGACAGGTGGTGCCTATTTTGGAATACTTTCTTACCTGGAGCAAAAGAGTATTTGGAAAACCTGTTTTCTTTCTCTATCACCTCTTCCTTTTTATTTCTGGCCTCTGCTTAGTTCTATCAATAGAAATAAATACAAATACAGCTCAGCATGGTGGTAGGGTAATTAGTTTTTTTTTTTTTTTAAGTTTCCTATAAAATTTTCAGTAATTTTTTTTTTCCCATTGCATGACTGTCTTGTATTTGTTACTGGTGTTGATTAGGTATGTAGGTTATTCAAGGTGTTGTAGGTGGTGGTGGCATTGCCATCGAGTTGGCGCTAACTCATGATGCCTTTATGAATAACGTAACAAAAGGTTGTCTGGTCCTGTACCATCTTCCTGATTGTTGGTGTGTTTGAGTTCCTTGTTGCGGCTGTTGTGTCAGTTGATCTCATTGTGGGTTTCCCTCATTTTTACTGACCCTCTACTTTAACAACCATGATGTCCTTTTCTAGTGACTGGTCTTTCTTGATGGCATGTCCAGAGTAAGCAAGCTGAAGTCTTGCCATCTTCACTTCTAAGGAGCATTCTGATTTGAATTCTTCTAAGACTAGAAGATAATTGGTGATACAGACGCAACAAATAAAGTAAAAAAAAAGAAAATCTGGAAGTCAGGATGTAACAGCAAAGTGCAGATCCAGCTTTGTAGGGCTTTCATTTAAAACACAAAAGTCAGTGTAGTCTTCATGGGAAAAAAATTGGTTATGGTAAATGTGCTGAGATGATCTGTCTGCTTTTTCTGTATTGGCTGCTGTGACCATTTGGCATTGTCAGTGACCTCTGATGCTTGGCTTTCTGCTGTGTTGCTATGTTAGGCACAGGGGTGATATTAAAATTATTTAACAACTGGTGAGGCAGGGGCACTGACCAATGAAAACAGACCACAGCCTTAGTCAACTGCTATGAAGGAACTAGTGCGCAAGGGCTGGATGGCTGCCCTGAGTGACGATGATAAAAAACAAACAACTAAAAAACACTTGGGTTTTTAAAAATTGTTTATTTTACCCAGGAAAAGTTCTGCATATAAACCTTTTTTTCCCCTTGGTTTTGGACTTGCATGTCATTCCAGTCATATTGCTGGGGGAAGTAGCCTTTCCACAAAAAATAAAGGGTAAGTAGCTACTCCCTTTCTGTAAACATTATCCAAATTCATAGAAAAGGATTACTAGCACGAATATGTGAAAACTTACAATTCTTCATAGAAAAAAAGAAACAATAAAAAGGAAATATAAACAGGCCATTTAGACACACATACAAAAGAAATACAATAAATATAATAGGTGGTTCACCTCATGAATGAGCAAAGAAATACCAATTTAAAAAAATTGTATTTTTCCAAGCCCACTTGCTTATGACCACTGCTCTGGGGATTAACTACACTGCTTAGTCAATTCTTTCAGCAAATGGTTAACGAACACCTTACTATGTGTTCGGTGCCAGAGGACATACTTCTTATCCAAAGGTAGATAAACAGTCTGCCCTTAAGACAACCATAGCCCACTGGAGAGACTGAGCGAGTGTTGCACAAATCCTGATCCTCCAAATATTAAAGAATTAATCAGTTTGTCAGAGGTTCCCTTTTTGCTAAATAGTAACAGCCACAGGGACCTGCCAGTTCAAATGATTGAGTTATTCCAAAAAGCAGATCGTTCCAAGTTGCGCCTGTGTGCAGTCAGAATGTGGGCTAACTGTACCATGGTGGTGAAGACTGGAGGCAGAAACAAGCGGGATCCCTGCCGACTGACAGCTAAGCGTTCAATGCTTCTATAACTCCCCTCCAACAGGTTCACCCATCTGGGCTCAACTGAGGGGCCCAGAAGCTTTCTTCTCTGGGCCAATCAGAACTCAGCCAGCATCTCTTTGGTGCAATCATTTCCACCTTACAAAATGATTAATCCTGTTCCAGCTATTTTTATTTGATCCTATAAAAATAGCTCCCGTCCCTCAGTCTTGGCGGGGCATCAAGGCCTCCACTCTTCAAGTGCACACCCCAGTCGACCCTGCCCTGACATTTACTTCCAGGCCATTGGCATTTGGGGGCGCAGCTGAACCCACTGCTCTGAAAACACGGTCGGTTCCACTAAGCGTCATACCGGAGAGGTAAAGGTGCATTCGCGGTGGGAAGCTCCGTTTAGGACACAAACACCAAGATCCTCCCAGGCTGCTAGTAAAACCCACGATACGACAATCCGAGGGTCCCAGCGAGAAGAAAATGGATCACGTCTGCCACAGGCACTTAGGCCAGCAGGAGGGGCGGGGGGGGGGGCGGTGCTGAGGGTGGACTTGCGCCATGGCCTTCAATGCACATCTCCACCCCTATCCCCACCCCCAAACTGGTCCCTCCCCAAGCTGAGGGATGTGAACTCGGTTCTTGGGCCCTCAGCTATGCCTAAGTAAGACCACGTCACGCCTCATCACCCCCTCGTCCCCCCCACCCCCACCCCGGTGTGACCACTTTTGTTCCCGCCCCAAACAAAGCCGAGTCTTAACTCCTGCAGAATGAATAAGGGGATCAGGTTGCTCTCTCGGCTTCCCCCAGCCTCGCTTCTCCCCTTTCCCACGTGACTCTCTGGAATCTTTGCCAAAGCTCCGAGTCCCTGGGTCCATTTTCACACCGAGCAAAGGAAGAGAGGAAGGAGAGAAGGAGAGGAGGGAAGCGGAGGAAGGCGAAGTGTCTGTCCTTTAAACTCGGGGATCCAGAGGGGCCCTTATTTTGTGCGTTTTCAGGCTCTCTCCCCCGGGTGACATTGAGTTTCGGGGTCTTTTCCAGCCTCCCGAGAGCTTTCTCCTCTGTGCATTCCGTATTACGGCTCCTCTTCCCCTCCCGTAGTCATATCTCGACCCTGCAGACCGGCTCCGGGTGTACTGCGTACGGTGCCGGAGGTGGGTATTGGTGTGGAGCACGCCGCGTCCCCGCAGCCTTCCGCACGCCGGCGAGGGGCGGGGGCGAGAAAGTAGCAGCAGCGCCCCCCGCGCCGCCGGGTCTTCCCTCCGCAGCTTTCAAACAGTCTGCTGTAGGGAGCGCAGCCCGAGACGGCGCCGTGCGGTTGCAGCGCCAGCGAGTCCCGAGAGCTGCCCGCAGCGCCACACAAAGTTTCCTGAGAGCGGCCCCCGGCGGCCGAGGTCTGCCGAGCCGGGCGGAGACGCGGGTGTGGGTGGGTCTTTCGGGGCTCCCGGCGACCCCCTCTGCCGACGCAGCGCCGACGTAGGATGTCAAGCGAACTTTAAAAAGCTGCTTCCGAGGAACCTGCGCGGGGATCTCCACTGTAGCGGCCTCGGAGCGGATAGGTTCGGCAGAGGGAAATGCTGCGAGACCCTCACAGTTGGTGACCGGCAACTTTCGGGCAAGACTTGGCGGTCTGCCTTCTCTTTGATTCTCACGAGCTCAGCTCACGTTGGCGTCTTGCTTTGCCGGAGAGCTTGGCGCGCTCTCCGCGCGGGCAGTGAAGGAATTGAATCCCCTGCCCGGCCCCGGGTCTCTGGGCAGATGTGAGTGTCGCTCTCCGCCCGTCCACCTTATTTCCCCGGAGGTAACCGCCAGCCGCCCTCCACCCTCGGAGCGCCCCGGCTCGGTGCACCGAATCCAGCGTTTTTTTTGGCCGAGAGCCGGTTTTTGGATGCCGAAGGCTGGGCTCCTGCATCCTGGGTGTCGAGGCTGCGATGGGTGTCCTCAAGGTGTGGCTCAGCGTGGCCCTTGCATTGGCGGAATTTGCAGTATTGCCTCATCATTCGGAAGGTGAGAGAACTGTGTGTGTGAGAGCCATGCAGTTTAAAAAGCTGAGCGGGTTTGTGGTAGGGTCGGGAGGGAGTTTTTTTGAGGGGTGAGTGGGGTTGGAACTAGAGTGGGCTTTTGCTGCGAAAATTCCTACTCGTATCGTTTTGCATTTTCATCACGACCCCCGCCTCGCTCTCTGCCCTGTGTGCGTTTGGGTGGGTGGGGGGCCGGTTGGGGTGGCATCTAGGAAATGGGATTCTCTTTCTTTTCACTTTCCCCGGACCTGTCCCCGCAGGGAACGCAACTAAATGGAGAGTAGGTGAGGAGCGAACAATTGCTGTTACCTATGTAAAAAATACTTCTGCCTCCTATGAAACATAAAATTCGCCCCGTTGAACCCCGCAACGCTTTCCCGCCTTCCTCGCCCCAGTAGGTCTGCACCTAAAATCCAGTTACGATTTTATAACTAGCTGGTTTGAGCGTGTGCTGGACAATTAAATTGCACTAGAAAATCTCCCCAGTGGAGCGAGGCACTAGCCTTCCTGCTTCCCCCAGAAAAAAAGTGGTGGATAAGAGTTTAGGTTCATTCTCTTACTTCACCCTACGCCTCCTGGTTTTCCTCCGGGGCTCCAACCTACGTGTAAAATCCCTGAGCTTGGGGAGAGAAAGGAGGCTGCGAGAGTTGTCGCCATGATATCAAAAGCAATCTGGATTCAGCCAAATAAACGAATCAATAAGTAAATAAAGAGTTTGGGGGTCATGGGATGCCGGGTGCCGGGCCGCGAGGCACTGGGAGCTCCCACCTGCTCCGAGGAACCTGGGAAGTCGCCCAGCTAGTGCTTAGGGAGGGGGAAGGGAGCCGGCGGGCTCGGAGGAAGACGGCTTAATCCAAAGTGCCCGACTCTCGGCTTCCTCTCCCGGCTCCATTCATTATTCATCCAGCTGCGGAAAGAATAGTTCACCTGCCCCGCCGCAAATCAGAGCCGCTGCGGCGACGGCCGGCGCGGGGCGGGGCTCCTCCACCCAGGTGCTGAGTTGGGGGCGGCTGATGGTGCCGAATCCGGGCGCGGAGCTAGGGGCGCTGGAGGCCCGCGGGAGGGCAAAGCCCTGCCTCGGGCCGAGCTCTGACCACCGGAGCAGCTGCCTCTTCCCTCTTGTCTACCTGGGAGAAAGTGGCATGGCCTTGGAAATCCACGCACAGCAGTGGAATCGACCCCGTGGATACAGCTGCCGCCTTTCCACACCCTTCGGGGAACTATGTCAAGTATATTCTGTACCAGGGAAAAGCCTGTCTGGGGCCTGTGCAGCCTGCTTCAAACAGTGCATACCTAGTAGAAATACGTATTGTATGTGTGCGTGTGTGTGCACACTTAAGAAACAAACAAACATTTAGGGCATAGTTGTAATAATAAACCTGATGGGAGACTCAGCCCAGGCCACCCAAACATGAACCTGTGACCTACAAAAATTATTTTACTTGGTGGCAGTTTCTTATTTAGAGTCATATTCTTGCAGGACAGAGAACGTCCTCTGTCTCCCAGATAGCTCACCAGGGGCAGTTTTTCAGAACCAAATCTGTTTAAATTAAGTCATTACTAAGAGCCTGCAGAGTGCGCGCTTTGGAAGGTTGTCCCATAAAAAGGGCAAAATTTAAGAACTTTCAGAGTTTTTAAATGTTGATGTGGGAGTGGGGATGGGGGAGGAAACTTTGCTTCCTAATGTTTCTCCCCAACTTCAGAGCACTGTACAGCCATTTCACAGTGATCCATATCTAATAATGAATGAATGGATGAATAAATGATGACTTTTATTGAGCACATATCATTTACCTGGCACTAAGCATTACATAAGAGCCCTGGTGTCACAGTGGTTAAGAACTCGGCTGCTAACCGAAAGGTCAGCAGTTTGAATCCACCAGCCTCTCCTTGGAAACCCTATGGGGTAGTTCTACCCTGAACTATAGGGTCACTATGAGTCTGAATCAACTCAATGGCAATAGGTTTGGGGTTTTTTTTTTTTTTTTTTTTGGTATGCTTTACGTGTTTTATTCATTTGTTTAATTATGTGAATTGGTCCCACAGCCAAAAATCAGCTATCCTCTGATTTGGTTCTGTCAAGGTTTCTTTTAAAAATAAGAGCAGTGAGGTCAAGGATGAAAAGCTTACGGATCTTAGAGATTTCCTCAAGTTTATTATTAGCTCAGAGAATGATCTTAAAAAATAGAAAAGAAGCACTCATATGTGTGCTTTTCTTAATGTGATATGAGGCCTTTGCTGACTGACCAGTGCATGGAAGAGTTGGTTGTTTTCTTTTCAGTGCTCAGAGAGCCCGTCACACATCCTTCTAGTACACCAGTTAATACTTTCTTTAATTATAGTTGATATAGCTATGAAGTTCCTCACTTACTTGTGTGCTCACCCAGGGGTTAGGATGGCTCCAAGTTAATCCTTTGTCTCTAGTTCAGCTCCTAGTACACAGTACTAAAACCCAAAACCAAAAATATTGGTCAGATGACTGAGTACTGCCAAATCACATTCTTTTGAATTAAGCTTACCTGATAGTCGGGCCTCTACCACTAGCTGGCTGTGTGACCTTGAATGAACCATGTAACTTCTTTGAGCTGAACTTCTGTCATTTACCAAACGAAGAAGTCAACTAGAGGTGATGGCTCTTAAAATATTTTTCTTAATTCCCCAGCATACAAAAAAGAGAAATTGATACTTGATACATTATCTGTGGTCAATTGCAACTTTCTGGTTCTGAATTTTATTTTAATTATTAGGAAAAAAATTTTTACAACCAAATTATTGGCAGTGTTATTTTACACTGCCTTACATTGTTAAGCTTATGAAAATTATGATTTGAGAACTTAATAAAGGCAAGAAGTCACAGAGATAAACTTCAAGCAAACATGGCTGTTTCTGAATCAGAGAAGCTCTACCAAGACATTTTCTGGAGAAGCATATCTTGAATTGTGTGCCCTGTGGAAATCCAGTGAAGTTACACTAGATGGAATATTTTGGCTTGGGATAAGGAAAGATCATTGAATTGGAGGTTAAGAGAATTGGGTTCTAGTCTGTGACTTATCACTCCCTATGTAGCTTTAGCCCATCCCACAATCTCCCAGGCTTTTCCTATAAATGCCATTAATAAAATACATTGAAAAGGATCATTTGATAGACAATATTTTTTTATGTATGGCTACATCAACATATTTGGTTCTACTCTTGGCTGAAGAGTCCCTTCTATGAAGTACTCTCCTTAAAACTGAGTGTTGTGAAAGAGAAGACATTGCCTGGGAAAAACAGCACATCTCTTCATTTTTTTTTCATTCCACAAACCTTTATTGAAAGCTTATGTGTCCGATTGTGTCAAATGGGGGGAGGAGGGAATACAGACATAAAAACAAGACAAAAAAACAAAAACAAATACAAAAAAAAACCCTCAGTACCTGCCTCAAGGTGTTTGCATACCCAGCAATCATTAATATCAATAAAATAGCAGTAGAGATATGTAAACATTAGTCCTTGGTAGGTTTCCCAATATTGAACTGTTACATACTAATTGCAGCTTCACATTTTTGGCTTTTGCAGCTGCCTGCTAGTGGAAATGAAGAGATGACGTATTGTCATAGGCTCTTCATTCCATCATAATACATTTATATTCCTCTCTGGGGAATAGATTCTTGAAGTTACCCTCCCTATATCCATCCTTTAGTGAGGGTACAGCCATCCATATGCATTTGGGTGGCAGTTTCACTCAATTTTACTTAGACACAAGTATACATCAAATACTCTCCACCACGTGGCTCAAGGGCGGGGGGGGTGACTACCACATGGCGGAGTTGGAGCTGCTTGCCAAATCTCACAATAGTTCAAAAACAGTTGGCCCATTTTCATTTTAACTACTCTATTAATTGATCTGAATCCTGGTTGTTAATAATCAGGACATGAGCTGTCCTGTCAGTCCAGGAAACAATTCTATTTTAACTATTCCACAGTGTATACCGCCATATGTTGAATTATAACACAACGTAAAAGCTTGAACATTTAAATACCAACTTGTGGCTGCTTGTTCCTAATGAGTTATGTTTTTGTGATACTGTGCTCGCCAAATCTCTTCAAATCTTACGGTCATATCTGTCACTATTTCTTTGAACTAATGAGTCTGACATTTTGTGAGTCTTGGATGTAACTTCTCCAATTTACCAGTTATAGTTTCTGTAGTCAGTAGCTTCAGGCCGTAAGTAATGGTGCAAATTATTGAATTTTCTCTGAAAATTTTAGAAAAATTATTTCTCTGAAAATACTACATTTTATACAGTTGTTTCATAAGGGAGTACATTATAATGTGCAGAAGGTCTTAAAAACAGACATTGGTTTAAATTAATATTCAGTAACATTTTGCCAATGTGACCTGCAAGAAATGACCCAACCACACAAGTTGAAGAGCAGCCCAGGTCTCAGTACCCAGGTTCCCTTCTTGGCTGCAGTATATAATTGCTTCACCCTGCAGAGCTTTATGCACTTTCGCACTGGCCATGAGGTGTTAGAACTTAACTGGCATCTCAGTTGCATTTTGTGCCCTGAAACTGGCAAAGTTCTTGGTCTGAGAACCCTAGCTCCAGTTGGCTATTATATTTTCTCAGTTTTCCCTTGAAGAAGGCTTGTTTCTCATTCTGGGTCTACATCATCTCCCAGAATTCACCTGGAGCTAGAGTTTCCTTTAAAGTTCAAATAAAGCCATAAATATAAACCTCAGACAGAGCTGCAGTCATTCCAGTACTCCTTAAGAAAAAAGTGATGTGTATGTGGAGTGGAGTCACTTTGTTTCCATATGAAATGAATCAATTGATTAGTGAACAGGCTGGTGCTGAGCCAGAAGCTGCATCCAGCCCCCAACACCAACAAACTCCCGACTTCATCTGGTGGTGGGTGTGAAAGGTGTGCTAGTGTGGGAGGAATATGTCTGCCTCGGATGACTGCATCTGGCATTGGGTGGTGATAAATGTTTGATAAGACTGGGCATCGCACTGGAATGCTTTATTTTCTCTAGAGAGTAGAAATGAGGTTTTGGAAGCTGTGTTAATGGAGACTCATGCACGCAGCTGCCTTCCGGGTAGAACTGTTCTGTTTAAGGAAAGCCCTCAGAAGGTCAAGCTCATTTCTTTTGGAATTGTACATCACAGAGTGACCCAAATTGAGTTATTTCTTCTTCCTAGTGATGGAATTTATCAGCAGCTACCAACTATTTTGACTTGACTTCGTGTCTCTAGCAGGTGCGTGGCTTAACCAAGTGGATATATGGTGCCATACTCGATTCTGCTGTAGTTTTCCATTTTTTAATGAGTTTATAATATCTCTCAAAACTGGCAAAAATACGTTTTGATATGGGTACCTGAATCTTTCTTAAGATGTGTGATTTCTTTTGGAGCTTTGTAAAGAAGTTGGCTTTTGGAAGGTGTTGCTATGGAGGCGGGCAAAAGAAAAATGATCTGAGGATCGTCTTATTCTAAAGGTTAAATATTGTTTGTTTATTCTAAACGTTAAATTTTGTTAAATCGTATCTAAGTGATGATCTTTTTTATAGTTTTAAAACATCAGATATAATTAAACATGTCCATTTAAGTAATTTGGAAATGGAATTGTATTGATACTTAACACACCATAGACTGAAATGCTGAGTCATTGGAACAGGTTTTATCCCATATTATTATTCTTATTTGAATGTTAAGTGCACACTATCCATTTCAATAAATTTGCCCACAGAGATCTGCTGATTCAAACCCAAGTATAAACAGCCGTTTCATTTTTTTGAAAGGTTGTCCTTTATTTCAGTATTAGTGGAGAAGGTAGACCAGTCATTTCCTGAGAAGTTAATATTTTTGAGACTTTAGGAATGATCTCTTAGAATCAAGCTCCGTAGTAAAATGTATCCTTCACTCTTTGGAAACCAACTGTGGCGCTTCGCTTCGTCAAGACATGCTGCTTGCTTTGTTGTGTATATGCCATTCCAATCTGTTTTGCAGCCTCAATTTCTGAGAGAGTAGCCGATAGCACACTGCCCACCTGTTTCTAGGTTAAATCAACACCAGTTGTGCTGCTCAAAAATTGGTTGCGAATGTGTGTTTATGTTTTTTAAAATGAGGATTCTACATTCTTTTCAAATATGAAACTCACCAAAGATTTATGATACACTAGTTACTCAGAAAATATAGGTTGTCCCATCCTTATTCAGCCCTCTTTTCCATTTAGAAACAAATTATCTGTTGTTTTTCTATTTGTCACTTAATGAATGGAAAATAGAAAGATGTATCACTTCATAAGCAGTCGATCAGAAAAATAAAATGAGTGAAAAGAGGATGAAAAGAGCTTTAGCGATCAGGAGCTCAATGGAAGAGTTCCTTTCAAAGAACTACAGTCCATATCAGCCCCCCAAAAAACAGCCTCACTGCCATGGAGTCGATTCCGACTCACAGTGACCTTATAGGGCATGGGAGAACTGCCCCATAGGGTTTCCAAGGCCGTAAATCTTTACAGAAGCAGACTGCCAAATCTTTCTCCCACAGAGTGGTCAGTGGGTTCGAATTGCTGACTTTTCGGTTAGCAGCTGAAAGCTTTAACCACCCTGCCACCAGGGCTCCTTCATCTATACCACTGTCCTATAAAATGATTTATTGCCGTTTAAGAAGAAAAGACTGTGTTAAGGCATGAAATGGATATTTTGTGTTAACCAACCGGATACCTAAGTGAATGTCTACTATGTGAAGAGGTAGGGACTACAAAGAAGTAGAAACAGTCTCTGCCCTAAGAGTATATAGTGTAGTGGGGCATAATGCAACATTTCTGCATGAAAAGTTAAATAACCTTAGCAGGGACGCCACAAGGAAGCAGACAAGAAAGAATTCGCAAATGGATAATGCAGGCACAAAGTGCTGTGTGTACAAAGGAAGAAGAACATAATCCTGTGGGCTGGAAAAACTTCATGAAGGAGGTGGGATCAAGTTCAACGACCTTGAACAGACAGGATACATCTCCTGAAGGAAACCAAAATGAGCAAAGGCATTGACACAGGAAAACATATCATTGTATCCTGTGTTAGCCTCTTGGGTTGGACTGAAGAGTTTGTGTAAACCAAGAGTGGAATGCTCAAGCTTTTAAGATTGGGATGAGTTTAGGTGCAGTTTTAGCAGTAAGCCTGCTGGGACAGTGCCTCTTGGTTTATTATGCATCTCTTTTAATTCTTGTTTTGTTTTTCCTCACAGGTGCTTGTGTCTATCAGGGTTCCTTGTTGGAGGTAGGTCATTCTTAATATATTTGGTTTTAGTTCTTTTGAATGTGAAATGCTTTATTGAGGTTACTGAGAGAGTGAGATGACCGTTTCAATTGTAAAAAATGTTTATTTTCCTTCACAGTTTGAGGATTATGCCTCATCCTGACACAATCATGCTCAGTTACTTAATACCTTTTCCAGAGCGAATTAGTTCCATTCGAATATTCAGGTATTAGAAGAGAAGTTCAAATGCCCAATACACAATTTACATTCTGTGGCTGTCTTTTGTGTTCTTTCAGTCAGAGAGAAAATTAGGTCCCTTTCTTTTGTTGAATATGAACTAGGGCACACTTTGTCTTCCTGTTTCATTTACTGCCTCCTTGGACTGCCCCCTTCCAAAAAAAAAGTGTGATTATTACATTCAGTGAAATTTGGTGTATCACTTACTGACTCTTGCTTTGAATTATAAACTTAAGTTTTGGAAAGCAACAAAAAAAATTAACGTTTTATCTCTGAACCTTTACCATGTAGGGTGGAATTGATTTTGAATTTAATGTCAGGATGACTTGGGAGAAAAGCTGATGCAGGTCTCATGCATTTCTTTCCATTAATAATGTACTACGGTGCATAACAGTGTGTTAAAGCCTTATTGAAAAGACTGTCTACACTCCATCAACTGTAATAAATTGTGTGACAAGTCATTCTTCACCACTTTTTTATTTTGGTTTAATAAATGCTGTAATAAAACAGAACTGAGATGGTTGGAATGGGCTGGCTCATTTACATCACAACCTACTATTGACATGTGTGATATTAATAAGTCATCTTGGATTATCCTTGTGGTGTTGAAATAGAAATATCTTAAATATCCAAGAATCTAGGTAAGTATAGATGTTCACAGTAATATTCTTGAATTTGAACTTTATATAATAGTTACTGCTCTGATGATGTTATGTATTTTTTCTGCCTTATATTTTCTATTAAAGAGTCAAGAGAAAGACATTGTTCCTCTTCTCATTTTATGCCCTTAAAAGCAGATTTTTTCCTTTCAGTTTGTTCTTTAATATGTCTTAGGAACCATTTTTTAATCAAAGCACTATAAAGTTAAGTCATCATTTTTGGGGAGCTGTGTAGATATTATAGACAAGTAATTTATCTATATTAATACAAGAGAATAGCTTCTTGTGTAGAGTGTTTGATAATTTCTAAGTTTTCTCATATCTATTGACTTAACAGGTACTTACAATAGACCTGTGAAATAGGCAGGCCATGTGTTATTGTATACCCTCCCTCCCCTTTTTAAGGAAGAACCAAGGATGAGAGAGATTAAGAGATTTGCTAAAACCTTTAAGGAGTGGATCAGGACGAAACAACTTGTCTTCTGTCTGTTCTGCCTGTATCCGAAGAAAAGTAGCTAGACCATCTATATGTGACTTTACTATATGTTTTTGAGGAGTCCTGGGTGGCACAAATGCTTAAGAACTAACCAAAAGATTGGCCATTCAAACCCACCCAGAGGTGCATTGGAAGTAAGGCCTGGTGATCTTCTGAAAGGTCAGAGCCTTGAAAACCTTTTGGAGTGCAGCTCTACTCACACAGTTGGGATCTCCATGAGTTGGAATTAACTTGATGGCAACTACCACCACCACCACCAACATGTGTTATTGTATGTTTGAATATGAAAGTGTTAAGTACTTGGAGAGGTCAGTTTGATCAAGTTAAAGGAGACACTCTCTAGCTGACTTGCATTCAATGGATACTCTTGTTCCTCTCGGTACCATGCCCTGACTAGTCATCTGCACTTTAGTGTACCGACACACTCCTGACGTCTCCTTCTTTGCTTACCAAGACTCAGCTAGGTTTATTCCTAAACCTGTGCAAGCCCAATATACTGATTATTGGAGTTATACGATTCAGTCCAAGAGTCAATATACTTATAACAATAGTAAACATTACTGTTAAGTAAATGGAGTCACTAGGTGGTACAAACGGTTGATGTGCCTGGTTGCTAACTGAAAGATTGGAGGTTCTCATTCACCTAGAGTCATCTCAGAAAAAAGACTTGGTGGTCTACTTCCAAAAAATTAGCCCCTGAAAACCCTCTGGAGCATAGTTCTACTCTCATACACGTGGGGTCACCATGAGTTGAAATCAAGTTGATGGCAACTTTTTTTTTAATTAAACAAATATTTATTAAGTGAAAACTATGAGCCTGCTATTCTAGGCACTGGGAACAAGTCAGTGAACAAACAGACAAAACCCCCTCTCCTCATGAAGCTCAAATTCTATTGAGTAAGATATGCAGTGTGTCAGGTAAGTGTGCTGTGGGGAAAAACAGTGCAAGAAAGGGGGATATACAAGGCTGACTGGGGACAAGGGGAAACTTTGGTGGCATAGTGCTTAAGAGCTATGTCTGCTAACCAAAAGGTGGGCAGTTTGAATCCACTAGGCACTCCTTGGAAACTCTGTGGGGCAGTTCCACTGTCCTGTAGGGTCGCTATGAGTCGGAATCAACTCGACGGCAGTGGGTTTGGTTTGGTTAGGGGACAAAGGCGGTGACTTCAGATAGAGTGATAGGGCAAGCCTCACTGAGAAGGTGACATTTGAACAAAGACCTACCAGAAAGAGGTAAAACAGCTAGCCATGTGGATCTCCAGGGGAAGAGAATTCCAGAGGGAGGGAACAGCAAGTGTACAGACTCTGAAGTGGGAGCTTGCTTAACAATTTGAGGTGGTACATGGAGGTCAGGGTGACTGGAGCATAAGATTGAGGAGCAGGAGACCAAGTCAGAGAGGTGGGCAGGGGACAGAGCATCTGGGGCTTTGTAGGCCCTTGTGTGGACTATAGCTTGTTCTTTCCATAGGTGGATAAGCCATTGCGTGGGGGGACTACAGCAGAGGAATGGTGAAATCTGACTTAGAATTTAATTAAAGCTACTGAAAAGTGAATATGAAAAGAAACAGCATTCTTGTTTCTAGGGAAACTCTGTTGAATAGTTTGAAAAGACTCCATAGAGGTGAGTCACCAAAAAATTGCTGTCAAGTTAAGTGTGGGAGAAATAGCTACAAGACTGGGGAGAAACATGAGAATCTAGAGATTCTCCATGCAGATTTATTTGCAACCACCTTAAGTTCTCTTTCCATTTTAATGAAATTGAAACTGGAAGTGGGACATGATGCACTGTGGCTGTGGTCAATGCTAGAAAGACAGTACTGCACACTCCGCATGACCTAGTGTTGAAGAAAGGCATGGTACCTACATCAGTGAGGTTGGAGAGTATACATTTATGTAGTTTGAATTAAAGAGTTTAAGAATTTTCACAATTTATTCCGTGATTAAACACCTCTTTGGGTGAGAGGGCCTCTACAGTGAGAGGGCTTTCACACTCAAGAGCTGGCTCTGAGAAGGATGGTATCGTGTCCCCATCCCAAACCCTATCATTCTGTCCACGTACCCACCATTTCCACCACCCATCTGTCAGGTTGTCGTGTGGTGGTGGCTTGTGTGTTGCTATGATGCTGGAATCTGTGCCACCAGCATTTCAAATACCAGCAGATTCATCCATGGTGGACAGGTTTCAGATTAAGAAGAAAGGCCTGGCAATCGACTTTTGAAAATTAGCCAATGAAAACCCTATGGATCACAACAGAATATTTTCTGATATAGTGCTAGAAGATTAGCCCCCTGGGTTGGAAGGCACTCAAAATACACAATGGCTGCAACAATGGACTTGAGCATACCAACAATCATGAAGATGGCTCAGGACTGTTTTGTTGTACACAGGGTTGACACAAGTCAAAGCTCACTTGATGCCATCCAATGAAAGCAATGGCAAACACCTATCGTTTTAGAGCTAGAAGTAATTTCAGAGATCAAGTAGTCAAAACTCCCCATTTTCTAGATGATGAAACTGAGGCCAGGGATGTGAAGTTCTGGAAGTTCATTCATTTATCAGGTAAATAACCAAAAGCGCAGGGTTGGTCTGGTTGAAAAAATGGCAAAGCATCAGTTCTATACTGCAGAATTCCATAAAACATGTGAAGCAAGTTAAAATATGGATATGGGCCTTGGCTCCTGGTTGCTAACTCTCAACCTGCTTTGTTGAGGATTCCTTTCACTGATAACTTTTCAACTTGTCACTTGTTGCTTAGAAAGCCACATGATAGAGTGGAACATTCCTGCCCTTGGACAGACATGGGTTTGATTGTTCTGTTTATGCTACAAACTGGCTCTGTGACCTAGGCCAAGTTATGTAACCTTCCCAAACATCTATTGAATCCCATGGCAATGGGGATAAATAAATCCTCTCTTGCAGGTTTTGGTGGAGTAAAGAAGATAATGTGGGGAAGATACCTGGGTGCAAAGCTTGGCATGCTTTTCTGCACTAACGAAATTCCTCTCTACTAACCAAGAACAAGAACAAAATGAAGGAACAGTTACTAAGCACCGACTATGTATTTAATACTGCCAACGATCCCATGAAAGAGGTGCTATCTTTACAGATAAGGAGACATGTTTAAGCCATTTGTCCAAAGTTAAAAACAAAACAAAACCGGTTGCTGTCAAGTCAACTCTGACTCATGGCGACCCATGTGTGTCAGGGCAGATCTGTGCTCCAAAGGGTTTTCAATGGCTGTGATCTTTCAGAAGTAGATTGCCAAGCCTTTCTTCTGAGGTGCCTCTAGGTAGATTTGAACCACTAACCTTTTGGTTAGTAAGTAGCTAAGCTTTTAACTGTTTGTGCCACCCAGGGACTCCTGTCCAAAATTACAGCTAATAAGTGCTAGACCGAGGAAGGGTTCAAATGTGATTCTGACTCTAAAGCCATTTCACCAACGTGCCATTTCTACAGCCAAACCAGTCTGCTTGTTGCCTCTGAACACAACTAGCTTATTTCACCTTCAGTCCTACATGCCCACCCCCTCCCTGCCGCACCTGCCATGCAGTTGTCTCTGCCAGTCTCTGTCCCTGACCTCCTGTGAAAGCCGGCTGTCCCTGGCTAACCCCTTCCCACTGAACTGAGGCACTTCTGCACTAGTGTGCACTAAATTCACTCACACAATGCATGAAATGTTTAGGGGCTCATTTCATCTTAAAAGAAATATGTGTGTGTGTGTATATATATGTATGTATGACATATACAATATCCAGTTTTTGACAGCTCTATGGACTAGTGGGAAACATTCTAGGATGATTTGGTCCTAAGGCACATGTAGCCATCTCTCAGTTATGTATTGACATCAGCTGTCTCCCTTCTCCTTTCTTTTCTTCTTTTAAAATTTTTTCTCATACACTTCTTAATGGGGAGCGTTTAACGTTTGTGTTCACGTTCCCTTTTCTCCTCTAAGATTAAAATAGCAATACTAATAAATGACGATGGTTTCAGTATAGATCACAGATGCAAATGTAGAAATGTTGTTAGCCAGAGTAGCATTCAGCTCCTGGGGAAGCCTGAATCCTAAAATATATTTCAAAGAAATATTTTACTCAATATATGAAATTAGGAAAGTAGGGGTATTCTCTTCTTTCAAATCAGAGTACTTGTAAGTTTTCCATTTTTAACTTAACCTAAAGTTATTCAATCACCACCATAGTTCCAATCTGTATATAATAGCCATGTAAAATTAAACATTTTCAAAAAAATAGGAAAA
>NW_004444041.1:6188807-6191106 GCF_000243295.1 Trichechus manatus latirostris | reverse complement strand
TTGACCTAGATGTCCCCTGAAAGCAGGGTCCCCAGACTCCTACCCCTGCTACTCTGTCCCTCAAAGTGTTTGATTATATTCAGGAAACTTCTTAGCTTTGGTTTAGTCCAGTTGTGCTGACTTCCCCTGTAGTGTGTGCTGTCCGTCCTTTCACCTAAGAATTCTTACGTACTATCTAGTTAGTAAATAACCCTCACCCTCCCTCCCCACCCTCGTAACCATCAAAGAATGTTTAAACCTTTTCTTGAGTTCTTACAATAGTGGTCTTATACAGTATTTGTCCTTCTGTGACTGACTAAATTCACTCAGCATAATGACCTCCAGCTTCCTCCATGTTATGTTTCACAGCTTCATCATTGTTCTTTATCGCTGCGTAGTATTCCATTGTGTGGATATATCATAATTTGTTTATCCATTCGTCCATTGATGGGCACCTAGATTGTTTCCATCTTTTTGCTATTGTGAACAGTGTTGCAGTGAACATGGGTGTGCATATATCTATTCATGTGACGGCTCTTATTTCTCTAGGATATATTCCAAGGGGCGGGATAGCTGGATCGTATGGTACTTCTCTTTCTAGCTTTTGAAGGAAGCGCCAAATTGATTTCCAAAGCGGTTATACCATTTTACATTCCCACCAACAGTGTATAAGTGTTCCAGTCTCTCCACAGCCTCTCCAGCATTTATTATTTTGTGTTTTTTTGATTAATACTAGCCTTGTTGGGGTGAGATGATATCTCATTGTAGTTTTGATCTGCATTTCTCTAATGGCTAATGATCCTGAGCATTTCTTCATGTGTCTGCTAGCCGCCTGAATATCTTCATTGGCATAGTGCCTGTTCATATCCTTTGCCCATTTTTTAACTGGGTTATTTGTATGTTGTTCACAGTTTCTTTGTTCCACTTGATTTTCTGTGCTGAGTTGTTTTTTTTTATTTTCTTTTAATCTTTTTCGTTGTTGTTGATTTTGTGTTTGCTGAGTCTTTATATTTTTCTAGTTTTTTATTTTGACTTATAGGATTGTTAGTTTTCTTCATGGTTACCTTAATATTTACCCCTGTTTTTCTGAGTTAATACCAGTCTTTTATTTCTTTATATCACCTTGACTTCCTCTCCATATGAAAACTCTATGTCTACATTTTTTAAGTCCCTCTTTTTTGTTTTAATGTTGTCATCTTTTACATATTGGCATCTGTTTCCCTATTTTCAGTGTTTTAGCTTTGATTTACTTTTGTGACTTCCGTATCTGGGTTGATAACTGGTTGCTCTGTCCCGTGTTTTAGTCTTGGGTTGTTATCTGATGTTACTGATTTTCTAACCGGAGGACTCCCTTGAGTATTTCTTGTAATTTTGGTTTGGTTTTTGCAAATTCCCTAAATTTTGGTTTATCTGGAAATGCCCTAATTTTGCCATCATATTTAAGAGACAGTTTTGCTGGATGTATAATTCTTGACTGGCAGTTTTTTTCCTTCAAGGCTTTATGTATGTCATCCCATTGCCTTCTTGCCTGCATGGTTTCTGCTGAGTAGTCTGAACTTATTCTTATTGACTCTCCTTTGTGGATGACTTTTCATTTATCCCTAGCCACTTTTAAAATTCTCTTTATCTTTGGTTTTGGCAAGTTTCATTAGAATATGTCTTGGTGACTTTCTTTTGGGATCTACCTTATGTGAGTTTTGATAAGCATCTTGGATAGATATCTCGTCATCTTTCATGTATCAGGGAAGTTTTCTGCCAACAAATCTTCAACAATTTCTCTGTATTTTCTGTTTTCCCCCTCTGTTCTGGTACTCCAGTCACTCGTAGGTTATGCCTCTTGATAGAGTCCCACGTAATTCTTAGGGTTTCTTCTTTTTTTTTTTTAACCCTTTTATCTGATTTTTCCTCAAATAAGTTGGTATCAAGTCATTTATCTTCAGTCTCACTAATTCTGACTTGTATTGCCTCAATTTTGCTCCTATGCCTTTCTATTGAGTTGTCTAATTTTGAAATTTTATTGTTAATCTTCTGGATTTCTGATTGCTATTTCTCTACGGATTATTGCAGCCTTTAAATTTGTCACTATGCTCTTCTCTAATCTTTTTAATTTCCTCTATTTTGTGTTCTGCGTTTTGCTTAATTTCCTTCCTAATTTCTTGAAGAGTTCTGTAGATTAATCTTTTGTATTCTGCCTCTGGTAATTCCAAGAAATTTTCCTCCTCTGGAAAATTTCTAGATTATTTGGGAGCTTGCTGAAGCCATCATGGGTTGCCTCTTTATGAGATTTGATACTGACTGTTGTATCCGAGCCATCAATAAG
>NW_004444041.1:6179611-6188574 GCF_000243295.1 Trichechus manatus latirostris | reverse complement strand
CCACCAGTCCTCAGGCCCCTGATGTGGGTAGGTGAAGACCCTGCTTAATGGGCAGAGCAGTGTCATATGTCAAGAACCTGCCACTTAACAGCTGAAACAGTTGAAGTTAGAGTTCCGGTATATACCCTGATGTACTGCTGTAATGAGGACCTATGCTGTTGAGATGGGCGCACATGAGTCTATTCAGGGGGAAAGGCACTCAAAGTCCATGGATCCCTTATGCCTGTACCTAGGCAAAGGAGCTGTGTCTACCCTGGGTTCCTGGCTTAGGGGAGCCAGCAGTTTATTTTTTCCCGTTTGTTAATTTGTTCACTCTCCAAGGCAGGGAGAATGGCTCCAGGCGTGTGACGGATCCTACTTCTGGCCCAGGGGACCCCGCAATTGCTGAAGCTGGTCTGGAACCCAGTGCAGAGCAGGGAGTGGGGAGGTAAATGGGAGAGAGGTTTTTCCCTAAGGTGGGTGTTTTTGATCCACACAGTAAGCTGTACTCATTGAGGGCTTCTTCTCAGTGGTTCTGCATTGCCGAGCAGACTCCCAGCGGCTGGGTCGCTCCCTGTAAGGAATACGCCTCCTGAGTGAACACCAATGCTTGCCTGCCTCACTGCTCACCTCCAGCTGATAAGACCTGAAGGGCTCAGGCTCTCACTGGATCAGGTCTGACAACTCCTCGCTGTTTCTGAACCGTCTCTCCCTCCCCCACCTTTCAGTCCAGTTCCTGTACTCTGCCTTTGATGTTCAGGGCTCCCAGATTGCCATATATAATCGAATCACTTGTTTTTTTTGGTCTTTGTTGTGAAAGGGTCCACCAAAAGCATCTGACTCCTCTGCCATCCTGACCCCGCACCCTCCCATCTCCTTTCTTTAACACTGTCTTCCCTACCTCCCTTTTCTTTCCATTGGTTTTTGCAAATTAACCAGAAAGGACCAAAAATACTTAGGAAGGACTAATACCTTAAGAAACATGGAATAGTCTATTTCTGGGTGTGTTTCTATGCCATAACACCAGCCAACCCCTGGGCTCACAAGAATTTCTCTAAAGTCAGTCCTTGTAGAAGATAGTGTGACTGTGTTAAATCAGGAATCATCAGAGGAACACTACCTAGTTAATATGTTTCATTATGAGAGGGGAGTCAGGTTTGTGGATGAAATAATTTTTTTTTTAATTTCAATGTTTTTACATGTCTTCTGTTCTTTTCACACTATATTGAGTAAAAACCCCCATTTATAATGGGGGCTTAAATCTTTCCTTTTGCCATCACCACAAGCAAACACTTCTACTTTAAGTTATTCCTGGGAATGGGTAGTTTGACTTTTTACATCTGTAAAATAGAAGGGAACTGCTTACTTCACCGGGCTATCATGAGGGTTATATAAGATAAACATAAAGCGCTTAGCCCAGTGCTTGTGACTAAGAAAGTGTAGTAAAGTTTAGCTACTATTGCTGTTACAAGGCAGTTATGATTGGCAAAGATGGACAGAACAACTCTCTTACCTGGATCAAGGGAGCTAAGTGTTGGGATTTTCCTATTTAGGATACTTTTGCTGACAAATGCTGACAAAATGAATTATGAGGCACTAATTTTTAGCAAATTTGAAAGAAAATTTTTGCAGGTCAGAGTGTTCACTTTAGATAATATAACACGGTGAAAAGACCCAGGCTTTGGCATCTGAATCTTGGTGCCACTACATACCTGCTGTGTAGCCTCAGATATGATACTTTACAAAGCTGCGTCTCAATTTCATCCTGTATATAATGCGGATAATATGCCTCATAGGGTCTGTGTGAGGACTGGCTGAGAGCATGCCTGTGAGAGAACCCAGAACTATGCTTAGCAAGGAACAGGTGCTGGCATTGTCTAGGTAGCAGCAAGATATCAGAAAGGAGATAACCCAGCGATAGAGACCAAGGTATCTTGGTTCTGGTCCTGGCTCTGTAATTACTAGCTTGTGGCATTAAGTAAATTGCTTGAATCAATTAAGATCTCATTTTCTCAACTTATAAAATGAGAGTGTTAGATTAGATGCTCTCCAAGATTCCTTAGATTAGCACTGTCCAATTCTGCCATGATGGACATTTTCCATGTCTACCCTGTCCAATACAGTAGCTACTAGCCACATGTGGAACATTGAGGAACTGAATTTTTAATTTTGTTTAATTTACATCTAAATAGCCACTTGTGGCTTGTGCAACCAGATTGGACAGCATAGCTTTAGAGCTTTAAAATTCTTAGCCTACTCTAGTACTTAAGCTTAAATTCTAATATCATGGATGGTTCTCAGCCCTGGGTGAAGGCTCACTGTATTGTTGCTGGCAGTTGTGAAGAAGCTTACAAGAAATTTGTTATTGTACCTGAGTTTGCTATTTGCTTGCTTATTTATATAATTCGAATAGTTTTATCAACATCTCTATTACAACTTTAAAAAAAAAACTCCAAACAACCCAGTTACCCTCAAGTTGATTCTGACTCATGGCAACCCCATGTGTGTCAGGGTAGAACTGCGCCTCATAGGGTTTTCAATGTCTGATTTCAGAAGTAGATCCCAGGCCTTTCTTTTCAGGTGCCTCTGGGTGGACTGAACCCCTCCAGCCTTTTGGTTAACAGTTGAGCACATTAACTGTTGTACTACTTACTCTTCTCATATTGCTAGATTCTTGTATAAAAGAAAAGTAGTAGAGTTACAGGTGAGTCATCACCTGCCATCGATTTTAGATAATCCATTAAAATTTAAAAAAAAATATTTTTGATGTTTTCTCAAAGTCTGGTATACTCACAGGAGTGTTATTAGATGTATGTGAAAAAAATCGAGAACTTCGGGTTTAATCTGTAGGCCTCGTTTACGTATTAGGGTTAAGGAATGTTAAGGAAGAAAATTAGAGCTCTTCAGTGCTAGTTTCTTTTTAAAAAATGGGTGTGCTTTAGTGTTAAACTTTTTTTTACTTGACACTGTAACACAACAGAGATTACCCCATACAAATGAAAATGTTTCAGAATTGCATTTGTGCTGGGATGCATCGACATGTTCAAGAAATTTCATGGAAAAGAGACATGAAGAAAACTTAGACGCTTCCCTTAGTAAGTGCACAAAGTTTCCAAAACACTTAGTGAATCTCAGTCAGTGGCTGCTATTGAAACACCTCAAACTTCTCTGCAGTGGGAAAAATAATTGGTATCTTACGGATATACTTAGAGGGGAAGCAATAAAATCAGCCATTTCTTAATTTCCCTTAAGGGTTCTACTGGGTATTGTAGGATCTCACTGTTTTTAGTTATAGCTTAACAAGAATTCATCATTTTTCAATGCCTCTGCTTCATTTATTTTTAAGTACTGAGCAATATGCTTTTAAGTGGTTAAAACTTTTAATTTTTGTAGAAAACCAGTAGCACATTATCACTGTGCTTGGTGCTTGAGTAAATTTAGAGAGGTAGTAAGCTTCCTTTAACTAGAGTTATTTAAGTTGAGACTGGATGACCAGTATCAAGAGTGGGATAATAGTGACTTGGTCTACATGACTTCCAACAACAATAACAACTTGTTGCTGTCAAGTCGATTCGAGTCATGGTGACCGCCATGTATCAGAGTAGAACTGTGCTCAGCAGGGTTTTCAGTGGTGGATTTTTTTGGAAGTAGATTGCCAGGACTTTCTTCTGAGACACCTCTGGGAGGACTCGAACCTTCCAACCTTTTGGTTAGCAGCCTATCACATTAACCATTTGCACCACCCAGGGACTCAGATGACTTCCAAGTGGTCTTCTAATTTGGACTGTCACATGTGTATCTTGAAGTTTAGAGCTGTGTGTTTTTACCTAAGGAAGCTCTTACAAAGGTTGAGAATATCCCCTGATGCCAGGATATCCAGTGAAAAGTGTTCTCCCCATGCATGTCTTCAAAGGGAGCGGTTTTTTGTACCCTTGGGTGTCAGGTGGTGAGAATTGGGCTCTGGCTGCCTTGGATGATTCTTTTTTCTTTGCTGAGTTTTATAAATTGTCAGTCATCATCAGATGTGCTAGTTTCCTATTTGGGAATTTTTATCTTCTTAGAATAATTGTGTGAGAAGAATAATACAGGAGATTTTTTAACTTTTATTGATGAATAATCCATCTGCATTTTCATTCTTATTCTTGTGGTAGGAACAGATGTTTTAAGTTAACAAACACATTTCTTATGCTTTGTTCTGAATTTAGAAGGTGCAACTGAGCTAGGCAGCCATATTTGCTCATTCTATGCTACTTGTGATCATATATCTCAATTTTCTGCTCAGACCATATGCCTGCTCCCTTTTTTTTTTTAAGTTTGTGTCGTTTTTGCTGCAAATTGCCTTGCAACCTAGTAATCCATTTTTCTCAATTTCTCCTTTTATAACTAAAAATATATACATATACATGTGTTTGTTTTATTCATACTACATTTATATGTGCATATGTCTGTATGTATATATCCCCTAGAATAAACCTGTCACTCACTTATGGTACCGTCTGGTATTACTTGTTATAGTTCACTTAATTTTTAAAACTTTTTGCTTTCTAAGGGAAAAGATAACATGTAAATATCAAATGACAATTACGAGTTAAGCAAGGTTATATTTTCTTGGATTTTGAATGATAAATGTCTAAAGAGATGTTGGCTTTGAAAATTTCACATGGATGGCATTTTACTTCTGAGACAGGAAAAGAAGCTTAAATGCAAAATTGGCACAAAGCAATTTTTAAAAAGTCACTGAGCAGTTTTATATAAAATAAGCACATAACTTCTGGTGTCCCAGCTAAGTTCTTCTTTTAGCCAGGATTTCTTAGGTTCCCAAGTTTATAAACTAAATGAAAGGAAGGAGGAAAGGGAAGAGCTTTCATGGTAAGAAGCAGTTTATTGTTAATACCCAGGAGGCCCTTGAGTTTGGGCCATGACCCACGAGTTCTTTCCTGACAGCTCCCAAGATTGGTTATTTATTAAATTTATGTCATTCCTTTCCTCCAAAGGGAAATCGAATGGGTGGAGGAGGGGTCAGGGAGGGAAGAGTGTCTATATTGGAGAGCAGATTTCATCGTTCCTTGTACTGTACATTCTTGAAATGGTTTTGTAATAGTGGGTGGGAGAGAATGATTAACAGAAGTAGATACTTATTCTTCAGTGCAAGCTCTAACAGCTCATACTGTACTGAGTTTTCCTACAGTCTAGAGGGAACTTGGCCTATGGGGAGAGAAAACAGTAACAGGAGGACCCCTAACCTGAAATTAATGGCTAAGAAGAAATGTCTCTCTCTCGTATTTGACCTAAGTATATGTCCTAGTGGAGCCCTGGTGGCATAGTGGTTAAGAGCTTGGCTGCTAACCAAAGAAAAGTTGGCAGTTCGAATCCACCAGCTGCTCCTTGGAAACCCTATGGGGCAGTTCTGCTCTGCCCTGTATGGTTGCTATGAGTTGGAATGGACTCGAGGGCAACAGTTTTTTTTTTTTTTTTTTTTTTTTATGTAGTAGTAGTGATTCAGCCTGATTCTGAAGACATTTATTGAACAAATTCCATGAGCTAGACCCTATAATTGTATCTCTGGAGAATACCAAGATTAATAAGATACAAGTTATACCCCTAGAACATGTAGTAGCAGATCCTGGGTTGCCTATCCAACAGCCCTTTTCCCCTGCTGGAAGAGCCCTCATTTTTTTTCAGTCCTCCACATGACTTGAGTCAGTCCTAGTTGGTGGCTAATGAGGAAGTTTATATTTCCTTGCCAGAGACTGGTTTAGGAGTGAGCAGGTGACCTAGTTTTGGCCAGTGAGGTATGGATAAAGTTGTTGGGGTTTTGAAAGGATCCCTATAAGTAACACCTTGAACAAGTTGAGCACTAAAACAAAGAATAAACATGGACTTTTTGAAGAAACCAAGTCAGTTTCTTTAGAATGTCCCACATTCTAGCTTTCAGTGAGTTCTTTATCATGGTGTCATTTAATGTGCACCTCTGTCCTCTATATTTTCTATAGACTAGAAGTTAGAATTAATGGATTGATTAGATTAATATTCGAAAGGAATTTTTTTTTGCAAGCATACATCATAGGTGATACTGTTTATTTCATTTTGCATCACATCTGGAAGTACATAATATCTGGTTGCATTTTTGGTGATGCAAAAATTATTCAGTGGTTTCTGGTAATGATAGCCTGATCCCTGATGTAAAGTTCCTCATCAACCTTTGACTCTGTGGTTTTATCTTCCATTGATGACCACTACCTGTTTCCGTTTTTCATTAGAGGTTGAAAAATGGTGACTTTTTAATTCTGTGAGTTCCTCTGTAACTCACTGAAAATTTTCAATGTAGAAGAATTTTCCTTCATCCACTAGGGCTGTTTAGTTACACTGAAATGTGGTTCATGCTGAAAATATCACCTTTTCATTTTTTAACTGTTGAAGCTAAGTTGGAGGATACAGCTTTAGTTCTGTTTAACCAAGTGGGCTTGCTAATTCTGAACCCCCAGAATTGGGTAGACTTATGCATTCACAGTCAGAGCTTTACTGGGACAGTTTTTCAATGCAGAAGAGATACTCAGGCGAGGATTACTGTTTTGGGGAGCAGAGGAAAACTTAGGCTCTTTGTTGCTGGATTTGCTTCCTAGAAGAGGAAGGAAGCTAGAACTGAGCTAAACATGCGGAGTTACTCTTCTAATATTTACCAGTTAGGTAAGTCATGACACCTTCCTAAGGATGGAGAAGGGTCTGAAGCTACATATTGATCTCTGTTCACAGGAAGGAAACCTCAGGAGTTGGAAAAAAGAACTATCCATTGATGGGAGATTTCAAAGTTAAGTCTTATTAGTGTGAGATGATGTGCTCTCTGGATTTGCTGCAGTCATTTTGCAAGCAGCAGGGTAGCCAGCCAACACAGAGAAGACGATGGAGGAGAATGATAAAAAGAATTTGATTCCTTAGGAGTTTGGTTGTTGATCTACTGACTTAACTAACACTGGAGCTGACCTTTCTCAGGAATGTTACATGAGCTAGTAAGTTCCCTCATTGCTTAAGCCAATATAAAATAGATTTTATGTTGCTTGCAGCCAAAATAATTTTAACCAATACCCTATAATCAGATAATGAATTCAGTCCAAAGCAGTTTGGGATAAAAATCAAAAACCAAACCCATTGCCCTTGAGTCAATTCTGACTGATAGACCCTATAGGACAGAGTAGAACTGCCCTATAGGGCTTCCAAGGAGCAGCTGGTGGATTCAAACTGCTGACCTTTTGATTAGCAGCCGAGCTCTTAATCACTGTGCCACCACGGCTTTTGGGATAAGTGTCAGTATATGGTTAAGGGCACGAGCTCTGGATTCAGACTTCTTCGGTTTGAGTCTGAGCTCTATCACATACTGTTGCTTAACCTTGGACAAGTTACTTACTCAACCTTAAAGTAGAGATAATATTGTACTTATATTGCAGAACTCTTGCAGAGCTAAATGAGGTAATGCATTAAATAACATAGATTATATAGTAAGTAGTTAAGTATGTGTTAGCTATTGAGAATACTGTTATTCATGGAGGAAAGCACTTTTGATCTTGGCCTTGATATATGGGTCAGTTTGGAACTGGGAGAGATGAGGGAAAGAAAGGCTCTTAAGATAGAGGATCAGTATGAGTAAAGGCATAAGCTGTAAAAGTACTCTAGGTAGTCCACTTTGATTTAAGTGTGAGGATGATCGGGTGAAACACTGCAAACGGATTTCGAAACTCCAGACCACATAGCTCCTGGAATAAGGCATTTAAATTACATTCTATAGGCAGTGGGGATTCCTTGAAATGGAAATCATTTGCTCTTGACTTCTAACTCTATCTCTATAAACTGATTATTGTATTGTTGGAAATGAGAAACCATAGTACTGTCCTCTTCTGTGTTCCTCCTCTTCTCATTTTCACCAGCGTCCGGATGAGTAGCTCTGTAGAGTTTTGGAGAGACTGTGGGTGGCTCCATGTAACCAATCATCACCGCCGAAAAAAGAAATCAGTGCGTACACATATTCCAAGAGTGAGTCAGTACTGTTATATTCATTATTAGTTCAGCAAAAATGGGTTCATCTGGCATTATGTCAAGTGAAACTCCCTATTAATAGGCATTAATCCACTCCTTTAGTATTGATGTTCATAATGATGCCCCCTGAGGTGTTGGTATAATCTTTTTCCTTCCTCTTTAATCTAGTTGGCATTTCTCATTTCTCCTTCCCGATTTGCAAAGATTAAATTGTTTTGAATAGTATTAGGAGAAAGTGCATTTTATTGTATTCAAATTTCTTGTAAAATGCCAGCCTAATTATTTTATATGTATTACCCCAGATATTTCAAGTATATAGTTTTTCTTCCATGCTGGACAACGTATTTATATATGTTATTGTTTATATATGTGTGTGTATGTATATATGCATGTGTGAATGTACATATATACATATATGTATATATTATTGTTTGCTTCTAGAATTTTATCAGATTTATCAATTTCTACATCTAACACGGGCTTTTTAAAAGAAAGATCAAGTGTGGTCATATGCTTAAGCAATAGTTGAACCCATTGCCGTCAAGTCAATTCTGACTCATAGTGACCCTATTGGACAGAGTAGAACTGCCCCGTATGGTTTCCAAGGAGAGGATGGTGGATTTGAACTGCTGACCTTTTGATTAACAGCTGAATGCTTAACCACTACGCCTAGTAAGACCTCTTTAAAAATGTGAACTGCTAATGAGGTACAGCAGTCCAGGGACAAGGGCCAGAAGGCAGAAGGGGACAAGGAAGCTGATGATAGGGAACCCAAGGCTGAGTAAGGATAGTGTTGATGTGTTGTGAGGTTGTTAATCACTGTCATAGGGCAACATGTGTACTAACTGTTAAATGAGAAACTGTTCTGTAAGCCTTCATCTAAAGTGAGAATAGCAGCACAATTAGAAGAGCGTAGTCGATGTCACTGAACTGTGCATGTAGAAATTTTTGAAATG
>NW_004444041.1:6148838-6178756 GCF_000243295.1 Trichechus manatus latirostris | reverse complement strand
AATTTACTGCAGAACTTTTGCTATAAAGGTATCTGTATGTATGAAATAAAAATGGGCATCATAACATGCATATTCTCTAGTCACCTGTTTTTTATTTAATACTGTATACGACGGGGTTCTGTTCCGATGACTCTGTCGTAAATCAGTTCTGAAGTAAGTTGGATACCTCTTTTATTTTTTAGTTTTCATTATTCCATCATGGATATATTGTACATTGCTTAACCTGTCCTCTATTGACTGGTTTTCAGATTAATTCTTATATTTTGGAATATAAGCAACACTGTCATGAACACTTTTGTCTATATATTTTCACACTTTCCAGTTACTTACTAAGGGTAAATTCCTTAGAAGTAGAATTTCTGTTACTACTTACAGAAAACAAATACATATTTAAAAAGCATGTTTATGTACCGCTTTAGTACATACTATAAAAATGCCCTTCAGGGAAGTCATAGCAATTTGCACTCATACTAGTGGGTAGTATTCGCTTATGAACAAGTGGGTAGTATTGACTGATGTAAGGGTAAAACTAACACTGAATTTTAGAATGATTGCTTTCTAAGGGTTGATGGAATAGAAGACAGTTTGATAGAATTTTTTAAAATGTCTGCTGTTGTTAGGTGCTGTCGAGTTGGTTTGGACTTACAGCATCCCTAGGTACAGCAGAATGAAACACTGCCCCGTCCTGCGCCATACTAAAAATCATTGCTATGTTTGAGCTCATTGTTGCAGTCACTGTGTCAGTCCCTCTTGTTGAGGGTTTTCCTCTTTTTCACTGGCCCTCTACTCTACCAAGCGTGATGTCCTTCTCTAGGGCCTGGTCCCTCCTGATAACATGTTCAAAGTACGTGAGACGAAGTCTTGCTATCCTTGCTTCTAAGGAGTATTCTGGCTGTACTTCTTCCAAGACAGATTTGTTCTTCTGGCAGTCCATGGTATATTCAGTATTCTTCACCAGCACCATAATTCAAAGGCATTAATTCTTCTTCGGTCTTCCTTATTCATTGTCCAGCTTTCGCACACATATGAGGCAATTGAAAATACCATGGCTTGGGTCAGACACACCCTAGTCCTTAAAGATGTATTTTTGCTTTTTAACACTTTAAAGAGATCTTTTGCAGCTGATTTGCCCAATGCAGTGTCATTTGATTTCTTGACTGCTGCTTCTGTGGGCATTGATTGTGGATCCAAGTCAAATGAAATCCTTGACAACTTTAATATTTTCTCCATTTTGATCATGAGAAAAATGTGTCACAGTGTAAAACTAAAAAAAAAGAAAGAATAGAAATGTGTTTGCCACAGATTTTCTAAGAACTATTGTCATAAAGAATTACAAAGAATTCATGGAAATATTTAAGAATACTACTAAGACCTTAGCCAAACTAAACTGGCTAAGAGTATGAACAGATAGTTCACATGAGAGAGGATACAAGTGGCAAACAAAAACATTAAGAAGAGTTATTGTTGTTAATAACCGAGTAAAAACTAAACCAGTAGTGGAGTATCACTTTACCTTTTAGAAAAAATTTAAACGATCAAACCCAGTTTTGATGAGACTTCTGGAAATTTGCCGTAAGGAATTAATTTAGAAGAAAGAAAAGTTATATGTAAAGAAGAGTTCTTTTCAGCATGATTTATATTATAAAGTAAGAAGTTATCTAAATGTCTGATATTAGGGGAGTGGTTAAGTAAATCATCATATATTAACTTGACACGAGACATTATATAGCCATTAAAATAATAGATGTGAAGAGCTTCTAGCTGTGTAGACATATATATGAGGTAATGTTAAGTGAAAGGCAGAGCACTCAATTCATACCTTGTGATGAAAATTATTTTTAAAAATGTGCCTTTCTGTGATTGCAATCTGATAAGGGAAAAAACTCCACATTTCCGACAAAAGGAGGGAGTATGGGAATATTGTAACTAGAGGGTATGGAACCAAGGGAGAGAGGGGATAGAAGTTAAGAGAGTGAAGAGACCATGAATGGACAAAATCAAGAATGGACAAGATGGACGGGATGGGGTCAAATCACAAGTGACAGAGACAACCTAGACAAGATCCTTTTTCAAGGATAGGAGCAAAGCAAGAGAAGGTAGATGGAAATTATATTATTTGGGATTCTTAATGCAGGTAACAGAAACTCATCTCAAACCAGCTTAAGCAAAATCTGTAATTTATTGCTCTCTTGAAGGAGAAGTCCAAGGGGATGAAATTAGCTTCAGGTACAGGCGCATCCGTGAGCTCACATTATGTCATCATGACTCTGTCTCTTGCATGCCATGTCTCCTGGCTCTGCTTTACTCTGGGTTGGCATCATTCTCAGGCAGCTTCTTTCTCTTTGGTGGCAAAGTTGGTTTACAAAGTTGAAATAGCTCATATTCCCAGATAAAAAAGAGGTCCCTTTTGGGGTGGTATCTCCAGCAAAAGTTCTAAGAAAAATTTTGATTGGTTTGGCTTGTCAGAGGATCATCCACACAGTGAAGAAGAAGAAACCTTATGATTTACCACACAACAGTGGAGGAGGGCACATCTAGAAATGAAAGCAAACTGGCCAGAGAGAAAGGAGCAGATGTTCTATACAAGGCTAAATAGACATTTGGAAGCAGTGTGGCTCAATTACTGAGTCTTAAGTGAGAGCTACCGTCTGCTTGATTGGCCTAATCAACACTGCTGAAGAAAACATCACCACAATCAGGTCTCCTGTCTCTTGACTACCCTCATTGGCTTCTGACTGAGTCTTACCATTTGGGTTTTAGACTCCTGCCTCTCCTTTGGAATGGCTTTGCTAACCTCCATGTATGGGTGTTTGATTACAATTCATACATTCCAACTACTAGCACATTGCACCCGCAGACTAAATCCGTGTTCTCTTGTTTTTATTTGAACTTGAGAAGGAAAGTTAGGTGGGCACATTTTATTCTATAGTAAACCATCACTTGTTTGAAAATAACACTTAGCAAAACATGGACATATTTTATGAATGAGGACCATGTATATGTCCTTTTTGGTAGTTCAGTGGTGGGGGAGAGAGCGATGAAGTAAATGGGTGGTAGGTTAGATGTTAATGCATTTTGAAATAGAATGTTTTATTGTTTTCTTGAAATGATTGTTTGGGACATTTCTTGGGTACTTAGTTTTTTGCTTTATTTATTTTCCTTTGATAAATGGCTAGCAGAAAGAGAAAACGGAGGCTGAAATGTATTGACTAGAAAGGTAAAGCTTAAAGTATTATGAGGCCAAATATTTTTCCAGTCCTCTGTAATGAGTTGATGATTTGCTGTACAGTTTCCATGGCAAAATTGTTGTCCTACTGTGAGGAGTAAGTTAGACCATTGTATTTTAGGTCTTTAGAAGCTTTGAGACTATTACCTGAAAGAACTATAATTTCTAGTAATTTTGAAGTTACAATGTCCTTCTTTCCTCCTTTGACTCTTAAAGGAAAGCTGCGAGTTTTATGATATGGAAGTATTTTAGTGCCCTGTAGTGGCTATAAATTAAGCTTTCCTTTTCAACTACAAGGGAAGCTTTCTTTGGGATATTTAACTTACTTGTTCCTATTCATTGAGACCCTCAAAGACTGCTTTTAGAGAAATAAAATCAACTCACCTTATTTTTCTTTAGGAGATAGAAGGTTAAGGACTCAATATTTAGTTGTGAAGTAAGTTGCACTTCATGCTGATGCTGGTATTTCTCAACATGGGTTTTGTACAGTTGAGGAGAGTCCTTATGGCCCAGGGATTATGATGCCCCTAAGATTTAATGGGAAACCCCGGTGGCAGTGGTTAAGAGTTCGGCGGCTAACCAAAAGGTCAGCAGTTTGAATCCACCAGGCGCTCCTTGGAAACCCTATGGAGCAGTTCTACTCTGTCCTGTAGGGTCGCTATGAGTTGGAATTGACTCGATGGCAGTGGGTTTGCTTTTGGTCTAAGATTTAATGGGAGTCCATGGGTGGTGCAGACAGTTAATGGGCTCACTGGTAACTGAAAGATTGAAGATTTTAGCCTAGTATTTAAGAGTTTGGCTGCTAACCAAAAGGTCAGCAGTTCGAATCCACCAGGTACTCCTTGGAAATCCTATGGGGCAGTTCTCCCCTGTCTTATAGGGTCACTATGAGTTGGAATTGACTCGAAGGCATTAGGTTTGGTTTTGGTTAGAGGTGCTTTAGGAGAAAGGCTTGGTGATCTTCTTCCAAAAACTGAGTGACTGAAAACACTGTGGAGCACAGTTTACTCTAACATATTAGGATTGCCATGAGTCAGAATCAATGGCAACTGGGGGAAAAAAAAAGAATTAATACAAATAGAAACTGGATGGGTTTGGATACTTGTCTTAGTTATCTAGTGCTGCTATAACAGAAATACCACAAATGGATGGCTTTAACAAACAGAAATTTATTCTCTCATAGTTTAGGAGGCTGGAAGTCCAAATTCAGGGCACCAGCTCTAGGGGGAAGGCTATCTCTCTTTGCCATCTCTGGGGGAAGGTCTTGGCATCAATCTTCCCCTGGGGCTAGGAGTTTCTCAGTGCAGGGACCCTGGGTCCAAAGGATACCCTCCACTTCTGACTCTTCTTTCTTGGTAGTAGGAGGTCCCTCTGTCTGCTTGCTTCTGTCTCCTTTTATCTCTTGTACGATAAAAGGCAATGCAGGCCACACCCCAGGGAAACTCCTCTTACATGGAATCAGGGCTGTGACCTGAGTAAGGGTGTTGTATCCTAGCCTAATTCTCTTTAACATAACCGAATCCTGCCTCATTATCCACAGGCAGAGATTAGGATTTACAACACATAGACAGTGATATCAGATCACAAAATAGAGGACACCCACACAGTACTGGGAATCATGGCCTAGCCAAGTTGACACATATTTTTGTGGGACATAGTTCAATCCATGACAGTACTTTGGCAAAAGGAGTTTAGGTGGGGGTTGGGCAGGAAAGAATAGGGTCCTGAGGATGTCCTGGATACGAGTACCCATGTAATTTTTCGTTAGTATGAGTCCAAAATATTCATGAACAATTAAGGAAGAGAATTGTACCAAAACTTTGGGGGTATGGTAGGTAAAATGTGAGCAAAAGGAATCTTTTTGAAAAGAATGTTGGGAGCCACTGCTATAATATGGCTTTTAATAGCTAGAAAAGTTCTTTAAAAATGTTACTTAGTGGCATAGGGTCGCTGTGAGTCAAAATCAACTCAATGGCAGTGGCGTTTTAGTGGTTTATTTACTATTGTTGTTGCTCTGTCTTATCTTTAGTATCTTGTATCTAGATGTCGGAAGTAGCTTACCTGTTAGTGTAGCTGTTGTCCTGTGTCTCTGCTTTCTGATACGTTCTCTAACTCAGATTTTTTTATTTTCCTTTTTTTTTTGTAAATGCCTCAGTTTTTCTCCTCCACATCCTTCTATACTAATATTCTGATTTGTTTCCCAAAGTGATTGAGTAATAAAACATGTACAAAATTAGGTGCTAGAACTAAGACCCTTTCAATATTTTTTAGTATTTACAATCATCTCCTTACTCTATTTGATGATTCTTTTTTTTTTGAAGAACAATGAAAACTATTCTGTCATTAGTTCTGTTTTGAAATCTTCTGTCTTTTGAATCTCTGAGCGGGCGCAAGCTTTAATAGTTGTGATATTGTATATAACTACACTACAGAGAAAGAATGACATCTCACCTTTTGGTAACTCAGCTTTCTGGCGATCTCACCTGTTTGAAACACAGCTAAGAAACAGGAACGAACAACAAAAGGCCTGTGAGGAGCCAATGTAGATACCACAATGTGTTTGCCTAGAAGGACCTGATGAATTTATTCCCCTGGGGCTGCAGAGAGCAGACTCACTCCTGTCTGTACTGCTTTAGGTTACAGGAGGAGGCATAACTGCAGTGTTCAGCGGTGTTCCTTAGAGAGGAGTCGCTTTCAGGCATTTCAGAGAAAGAGTTGAGTGTATAGGCAAATGCTAAGGTCAAAGATTTTGGGACGTGTTTTCCTGTAATTATGTACATTTAAAATCATTTTCTCTATCTCAGGCAGGATGTCTATAAAAAAAAAAAATCAAATCTTTTCTAATTGGAAAGGCTTCTCTTAATAAGATACATTCATACATTCTATTGTCCAGAGTTTGTACATGTGAATAGCTGGTGATGTATCTGCTTTGGGAAGCACTGTATGAAATAATGTTTTCTATGCTTAGTTCTGCTTTTGCCATGAATACATAGTTTAACCAGCCAAGTTTGTTGTATAAGCAAATACACGTAAGCACTTGTGAGGTGCATATTTGGATACATTCATTTTGGACTCACAAACACTTTACCATTGAAATTCCTTTAGAGTTAAGGAATACTTACTTTCAGTTAACTTCTAATCTTTCATTTGCATGGCAAGACTATTTTTTTTCTTTTAAATTCTTCATAGTTATCTTTACCTTTTTTTAGAGTCCCAGATGTCTTACTTGATCATCTGAAACGGGGATATACAGGCATGTGGAGCTGGGATATGTCTCCCTAAAACCTGTCTTCCTTGCCTGTGCTGGGAAGACAATACCTCCTTAAATGACACAGAAAGGTTGGGTGTATGAAACTGGTGTTTAGCTGTATTCGCTGATTTGTCTGAGGCCTGGGATCCCCATGAGAAAGAAATTCAACCTTGGATACAATTGGAATTCAAACGTCTGATGTCATGTTTTAAAGATTATGAGGATGGCGTGGGGTGGGGGGCAGTGCTGTGGATAGGAAAGCCAGGCTGAGAAGAGGGACAACAGGTTCTCTGAGAGAAGAATCCCCACTAAGGAGGATAGTGTTTGGCATTATAGATATCTGGACTGGCACTGTCCAATAGAACTTTCTGTAATAATGAAAACATTCTATATTTTCTTTGTCCTCTTATGGCAACCGATAGCCACATGTGGCTGTTGAGCATCTGAAATGTGGCTAGTGTGAATGAAGAACTGAATTTTAAATTTGTATCTATTTTTAAGTAATTTAAATTTAAATAGCTCTTGTATTGGACAGGGCAGTTACAGACTTTGTAGCAAAACTGTGATGCAGAAAGAAAGCAGTGATTCTAAGTATGGTTGTGGACTGTCTTAGTTATTTAGTTCTGCTGTAACAGATAATACCACAAGTGGATGGCTTTAACAAAGAGAAAGTTTATTCTCTCACAGTCTAGTAGGCTAAAGTGCAAATTCAGGGTGTCAACTCCAGGGGAAGACTTTCTCTTCTCTGTTGGCTCTGGTGGAAGGTCCTTGTCATCAGTCTTCCCCTGAACTAGGAGCTTCTCTGCAGAGGAACCCTGAGTCCAATGGATGTGCTCTGCTCCCAGCCCTGCTTTCTTGGTGGTATGAGGTCCCCATGTCTCTCTGCTCACTTCTCTCTTTTATATTTCAAAAGAGATTGGCTTAAGACACTATCTAATCTTGTAGATCTCATCAATGTAACTGCTACTAATCCATCTTATTACATCACAGTGATAGAATTTACAACACATAGGGAAATCACATCAGATGATAAAATGGTAGACAATCATACAATACTGGGAATCATGGCCCAGCAAAATTTATACACACATTTTTGGGGGGACATAAAACAATCCATGACATGGGCTACATACACATGAACTCACCCTGTCCAGCCTCTTGGAGCAGTTTTTGCACCCGGAAAGGAGGGGCTGGGTAGTAAAATTGAAAGATCCATGACAGTTCGGATTCAGACCCTCTTAGAAATCTGGGTGATAAATTGGCAAGAACTCTATCACTAGCTGTCCCCGCCCTGCTGTGGTGGAACCTCCACATAGCCCCCTTCTTTCAGCTAGAGTTAGATGGGAACCTCAATCAGGAAGTAGAAGCAAGGAAATCCAGGCCTTGGTAACTGCATCAGGACATCATCTTCAGCCAAGGATGGGTGGACAGACATCTGGTTTCCCTTGAAACCTTCATTCCCAATTCCCCTTCCCTCTTTCCTCAAAGAACCCTGATGTTTTCAAGCATTTTTCTTTCTTCTCATGGCATGTACTTTAGAAGACGTGGGCCTTTTCCTCAGCCTCAGTGATGAAGTTTCTTTGGTTTAAGTCAGTGTTCCTCTTTATTTTATTTTTTGCTCATTTTTAATCATATATGCACCAAATGGTGTGGTTTGTGCTGTACTGCTAACCTAAATGTTGGTGGTTTGAATCCACCCAGCGGTATAGTGGAAGAAAAGACCTGACAATCTGCTTCCATTAAGATTGTAGCCAAGAAAACCCTATGGAACAGTTCTACTCTATAACCCATGGGGTTACCTTGAGTTAGAATTGACTTGATGGCAACTAAAACACCACCACCACCCCAAATCGTTTTGGAAACTATATGCCTTCTTAAGCAGTTTTAAATTTGGTATTTAAAAATTTTCGTCCTAAGATGCACGAGTTGCAATGGATGTAATTTTTGCCATATGGAAAATTTTGATATTTTAGAGTAGAACTGTTACATCACTCTCAAATGTATCCAGTAGAATTTGAATACTGTAGCAATTCCATTCCCACCATGAGGCGTAAAAAAAATATACAAACAAACTCATGTTTAACTATAGGAAATGTACATTGTTTCTTTTTCTTCTTAAACTTTCATTTGTGATCCAGTTTTTCCACAAAATTTATCCTAACGTAATTTATTTTTATGCTTGAAGGTCTTTTATTGATTACACTATTATGCTTCTCTGCAACAAAATATGTATATAAATTTAAATTTAAAATATTTGTAATGTTTCCTATGAACATAAGGCTCTAAGTGTTAAGTAATTTCTTTTGAATTGAGTTATCACAGCTGAGCAAAACAACATAAATACATTACAAATTTTTATAAATACTTGCTAAACACTAGAAAGTACAGTTTCATTGTAAATGCGTATCTTAATGAGATGGATGGGGCTCTTTTTCTTCAATTACTTTATGCAAGATGCATATTATTTATTGCTAGATGAGACATGGTTCAACATCAATTCATTTCCATTTTTCGCTTGTCTTGATGTAAATTCTGTGAAATTGTGTTCACATTTTATGTAGATGGGAAAGAAGGATTTTGTTATAGCCTGTCACCCAATTCTTCAAACTCCTTCTGAGTTATTGGCAAAAAATCAATTGTGATGTAGCATTAAAAATTATATTTAATGATAAGCTGACAACTTGATTAGGCCCCTCTTCAATTTTGTTAAAAGCAAATAATTGGAAACTGCCTGATTTGCAGAAAAATTAGTTGCTGGTTATTAGAGTAATTCACTTCCTCAGTATCAATATCCTTAGCACGTCAGGATGAAATGCCCCTGTGTTTGGTGATCCAGAGATTTTAACATGCAGAGCAGCACAGTGTATAAAGATTCAGGATGGGTGACAGGTATGCCTTCATTTTATAACATGAGAAGTGGGGTTGTGACAGGGTTAACCTATTCTTAGGAAAGAATACAGATGGAAACGAGGTTCTGGAAACTACCTTAAATTATCTACAGTAGTCCCCTCTTATCCACGTTTTTGCTTTCCGTGGTTTCAGTTACCCATAGTCAACTGCGGTCTGAAAATATTAAATGGAAAATTCCAAAAATAAACACTTTGTAAGTTTTAAATTGTGCGCTGCTCTGAGTAGCGTGATGAAATCTCATGCTATTCCACTTCTCACCTGGGACGTGAATCATCCCTTTGTCCAGCCTGTCCACGCTGTATACACTGCCCGCCTGTTAGTCACTTATTAGCCATCTTAGTTATCAGATTGACTGTCGTGGTATTGCAGTGCTTGTGTTCAAATAGCCCTTATTTTACTTAGTAATGGCCCCAAAGCAGAAGAGTGGTGATGCTGGCAATTCGGACATGCCAAAGAGAAGCCATAAAGTGCTCCCTTTAAATGAAAAGGTACAAATTCTTGACTTATATTTTGAGAGAGAGAAAGAGAGAGACTACATTCACATAACTTTTATTACAGTATATTGTTATAATTGTTCTATTTTATTATTAGTCATTGTTAATATCTTACTGTGCCTAATTTATAAATTAAACTTTATCATAGGTATGTATGTATAGGAGAAAACAGTATATATAGGGTTCGGTCCTATCCACAGTTTCAGGCATCCACTGAGAGTCTTGGAACATATCCCCCGTGGTTAATGAAGGACTACTGTATTTCTGTTTTGCACTTGGGGAGATTTCATGTAGTCCCAGGGAGAGAGTACTCTAATCAGTTACCACTTGCCATCAAGTTTATTCCAACTCACGGCAACCCCATATGAGTTAGAGTAGAACTGTGCACCATAGGGTTTTCAATGACTGATTTTTCAGAAATAAATTGCCAGGTCTTTCTTCTGAGATACCACTGGGTGAACTTAAACCTCCAACATTTTGGTTAGCAGCTGAGCACGTTAACAGTTTGCACTACCTAGGGACTTCAAGAGTTGTCGAGTACACTCAACTTGAAGGTCATTGGTCTAGGCCAATTTCCGTGGTTTCATTCCCTTGGCTGTGATTGGTTGAGGCATGGCATGTGATGCACGTCCGGACAATCAGAGGCAAGGAGAAATCTGGTGCAAGACTTCTGGGAAACTTTTCCTTGTTCTTAAAAAGACATAAAGGAAAATGAGGCAGTCTCTTGTTCTTCAGGATGTTGCTGTATTTGGTGCTGTGAAACTGCTGAAGAAATACTTAGATTATCAGGGAAGCTAGCTTAAGATTAAAATGCCACCCTTAGCATATCAGAACAGAAAGAATAGAATCAGGGTCCTTAATGTTGCCGTTGACCTCAGTAGACTCTGATAAATCCCTTAATTTCTAGGATAAAAGATGGTACAGCCTTATCTTACATATTTCCTGCCACAGTACTGGAGTCAGCCAATTTTTTAGTGAGCTCTGGCTCCTTTTAGTGGGAAATGGTATTTAGAAACCATAATGTAGGTGCTTAAGGGTGCTAATTGTTACTGGACTGGTCATTGTTTCTTGGTCCTTTCAGTGGACAGAACTAGGGAATATTTTTCTTATAAAGAGAAAATTAAATATGAGTTTATACTTATAGTTCCACTTCAAATTTCAGATTAATTTTTTTATACTTTTTAATTTTAATGTCTTCCTTTATTCTGAAAAACTTACCTTGCAGTGACATTAGTATAATTACCTATATGTACTGTGCGACTGCATTTCTGTGATAACTTTAGATGAACAAAACCGATACTGAATTTAATAATATGAGTATTGAGAATAATTGAAGGGTTTTTTTTTTCCTTCAGTTCTTTCTGTATTTAGAATATACTCTATTAAGAATATATAATCAAATTTCTGCATTTTAAAGTCACTTGAAAGGATTCTTCTCTGAATGAATAAGTATGTTGTCAGACTTTTGGATTTGATAGTTAAGAAATGTTATCTCAGCATAGTTTTAATTTATATTTCTCTGTTCATATGTTTACAGGCTGTTTACATTTCTTTTATGCACTGTCTGTTCATTTCTCCTGCCCATCATCATGGGTCTTTTTATTCTCTCTTTTTAGAAAAGTTTAAACCACTTTTACTTGCTCTTTTTCTTACTTACGGCAGAAGACATCCTAAAAACCAAAAAACCCATTGCTGTTGAGTCAGTTCTGACTCATAGTGACCCTAAGACATAGTTAAAACCGCTTGTTTTCAGGCCTAAGGAATAAATAATCCAAAACCGGTTGCTGTCAAGTTAGTTCCGACTCGTGGAAGCTCCACGTGTGTCAGGGTAGAACAGGTGCTCCACAGCGTTTTCAATGGCTGATTTTTCAGAAGTAGATCACCAGGTCTTTTTTCTGAGGTGCCTCCGGGTGGACTCAGACTGCCAGCCTTTTGGTTAGTAGCTGAGCTCGTTAACCATTTGTGCCATTTTAAAGGGTAGATAGCAGTAGCCAGACAGTGATGACAGAGCTATTGGCAGCAGTGTTGAATATTTGGAAGACCTTTTCCCCTGTGCCCCTTGCCCTTGCCTTCTGGGGACTCAGATATAAGAAAGGGGAAGGAAACTCACCTGGAACTTGGCAGATAATAATTTTTGATCCACTAGGCTTAGTAACAGTATGTTAGCAAAACTCACAAGTTAGCGTGACCCAAGGGCCATACTTGGATTACATGCAAATCCTTTATTTTGACTACCTTAAATTATGTTCCCTATGCAAATTCCAAGCTTGTAAATTTTTCTCTGATGCTAGGATACAAATTCTAGGTCACTTTGACTTATCATTTTTGTCAGCCAGGAGAACATACAATATAAAACTAACCAGTTTTCCAGGCTCCTTATAAAGAAGTAGAAATGAATAGAAGGAAATACAAATTGGATATTGCTCTTTAAACTCCATTTTTTTCAAAATTTTTTTGAAATCAGCCATGTTGACAGTGTGTAACAAATGTCAGTGAAGACTGTGGCATTTCAAAGTTGTGACTCGGAATCAACTGATCCCAAAACTCTGTTTCCTCCCTGTTTGAGTGTGAGGAACATATCCTTGACAGAACTTATATGTAAAAGAGCAACATAATACTCTGGCAAAACACAAAATTAGCTTGTGCTTGGCTGCTAACCAAAAGGTTGGCATTTTGCATCCACCGGACACTCCTTGAAAACCCCATGGGGCAGTTCTACTCTGTCCTATAGGGTTGCTATGAGTCGGAAGAGACTCGACGGTTTGGTTTGGTTTTTATGACCATGCTAAAGGCGTAAGTCATTGGATTCCGAATTGGAAGAAAGCTAATCAGTTGATGTTGAGAAAATTTAAAAAGTACTGAACAGTTTTTAATGCTGAACTATATGCTAGTGTAGAAAGTTTTGAACATGTTTACTCGAGTTGCACTATTAACACATCTGGAATCTGAGAGTCAACTGATTGTTCAAGACTACTAGGAAGGTAAAAAACATGGTCTCAGAATTGTACCAAGTTCAAAGCTATTTTTTTCTGTTGAATTTTCTTTTTCTTATTTTCACAACCTGACTTACCAAACTACCATGATAGCTACTCAGATCTGATTAAGTACAGAATTAGGCTGTCTGGGCAGAAGAAACCAAACCAACAAACAGTTGCCATCCAGTTGTCTCTGACTTATGGCTACCCCATGTGTGTGAGAGCAGAAATGTGCTCCACAGGGTTTTCAATGGCTAAATTTTTAGAAGTAGATCTCCAGGCCTTTCTTCTGAGGCATCTCATCCTTTCGGTTAGCAGATGAGCACATTGAGTATTTGCACCACCCAGGAACTCCCTTGTGGGCAGAAGAGGCCTTTATAAAACCCTGTCTCTTTTTCATTTGATCTTTGAGTTTGGCTAATGCTGTTCCAAATGGCCCCAAACCATTAACTCATCTGAGTTCAGGATCATTGAAGCTATAAATCCACGTTATTCCTAAAGTGCAGCTGTGCGCTGAAAAAAATGATTTTCCCGTTGTCATTAAGAGAACAAATGCCATGGGAAATTTTTTCTAGAAGTCGACAATTGAAGAAAGACATTTTTCCCCTAGTTGATGTAAAGGTTGTCATAGCCTAGAAGGGCCTGTCTTATCCTTTTGTACATTAACTGAGCATAATTTTCAAATGTAAAATTTCCAAGAAGAGCATAATTCTGGAAATGGCAAGATTATAATTATGTGCAGCATAAAGGATAAATTTGTAGTTTATATATCATGGATATTAACATTCAGCAGGAGCCCAGTTCACAGTAAAACTTGAAATAACTACATTATTAAAAATAATTGACTTTGAGTTTTAGAAGAAATTTTAGCAGTTAAAAATTATTTTTGTGGGGAGAGATTCTGGCTGTGTGAGGTTTAAATTTGCTTTTAGGTAGGGGCTATTTTCATTGTTCTTCGAAACAGTGGCATACATCTACATTAGTTTAGAATTGCTTTTCTCCTTTCTGCTCCTTGTTCTCCCTCCCCCATCCAATCTGTCACTAATGCTTGGTTATTTAACTTTCCATATATTTCTGAATTTTTCTCTCTTCCTTGCTATTTCTGCTGTCACTATCTCGATTCAGGCTGCCATTGACATTTAGCTTTATATTATGGATTGAATTGTGCTTCCCCAAAATATGAGCTGGAATCCTAACCCCTATAATACCTGTGGGTATAATTCCAAGTGGGAGTAGAGGTTTCTTTGTTATGTTAATGAGGCCATATCAGTGTAAGGTGTGCCCTAAACCTAGTCACTTCTGAGATATAAAAAGAGCAGATTAGACACAGAAGCAAACACAAATGAGGGTGGAGGGGTGGGAGTAAGATAGATTCTAGTGAGGATCACCAAGGAAACAAGGAGCACGTCGGGGGCTGGGTACGGAAGTTGAGACAGAGATTTTTCCCTAGAGCTGACGGAGAGAGAACCTTCCCTTACAGCTGGTCCCCTGAATTCGGACTTCTAGCTCCTGTAAGGAGGCCTGGTTACACAACGGTTAAATGCTCAACTGCTATCTGAAAGGTTGTCAGTTCGTACCCACCCAGCAGCTCCACAGGAGAAGGTTGTGGCAGTCTGCTCCTGTAAAGACTGCAGCCTAGAAAACCCTGGTAAGGCAGTTCTACTCTGTCACATGGGGTTGCTATGAGTCGGAATTGACTTGATGGCACCTAACAACAACAGCAGCCTCATGAACTAGGAGAAAATTAAGTTTTGTTCTTTAAAGCCACCCACTTGTTATATTTCTGTTAAAGAAGCAGTAGAAAACTCAGACACTTGATTTCTTCTCTGGCCTCCAACACATCTCCCTCCCTCCAGTCTTGTGCCCCTCAGATCCATCTGTTACACAGTGTCAAGAGTAATGTAGTTAATAGGTGAATCTTACCTCACTCCTCTGCTTACAACTTCTCTGTGCTCTGGAGATCCCTAGTTGCTTTCGAGTAGGGTGAGTGGGCCAAGGTACATTTTACTCTTAAGCAGCACTGAGCTATTTCAGTGGGTCTTGGTTGTTGCAGATTTTCAAATAAATGTATTTTAAAAAATCTAAGATGCTTCCATTTGGAGTCACTAAAGTTTGCCACTCAGAGGTAATAACTCTGGCTGGTACTTCTGGACTTTAGGTTGTTCTCATTCCCTCAGTGGCTGTGTGATGGTTAATGTTATGTGTCAACCTGGGTAGGCCATGATTCTCAATGTTATGTAATTATCCTTCATTTTGTGATCTGATGTAAGGGGAGTTTCCTTGGGAGTACGGCCTGCATCTGATATATATTGATGTTCTGGCAAAGCTCTCTCTCTCTCCCGATCCTGCATCCGACTTGTCATCATCTGACCTCTGGTTCTTGGGGCATGAGCCAGTAGCCTGTCCCCTGACCTGCAGATTTTGGGATTCGTCAGCTCCCACACCCTCGTGAGCCTGCAGCCTTCCATCTGACCTGCCAAATTTGGGTTCGTCAGCCCCTGCGACCACATGAATCAGGAGAAGCCTCAGCCTGACACCTCACCCACAGATTTGGGTCTTGCCAGCCTCCACAACTGTGTGAACTATTTCCTTGAAATAAATCTCTCTTTATATGTGTATATATATACATACACTTCTCTGGTTTTGCTCCTCTAGCGAACCCAGCCTAAGACAGCCTGGTAGTGAGAAGTGTGGCGTGGTGGGAAAGGGAAATTTTGGGTAGACCTGAGTTTAAGTCTTGCTCTACTGTTTTCTTGTGGAGTAATTTTAGGCATGTTATTTAACTTCCACAAACCTCAGATCCCTGTTCTGTAGAATGGATTGCTGTGAGGACTGGTACATGGTAGGCACTTAATACATGGCAGTGGGGCTATTCTTTGGGCTCTTGAGTAGATCTGGGTGGAGGTGGGTTTCAAGACCTCATGGTAGAGATACTCCATTTACCAGTTGCATTGAGTCTGTTCTGACTCATGGTAACCCCATGTGTGTCAGAGAAGAACTGTGCTCTATAGGGTTTTCAGTGGCTGATTTTTTTGGAAGTAAATCGCCTAGTTTTTCTTCTAAGATGCCTCTGGATGGACTTGAACCTCCAACCTTTTGGTTAGCAGTGAGCACATTAACTGTTTGCACCACCCAGGAACTCTGATGCTCCATTAAAAAAAAGATGAAACCCGTTGCCATGGAGTCTATTCTGACTCATAGTGACCCTATAGGACAGAGTAGAACTGCCCCATAGGGCTTCCAAGGAGCAGATGGTGGATCTGACTGCTAACCAAAAGGTTAGCAGTTGAGCTCTTAACCACTGAGCCACCAGGGCTCTGGGAATGCTCCCTTAGGAGTGTGCTATTCCTTGAAGTAAAGCTTGACACTATTATCAACCCTAGATGCATGGTTAGATCATGGGTTAAAAGGTATTGGAAGACTTCACAGAGTAACTCCTACGGATCCACACAAAGCTAGCAGAGGCTCTTTTATGTACAATCCAGGTGGTCTATGGGCACAGAGTAGAAGCTGCAAGTCACAGAAGGGTAATTTATTATGAGTAATGGTTTGAGAAAAGGAAAAACTCAGGAGGCTTTAACCTTTCCTTTTTGTATAGCTGGGTGTCCATAAGAGATCACTATGAGGTATGTGTAACTTTCATTCAAACCTGCCATTTATTTGACAACACTGGTTCACCCCAGGAAAATTTTGATGCAAAGCCTGTGGTCACATTCCTGTCTTGATTCAGGAGCAGCCAAAGGAGGGATCCCCTCTCAAGCCAGAATAATTAAGTATGCATTGAGAAGCATTCAAAATATGATAAAGTTATTCTCAAATGGAAAAATACCCAGCCTAAGACTCAGATGCCTGTGCAAGAGCTGTGAAAAAATAATCATTGCAGTAATAGAAGGGAATTGACCAAGGCTTCTAGGAGCTAAGATAGAAAGGGCTAAGTATAAGTCAAAGTGAGTTTCTGTTTTTACAGCTGTTCTCACTAAAGTGTGTTGCTTATATTGAAAAACAGCATTCATACCACTATGACAACTGATTATATTTAATGTCTACTCCCATAAAAACCTTATTACAATTTCAGAAGAGCAGAATATTAAGTTACCAGGATTAAAATTATTTTTATCTGAACAAGAATAACGGGCATTTAAAATCCGAACTACCAGATCTGATATATCTGGCCAGATGCTCTCCAACTTTTTATTTTTATTTTTATAAGGAGCCATCTGCTGTAAATGGAGGTGCCTATTTACTTTTCTAGTAGAAGAAGAAATTAGCATCTGAAGACACAAAGCTGGTGAATTGTGAAAGAACACAGTTATGAAGATAAAATTTAAAAATCCCGTGACACCCTAAGGACCAATTTGAGAAGTAATCTATTTAGAGAAATTCTGTTTGCAAAGCATCTATTTTCAGTTAATTCTGTTAAGGTTACTACCAGCAGCCATTTCAAAAGTATATTTTAATAGATACACTGTGTTATGTTGCACTTAATGAGACTGAACTCTGGATAACAACTCATCTGTTCATGACGTTCATCCCCTGCCTGTCCCTCACCCCAGGCTTGATGACCAGTTCGGGGTATCACAACCGGTTACCTAGACATCATTGTGCAATTAGCAACATAACATGAGAGTGAAAAGAGTAGGTACCATTATTAATGGATAACCAAGTAGTTTTCTGCAACTATAAAAGTGAAGTTAGGAAGGCACGTAGTGTGCCATCTTTATGTAATTTCTACATTTTCAGAGAACTCTAGGTTGCAAATAGCTCTCATACTAGAGAAAATATGAAAACTGAGGTCAGTGGATTTTGGATAATTTTCTAAAAATGAAAATGATGGCAAATGCTATAATTTCAATATTTTGGCAGTTTGAGGTAGCATAGCTTTTTTCTAAGGCAGACCGAGTTAAAGCCATGTGCAATATCTTTTCACCCCTAAATTGTATTAAATATATTTTTGAATCTTTAGTTTAAATAGTTCTAAAATTAGAATTTTTCTGACTTTTATCTATAATGGAATCTTAGAGTGTGTTGATATGCACTATGTGATAGAGTCATTTTTTTGTGAAAATTTTATGGAGTTGAGATTTGACCTCGCATTAAGAAAAAATGTATAATTAATTATCACATAGGGAATGCCTAATCTATTTAAAAACAAATTATTTTCAAGTGCTTTAACAGAACCTATAGGGTCTCTATGAGGCACAATCAACTCTACAGCAATGGGCTTGGTTTTTTATTTATATACTGGCAACTGATTACTTGATTGAGTAGAGAGAACCGGGTAGGAGTATAAACTCTGGAGCCAGAACATCTAAGTTCAGATCCTGTTTGACCTTGGGCAAGTTACCTAATTCTCTATGCCTTAATTTTCTCATTTGTAAAATGGGGTTAATAATAACATTTAAAGGCATAGGACAGTTGTGGGAATCAAATGAGCTAATATATTTATTATACTGTTTGGTACCAGAGTAAGCACTCAATAAATGATTATTTTATAGTTAATATATGGACATAAATGAAACAAATCTGAACTGGAAATATTCTACAGTCTAGAATATTTACTAATTAGTTTTGAAGACCCCATTTATTACTTAAATGTTAATGTATGTTTCTTACTCACCAATTAATGTTAAATTACAGGTTTAAGATCGAGCAATAGAAAAAATAGTTACTATTCTTAATTTTTAAAATATTTTTAAATTAAAAACATTAATGTAACCAATATTGTTTCTTGAAATCTTCCTGAAATAGTTTTGGAAAAACACATTGAACAACATCTTTAGGTGATATTTACCTTTTTTTGAACAGTTTGTTTTCTACTTCAAATTAACAATAATTAATTTTTACAGTGAAAACACAGCTGCTAAGTTCTTTAATGCTTGCACGTACCAAAGATGTCCCTGTATCATTTATTAGCCTATATTGCTTATAGACTATAGTTGATATAAACCATGAATAATTTATTTGTACGTGTTGTTGCTAGCTGCCGTAGAGTTGACCCTGACTCATGGTGACCTTATGTACAACAGAACAAAATGTTGCCCAGTCCTGTGTCATCCTCATAAATGCCAGCATGTTCGAGTCCATCATTGCAGCTGTTGTGCCAGTTCATCTCACTGAGGTTCTCCCTCTCCCTTTCTACTCCTCTACTTCACCAAACATGATGTCCTCCTCTAGTGATTGATCCCTCCTGATAAATGTGTCCAAAGCAAGAGAGTCAGACAATATTCTGTTCTGATCCATACAGTTTTCATTAACTAATTTTTGGAAGTAGATTGCCAGGCCTTACTTCCCAGTCTGTCTTAGTCTAGAAACACTGCTGAAACCTGTCCACCATGGGTGACCCAACATCATAGCAACACACAAGCCACCACAGTATGATAGACTCGACAGTCAGGTAGTGGTATTTATATGTACATGCTGGTTATCTGTTGGAAACAAACAGATATGAACAGCTAGTGCAAATGGAAGAGGTGCAGAGATGGGAAATGTCAATTGATCTAAAAGTATTTCTTTGACACTAGTTCTTCGTCCTGCTTTAATGTGAACTCCAGGGTCTGGAAGTAGAGCATGTAGGCTCATGTTCCTTGTTGTTTGAGTTTAGGCCATTGACAGCTTCTCTGAGTCTCAGTTTCCTCACTTTTAAAGTAGAGATTATGGTGGTATCTTCTTCACAGGGTTGTTATGAAGCCTGCTTAATACAAATAGTAATTGTAACTGAAATTTACTGTACACATATGTGTAGGCATTGTGTTAGGTACTTTACATATATCATCATGTGTAATCTTCTTCAAGGCCCTATGAGTATCTGTGGTCACCATTTCCATTTTATCAAAGAACAGGCTTGGGAAAGGTAAGGAACTTGTTTTACCAAAAGTGGCAGAGCCAAGGCTCAGACCTGGATTTGCCTTATAGGAAGGCCAGTGTGCTTTGCCTCTGTAACCTTTATAAACTTTCAAGTACCTGCTAAGTTGCTACAATTCAGCATTTAAAGCATTAGCCAACCAGTTGCCATCAAGTTGACTCCAACTCATGGCGACCCCATCTGTGTCAAGTAGAACTGCACTCCATAGAGTTTTCAATGGTTGATTTTCCAGAAGTAGATCAGCAGGCCTTTCTTTTGAGGTACCTCTGGGTGGACTTGAACCTCCAACTTTTTGGTTAGCAGCTATGAATATTAACTGTTTGCACCACTAGGGACTCCAAAGCGTTAGCCCTGAAACCAGTTTTTGTTGAGTCAATTTCAACTCTTAGCGACCCTATAGGACAGAGTAGAACTGCCGCATAGGATTTCCAAGGAGCAACTGGTGGATTTGAACTGCCAATATTTTGGTTAGCAGCCGAGCTCTTAACCACTGTGCCACCAGGGCTCCAAAGCATTTGCAGCAGGTGGTTAAAAGACTGCATGATTTTCCATGGTGAATTTTATTTTGTATCAGTAACCTGTGTTCCTTTACTGTTTTTCCAAGAGTGATTTAGAGATCAGCTTATAATCAAGAGCCATATATATATATGTGTGTGTGTATGTGTGTGTGTGTGTATTATATATTGCTTTATATCTCTATTGCTATATATATAGCTCTTGATTATATATAATATATAGCTCTTGATATATAACTATATATAGGAATATTATATATATAGCTTTTTATTATATGCTGATTTTATATATATGTATATGTATATATACATATGTATATGTGTGTGTGTATATATATATATCATCAGAATCTTAAGGGAACTGCAGAGAAATTTTCTAGATAATAAACTTGAAATTATCCAGTCTGACTGTGAACAATACTTGCTGTCTGTGGATGCCATTGTCCTCTTTAGGGTAAAGTGTCTGTGATGTCTTGCCAGAAATTTCCAGCTGTCGTATGAAACCATTTTTACTAAACTTGTGCTCTAGATTTAGGAATTTCATTTGGTTTTGTTTTTAGTTAAACCTGTGACAACTTAACCTGTGAAACCAGAAAGAATGAACTTCACACTTCAGCCTCTGTTCAGCAGGAGCAATCCAATATAGGATCTCTTGGCTGGCCTCTTTACCAGGAAATTTTTAAAAAATCATAAAAGCAATGTAGTATTTGTAAATAAAGAAATGCTTAAAACCTGTCTAATTGACCAGAAACATGTTTGTTTTGAATTTAACTATGTTGAAACTTTTCCAAGAGAAGAAATTCTATCCTTAAGTAGTTATATTCTGGTTGGTTAGGTTTCATTCAAACAGTGAAAGCCTCATTGTAGAAGAAAAAAAAAAGAAGACTGTGTTTCCAGATGGTCTATTAAACTGGTTAATAGTTCTAAAAGTTTATTTTTAATTTGTTTATTTGGTACTTGGAACGTATTTTCCCCACAAAAATTGTTCATTAAAGCTAGTTGGATTTATTTAATGCCTAGTGGAGTCAAACAGTTCTGTTGGATCTGATGTTGGGAGTAGAAGACCACGTGGTATGGGAATAGTAGACCTGTTGTTGTTGTTGTTAGGTGCCATTGAGTTGGTTCTGACTCATAGTGACTCTGTGTACAACAGAATGAAATACTGCCTGGTCCTGCACCATCCTTACAATTGTTGTTATGCTTGAGCCCATTGTTGCAGCCACTTTGTCAGACCATCTTGTTGAGGGTCTTCCTCTTTTTCGCTGACCCTCTACTATACCAAGCATGATGTCCTTCTCCAGGGACTGATCCTTCCTGCTAACATGTCCAAAGTATGTGAGATGTAGTCTCGCTATCCTTGCTTCTAAGGAGCATTCTGGTTGTATTTCTTCCAAGACAGATTTGTTCGTTCTTTTGGCGGTCCATGGTATATTTAATATTCTTCGCCAACACCACAATTCAAAAGCGTCAATCCTTCTTCAGTCTTCCTTATTCATCATCCAGATTTTGCACGCATATGAGGTGATTGAAAATACCGTGGCTTGGATCAGGCACCTTTTAGTCTTCTTTGCTTTTCAACACTTTAAAGAGGTCTTTTGCAGCAGATTTGCCCAATGCAATGCATCTTTTGATTTCTTGACTGCTGCTTCCCTGGGTGTTGATTGTGGATCCAAGTAAAATGTGGTAGACCTGGCTTTAGGTTAAAGATGCAAAAATAGAAGAAGTTTGTCTTTAGTCCTCTATTACCTTTGGTTAGATCTCTCTCCTTTTTCCAGTTGTCTTTTTGCTACTCTGAGTTTTCACTATTTAATGTGTTGGGCTAAGATGAATCTGTATCCTCTTGAGAGTGCACGTGTGCCAAGATTATGCTTTATGGAGAAACTCAGATAACCTTAGTTAATATGAAATCTAAGTGGCTTTGACTGGCTTTGACCATAACATACTAATAGGTGAGTGACCAATAGCCCCTCAGTTTCCAGAATGTGAGCTCCATGTGTCCGTGGACTTCGTTTGGTGGCCCAGCATATTCCCAGAGCCAAGAATAGAGTGTGACACATGGTGATTACTTCAATTAATGTCACTGAGTGAATGTCCTGTTTTAAAAGCTAGAGTTGAACCCGAACGAATCTTTACTATTGGGATTTTATAGAGTACAAGCAAGCAGAGTAAAATATTTCCAGCACTTGGGAAGGGAGGTGTTCCCTTTTGGTGCTTGGGATGTGTGATAGTGGATAGAGTCTTATCTGAGAGCCTGCCTGCTCTACCTTTTACAACTTCTTCTCTCTTTCCATTTCTGTACCCACAGATTTTTGAAATCCCCACATTGTTTTAGGGCTCCCCTGGCTTTGTAAGCCTAGGTTCTGACTTCTGGGAAGGGGGAAAATGAGGCTGTGGAGAGAAGGGGCAGGAAACGGGTAACCTTTGTTCATTGGCGTCATTTGTAAGTTGAGGTGGTTTGTATAGCTTATTTTTACCTCATCACATGTGTATGCAGTACTTGAAGGGGGTGGTGTGAAAATGTGGGAAGGAGAACAACTGAATTTGGAATGCTTCTATAACAGGTGTTTCCAGACAGAAATAATGGCTGTGACTGAAGGCATGTTATTAGGGAGGAGCATATTAGTTTTCTAGGGCTGCCATTACAAAGTTCCACAAATTGAGTGGCTTCTAAGAACAGAAATTTATTGTCTCACAGTTCTGGAGGCTAGAAGTTTGAAACCAGGGTGTTGGACATATTGATTCCTTCTACGGGCTCTGAGGGAGAGTTTGTCCATGCCTCTCTCCTAGGTTCTGGTGGCTCTGGGAAATCCTTGGCTTGCAGATCACCATAATCTCTGCCTCCATCTTCACATGGGCATCTTTCCTCTGTGTGTCTCTCTGTGTCTGTTCCTCTCCTTTATGAGGACATCAGGCAGATTGGATCAGGACTGACCCTATTTCAGCATGACTTCATGTTAACTATAGCATCTTCAAAGTACCTTTTTCCAAACAAAGTCACATTCACAGGTACCAGGGGTTAGGTCTTCAATGTACCTCTTGGGATGGAGGGGATACAATTCAGTCCGTAACAGGGAGGGACAGCAGGCTCTGAGCACTCTTCTTGTCCCTGTCCCCTATTCTAGCCCTCCCACCAACTTTTGGAATCTCTTTTGGTCATTCATTTAAAAGATGAGAAAGAAGGACATGTGAGGTAGGAGGTAAATAAAAGATTATTTAACTTATTCAATATATACTTACATAGCATTTATCATGTTCCAGGTGCTGTTCCAATGCTTTATACATATACACTCATTTATTCCTTATCATAATCCTATGAGAAAACTGAGACCAGAAAGTTTCTTTGCCAAGATCACACAGCTAGAACATAGTAGAGTGGGCATTGAGACCCAGGAAGTGTGGTTCCAGAATGTAAGCTCTTAATTGGAAGAATTGATAATCGTTGGGTACTTTGTAGAGGGCAATTGAAGAAAGGAAATTCCAGGGTTGGGAGAGAAATGTTGGGGATAAATGAGGCACAATTTGGGTAGAAATGGGGAGAAATGACTTATTATCGTATTGAATTGACCTCTAATTCAGCCTGCTTTACAGCCTTCTTCCCCTTCTACTATAATCAAATTAACTAGGTTTCTTGAGCAAACAGAAAATAAATAACATTAGAAGGAAATTTGTTCTGGAGGCTGGAGGGAAAAGAGGCAGCTCAGGAAAGAATGTGTTGGGAGCTTGGAGAACAGAGGTTGATTAGTAACACATCCCTAGATAGGTTGTTGACCCTGTCTGTATGTTTTTTTTTAACAAATAGAGGTGATAATATCTGTACTACTTTCAAGGTTGTTTTGAAGATTAAACAAGAAATAGAATATAGAACTTAAAATTGGAAGGACTGCAAGCTCAATAAGTCCAGTGGTTTTCACTTATTTTCATAGAATTTATTGTTCAAATGAGATTAAGAAAAACAGTCACTCTGTTCGAACTAAGAGTGGCCTTCTCAGCCTGCCCCCTTCTCTCTGACCTTACCTGTCCTTGCAGGCACTCCAAGGATTTCTCAGAGCATAGTTTTAAAGCATAGTTTGAAAACCACAGCGCTGAGTCAAGCTTTGCTTTGAATATGAGGAAATTTAGACCAAGAGATACTCAGTTGCTTTCTGACAGTTGCTCAGTGATATTTCTACTCTCTGAGGGGTGTATCCCTACTGGAAAAACCGTCCCCCTGTGAAAACACTCTGAAAGTTAAAAGCTCACATCAAAGTAAGGGGTTTTACTTTAATAACACCTATTGTTTATTGAATACTAAAAATATGCCTGGGTAGGGCAGCTTCAGACGTGTGCAACCTATGCAGTTGCGCAGGACACGCAGTCAGAAGAGCCCTGCTCTTGGTTTTATGCTCTGCTGTTGTCATCTTGAAATTCTTAGTAGTTTGAACAAGGAACCTTGTGTTTTCATTGTGCACTGGGCCCCATAAATTATGTAGCTTGTACTGGCTTCTAGTATGAGGTAGATGTATGTATCTGTATATCTATCTATAGGAGCCCCTGAGTGGTACAAATGGTTAATACACTTGGCTGCTAACCAAAAGGTTGGAGGTTTGAATCCACGTAGAGATGTCTCAGAAGAAGGGTCTAATGATCTACTGAAAAATCAGCTGTTGAAAACGCTGTGAAGCATAGTTCTACTCTGACACACATGGGGTCACCATGAGTTGGAATTGACTTAATGGTAAATGGTACTGGTCTAAATATCTATTTATCTTTCTATCTCTCTATCCCTATCCTTATCCCTATCTCTGTGTCTATATCATCTCATTTGATACTCCCAGCCATCTTCCAAGTGTCGATATTTTTATCCCTATTGTACAATCAAGGACTCTGAGGCGAAGATGATTTCCAATATCACACATATTGTGAAAGGGCATATAAAAATGGCTTGGGGGCAGTGTCTGACCCCCTCCAACCCTACAAGCGGGAAAGAAAACCAAGATCAATAGCCCAAGGCCGATTCCTATGAGGTAGACAGGTTGGACATACCTCCTCTCTCCACCATCTCTACCAATTCTGACATCAACTGTCCTTCCCAAGCACTCTCTACTGGGTTCAGTAATTCATTGCAATGGCCACACAGAACTCACAAACCATACTCACAATTATGGGGTTTGTTAGGGAAGTAACAGTTACAGTTCAGGCTCAAGAACACTCAGGATACAGTTCTTCCATCAGGGTAGCCTCTCCCCAGCTGTATTTGCAGGCATGCCTCTCCCTGGCCCTCAGTCTCTGCCCAAAGGCACTCAGCTTTCTCAAGGAAGCCCACTGCGCTGTCTCCTGTGGGCCTCTGTTGCTGGTCTCTGCTGTGGGTCTTTCCATTTTTGGTGGTGGTGGGCTCCTTCCTTCTGCTCTGAAATTGGCTCTCTTTTAAGGCAAAACTGACCAATCGCTTTGGATTACCGTATCACACAGTCCCACCCAATCACCCGGGTGGGAGTTACAAGACCATGGCTAGAAAGGCCACACACAAAAGTAATTAATCCACCGCAGGGCAGAATGGGGAATCTAATCAAGAAATGCTGGCCTCAAAACCCAGTGTCTTTCCATCTTATAATAATACTTCCCATTATTACATCCTGAGGCTTAGTCTAAAGTAAGATATTCTGGGGAAGGGAAAACAAGCTAATGCTGAATCTGTGTTTGTTTGGGTGAATGTAAGAGCTGCTGAAATGCCTAGCCTGGCTGCTGGGAGTCATTTAACATAAACATCCTTTATTTTTAAACAGGGTTAACTTGCTTTTTTTTTTTTTTAATAGTTATGTATAAAACTGATTTATACAGGATTCTTACTCTCGGATATGGTGGCTAACAAGACAAGTGTGATGGTGCTTTCTTTGTGAAAGGAGATGCTGAGAAATATTTGTAAAAGAGCATGTTTTAGTTCAGGCTGTGAATTAGAGGCAAGTTTAGGATTAGAACTCCCCTGTGCTTGCTTTTGCTTCAACATTTAGTTAATGTTCTTTATTTTTCGCATATAGGCATAAGACAGCATAGAGGTTTTAGAATAGTTTTCGTGATGAAAGTTATACATGTAGAAACTACAATTGCTTGGTATTCCTGTGTTCGCACCTGTAAGAACCCAAAACCGTTATGTTTGGCCTCCTATAAAAATAAAACTAAAAAAAAAAAGAAACAAACCCGTTGCCGTCGAGTCAATTCCGACTCGTAGTGACCCTGTAAAACAGAGTAGAACTGCCGCACAGGGTTTCCAGGGAGTGGCTGTTGGATTCAGACTGCTGACCTTTTTGGTTAGCAGCTAAGCTCTTAACTACTGTGCCACCAGGGCTCCATATATTCCCCATAATTTCAAAGTGAGAGCACAATTTTTAACATTTTCCATCTAAAGTGTTTGCTAATGAATCTTTTATAGTTACCTCGGGGTAGAACTTAGGAATTTATTATCTAGAGGAAATTCTCAAAGAACAGAATTTCTGGGCCTGATATTTTTGAATAATACTGTGGCCTAAGGTGTAATAATACATTATATTTGTATGGTGCTTTCGGTCTATATTTTCTTATTTATTATAGAAAGAAGGATAAGATGGAAGAGTAGAGGAAAGAAAGAATGCTGACCTTACATTCTGGCAGAACCTGACAAAGACTGAATGAAGGTTCTATAACAAGAGCAAAACAAGCAGACTTAGGGGCAGGGCACTGAGCAGAATCTGGAGTGCTGCAATCTTTCATTCTGTCAGTGTCCATTCAAGTTTACTTCATTCAGTCTGCAGATATCATTTAGGCTCTCAAAATATCGTATAAAACCCATTCCTCTTTAATAGTCCAGATTACTTAGAGTGCAGTGGCCCTACCAAAACCTAAAATTGCAGATTTATGTCATTTTGAATGATCCGCCTCCAAAATGCTGTAACTGATTGAACTTCTTTGATGAAGGCTGAATATGATGATTTTCAGAAGAAAAAATAAAGGTAGGAAAAATTTGAACAACTTTCTTCTTTATCTGAACTGTTGAATATACCACCTTAGGGATTTCTGGGGAAAAGCCATTTCCAAAGGACCACGAGAGCCGCTTGCATAGAAGAAAACAGCACAGAAAGCATCCCCATTACTAATCCTCACCTAAGTCCTTGAAAACTCAATTAGTTAAGTTCATGCCCAGAATCTGTCAGACAGGTTGTAACCAGAGAGTGCTAATGGCTCAGTTCTTTAGTTATCAAAATGTCACGAATGAACTCTACCCATATGGTAATTGGATTTATTCCTTACATGTTGGCCATGATCATTATCACACTGAGTATGAACTTTTCTGAATGACTCTACAAATTCACCAAGTTGGGGTGGGGTGGGGTAGGGCATTGTATACTACGTTTAACAAGCATATTTTTAACTTCTAGCTGAACAGTGTAGTTAAGTAAAAGCTGAAAGTTGAAGAAAAGACTGAAAGAATAAAAAAAAGGTAAAAAAAAGCTAATAGGAATATTTGTATAAACCAAATATATAGTAGCCCTGGTGGTGCAGTGGTTAAGAGCTTGGCTGCTTACCAAAAGGTTGGCAGTTCGAATCCACCAGCAGTTGTATGAACCAAATGTATAAAGTAGCGAGGACTACTATAAAGATTTTATTACATTGAGTTTGAAGTTACCATATTGCTTATGGATTTCTTTCGGTCAGACACATCTAAATTTATTGCAGTATAAATAAGTACACTGACCCTTGTTTAGGATCTGAGAGAAGAAGACAAAAGGTAAAATAGCTTCATTAGAGTAGAAGTAAGAGCAGAGGTTAAACATTGAGTAACTCTCCTCCCAGTTTTTAAGTCCAGTGAAAACATAGCTAGATTTTCACCCCATTAATAGGATAAGAAAGTGCTTTTGGAAATGGTAGTGGTGTGTATATGTGTGTGGCTAGAAGCACCTTCCACATCTAGAATATACCAGTACCCAACCCAGCACAGAGCAGCTCTTATGAAGCAAAAGAGCTGCTTTTTCTTCCTCTCCCTTTAAGACACAGAAAGGCGGGGGGAAAAAAAGTATCTTGTGTTCAGGGCATATGAAAGTGGTTTTAGGGGAATAATGAAAAAAACCACTCAACCCACCCACACAGCCATGAAGGGACTGATATTTAGACTTTTGATATTATCTCCTGTAGCCACTAACTATTGGGTACACTGATGGGATTGGAAGACATTCATCAAACAATTTTAATTGTTAAATAAAACATTTGACATTCTTAGTATTTTTTCTTTCTAACTTATTAATATATCCGGAGTCTCAAAAAATGGAAGAGGTTCAGTTTTCTCTTGCCCTCTGAGAGGCCATACTTGGCAGGTGTCCGTACTGTAGATTACAACTGTTTCTCATACATCCTTCTCCCACAGGAGATGAAGGAGGTGGGAGTTGGGGGCTGGAAGGTAGAATAGAAAGATGAGCCTAGTGAGGGATGTTTATTTATGAAGGGGAGTGTGATGGTTAAGGATGTGTGTCAGCTTGGCTGGGCCATGATTCTCAGTGGTTTGGCAGTTATGATGTAGTTCGGCAGTCGTATAATGATGTGATCACCTCCATGATAGGATCTGCTGTGAGTAGCCAATAAGTTGAAAGGGAGTTTTCTCGGAGGTGTGGCCTGCACCTAGTATAGGTACAATTTCTGGCAAGACTCATGGGCTTTTGCTCGCTCTGGATCCTGCAGCTGGCTCCTGTTTGTCTGACCTCCGGTTCTTGGGTCTTGAGCTAGCAGCTTTGTTGCTCTCTTGCCTGCCGATCTTGGGATTCATTGGTCTTCGAAGCCTGTGAGCCAGATCCGTCCTGTCTGACTTGCCCATCTTGGGTTTGCCAGTCCCTGTGGCTGCATGAATCAGGAGATGACCCATGGACTTGGGACATTCCAGCCTCTACAACCATATGAGCCATTTCCTTGATATAAATTTGTCTCTCTATATATTCTACATGCCTTACTGGTTTTGCTTCTCTAGAGAACCAGCATAAGACAGGCAGTGTGTTACACTGCCTCACCTTAGCTTTACGCAGGTCGGGTGTGCTGGTGGAAGGAGCTAAGCTTTTTCCCAATGGGACAGATAGAAGCACCTTCCTGTACCCAGCATATAAGGGGACTAGCTATAATGGAATGCTACTTGTAGAAAATAGTCTCCTATATGCTCAGTGCTCTCAGCTAGTACCTCCTGCATCGCTATGTGTTTTTATTCAATATTTGACTCCGACTTCTTCCAGGAGTGTTTGTGGCAATTTTGATATTAAACATAGGCAAAAATAAGATGTATAGGAATAAATCTGAACAGAAACCCTTGAGGGGCTGCTGCTAATTGCACATGAGCCAGATTAGCATCAGACTCACTATAGTTTTCTCGGCTTACTATAATTTTAACATGTTTGCTCTATAAAATGCAAACCATTTAGTATAAACCCATTAAAGGCCCAGAGAGAGAAGTGTAGAAACACAACCTTGGTAGACATGCAGGGAAGAAGGAGATCTGGTCCCACCCATGCAGATTTTTCCTCCTTTGGTCTCCTGGGATATGTACACTGTTGATCTTGTCTGTATATGAATCAGGCATTGCTTTATTCATTTAACTTTTTTTTTTTTTTTAAATTGTACTTTAGGTGAATGTTTACAGAACAAATAGTTTCTCATTAAACAGTACACATATTGTTTTATGACATTGGTTAACAACCCCA
>NW_004444041.1:6140815-6148564 GCF_000243295.1 Trichechus manatus latirostris | reverse complement strand
TCTGCCTTCTAGTCCTTGTCCCTGGACTGCTGTGCCTCATTAGTCCCGTTTTGTTTTATGGGGCTGTCCAATCCCTCGCTGAACGATGAGCTTTATTCATTTAAATGGATAGGTCTGATCTTGCTAGCAAGATCAACTGATTCACCGTATGCATTTTTTGCTTTCTTTCATGTTATTTGTTAATTAATTAATTCTTCTGTATGTCCTTTCAGGAATAGCTATAAATTTGTTCATTCATTCAGTCAGTTCAGCAGATATTCATGGCATAGCTGTTATGTGTACTGTGCTAAGAGTTGATAGAATAGAGATGAAAGGTAAGTGCTTGTCTTCAAGGAACTTACAGTCCTAGTAGAGGACTTTCTAATGAAATAGGGAAAGTAAATGCTTAGTGTATGCTTAATCATACATTTTTAAAATAAACCTTGCATGCAGTGTCAGGCACAGAAGGACAAATATTGTATGTTTCTACTTTATGGAATACCTAGAAAAGAAGGACAAATATTGTATGTTTCTACTTTATGGAATACCTAGAACAGGAAAATGCATAGAGACAAGAGTAGATTAGTGTGTACCAGGGAGTGGGGAGAGCGGGAAATGGGAATTATTGTTTAATGGGTACTGAGTTTCTGTTTGAGGTGATGAAAATGTTTTGGAAATAGATAGTGGTGATGATTGTAGAACACTGTGAATATAACTGTTACTGAGTTGTAGACTTAAAAATGAGTAAAATGGCCAATTTTATGTTTTATATATTTTACTACAATAAAATTAAAATCTAAAAGCCTTGCTTTGGAATGGTTCCTTTATACTGTGTTTCAGACCCTGCAATGTTTGTTTTTCTATTAAGATTGTAGGATTTTTTTATATTGTCATAATTTGGTAATAAGGTTGAACAAGATTTTCAGCCTAACCTTCTTCATTGATTGTTTTTCTGGTTTGGATTGATCAGATTCATTTGTTTTCTCGGCAGTGGGTTGTTTTCTTTTCCAGTTTTTCTTTACTCTAGATCCAGTTCTTTAGAAAACCAGCTGTTCCCACAGTTTTCCCTCCTGGCACCAGGTGACTTCATGCAGATAGCTCCTACCAGCATGAAGAGTCCTTATTTACATTCTGAAACCAGAATTTAGGCTTGGCTTGGCATATCTTCTGTTGAGTAATGGGAGTACTTGTCTTCCACATCTGCTCTGAACTGTTGGCTTTACTTGACACACTATATTTGTATATAGTTATACAATATTCAGAGCTCTGGTGGCACAGTGGTTAAGCCCTCAGCTGCTAACCTAAAGGTCAGTGATTTGAACACACCAGCTTCTCCACGGTAGAAAGATGTGGCAGTCTGCTTCTGTAAAGATTGCCGCCTTGGAAACTCTGTGAGGCAGTTCTACTCTGTCCTATAGGGTTGCTATGAGTCGGAATTGACTTGACAGCAATGGGTTTATATTATATTCACCACTAATCCTCAGTTTGAGGGAGTGGAGAGAGATGGGGTGGTTGACAAGCATCATGACTTTCTAGAACTTTGGTTATTCAGAGCACCGTAGATGTATTTTTATATTTCCTCTCTCAATATAACTAAAAGCTCAGTGAAAGGAGAGATGCTGATGCATGTCTTAAGCCCCTCTCAGGGGGCTAGGGGAGCCAGGAATGAGGAAAGTTAATGGGGAAGGAGATTGCTTGGTACTTGCAAAGTTCTATATGAATTCTGATTTTTTACTGATTAGAGATGGTGGAGACGATGTATCCTCCTCATCATTTACAACACATTGGTATTAAATGCAGCTGTTGGAAATAAAATATGAAACATGACAATATATGAAATTAGTACACAAATTGTGAAATTTAAGGCCAGGTTCTGTCAGTTTTGCAGCAATGTAAAATTTATGAATGTATAATTAAGATAGAAACTAAATACTTTGGAAAACTAAGATAGTAATATGGGAGAAAGTCAGACTTATTGCTGCCACATTTCCATCTCTAGATGGAGTTGCTCCTCAGCAATGGGAAAAGGATCCAGAGTCAGAAAAATGTTTGAGAATGTACATTAAAAAAAACATAATAATAGAAAGCAATTTTTGGAACATTAGACACCCCTATTTTGCATTATATTGACAATATCTTTGATAATCTCTTTCACTTTATTGAGTATATTGCCCTTCTTTCCGTATTTTTCACATAATGAATTAAAATTTTAGTTGAATTAAGCATTCTCCATTGTAGGAAGGGAAAAAGTCTAATTGCGTGTGTAGTCAGCATGTTTTTGATGCTTGATGCAAGCTGTAATAATATTGTTTTATAATAATGTATAGAAAAGCCATGTAGAAAATAGCTAAATAAATGAAACTAATGAATGATCAATCAACAAATACATAATAAGAATCTAGTTTTACTACTGGCTTTTAAGGAATCACAGTCACTTCATACATATATTTATAAAATTAGACTTACCCTCTGTGATCCATAGATCTGGCGATGATGGGTCTACACTTTGTTTTATTATATTTTGTACCTCAGCAGTGTATGAGCTCTCTCATTAGGTGACTCTTTTCCGATAGCTATTTCTTGTGAATGGGCTTTGAAAACGCTAACGTGCTATATGTATAATTAAAATTCAAATAATTTTTTTGTTCTCCAGAAGTGGTTTGTGAAAGCAGTAGAGTAGTAATTTGATAATTGTTCTTATCAAATACGTTCTGTACATGCCTAGTTATTTCTTAGTTAATACAGTTGTGAAATGGCCGCACTAGAACAATCAAATAGCTATATTCCATAGATGTTTGTTTCTTTTAATACTTTTATTTTATTTCTATTAGCCTCTCACAAAGCTATGTCAGCAAGGGCAGGTCAGACTTTCAGGATGGTAGTTCTTAAATTTGACTTTGTATTACAGTCATTTTTGATATTTATTAAAATTCTATTATTTAGTATGTTTATTATAGATTTATTAAATACATCACTATCTGTCTGTCAGTTTCTTGTGGTTTGCCTGTTGCTTTGAGGCTGGAAGCTATGCTTCCAGTGTTTCAAATATCAGCAGAGTCACCCAGGGTGGACAGGTTACAGCAGAGCTTCTAGACTACTTGTGGAAGTTAGCCAATGAAAACCCTATAGATCACAACAGAATATTGTCTGATATAGTGCTGAAAGATGAGCCCCCTAGGTTGGAAGGCACTCAAAATACACAGTGACCGCCAACAATAGACTTGAACATACCAAAAATTGTGAAGATGTCGCAGGACCAGGCAACGTTTTGTTTTGTTATGCACGGGGTCGCCATGAGTCAGAGCTGACTTGACAGCAACTAACAGTAACATAATTAAAAACACAGACATCAAACTCAGCTCTGAGGCTGCCAATTCAGTGAGACAGGAGTGAGGCCCTGAGTCTTTTACTTTTTAGCAAGCTTCCCAGGTGATTCTGGTGCCTGGTCCGTGGACCAGTGTTTGGGAAACTCTGCTTTAGAGAACTTTACTATTGGATAATACAAACAAGCAAAACCTCTTGACTGACAGCAGGTGTTGTAATTGGATGGTTCAGATTATGTTCTTCAACAGCAGCTAATATTACTACATTAGGGAGAAAGGAGCAGCTTCTCTTGTCTGTTTTCCTTGCTTGTCTAGTGAAGTGAAACAGAATTGTAAAGTATATATTTTTTGTTTGCTTCTTATCCTTTTGTCTTAATCAGACCAATGGGGAGAATTTTTTAAAGCTGTAAATGGATGTATCTCAAACTTAAATATTTACTGCCCAGAACCTATTTGAACAAAGTATAGATCTATTGGTTTGTTACATTCTTCTCCTTTTGGAACATGTTTGTTTTCTTTAAAATCTACACTAATTTCTTTTGACCAACATGTATGCCAAGTATCATAAATCTGAATAAATAGTTTTGTTTTCTCTGCATTACAACAAAAACAACAACAAACCCTTGTGTTTTAGTTTCCTAGAGCTATGTGTATGAATTGAATTGTGTTCCCCTAAAAGGTATGTTGAAGTCTTAAACCCTGTGCTTGTGAATGTGACCTTGTTTGGAAATAGTTTTTTTTAATTTTTAAAGATACTGTCAATTAAGTTAATGAGGTCATACCAGATGGGGTGGGTTCTAGTCCCTTTTGAATGGTGTCTTATGAAAAGGGAGAACAGACCCTGAGACAGAGCCAGATAGGAGAAGGTGCTATGTGAAGACGCATCAAGAAGCCAAGGAATGCCAGGAAATGCCTGGAGCTACCAGAAGCTGGAAGGAGTCCTGGTGGCGAAGTGATTAAGTGCTTGACTGTTAGCGGAAAGGTCTGTTCGAACTCACAAGCAACCATGTGGGAGAAAGATATGGCAGTCTGCTTCTGTAAGGATTTACAGCCTTGGAAAACATATGGGGCAGTTCTACTCTGTGCTATAGGGACGTCTAGGAGTCGGAATCTACCCGATGGCAATGGTTTACCAGAAAGAAGCTGCAAGAGACAGGAAGGATCTTCCCCCTTGAGTGGACAGAGAGAGCATGGTTCTGCTGATGCTCTGAATTCAGAATTTTAGCCTCTAAAAGCCACCCACTAAGACATGCTGTAATAAAGTACAGTACCACAAACTGAGTGGCTTAAAAGAACAGAAATTTATTGTCTCACAATTTTGAAGGTTAGGAGTCCAAAACCAGTGTGTCAACCATGTTTATTCCTTCTGAGGGCTCTGAGGGGGATATCTGTTTCATGTCTCTCTCCCAGCTTCTGGTGACAGCTGGTGATCCTTGGCATTCCAGTCTCTGCCTTCATTGTCACAGTGGCTGTTTTCTCTCTGTGTCCCTTCTTTTATAAGGACACCATTTATATTAAATTAGGACCCCCCCTACTCCACGATGACCTCATGTTAACTGAAGACATCTTCAAAGATCCTATTTCCTAACAAGGTCATAGTCACATTACCAGAGGTTAGGACTTCAACATTTCTTTTCTGGGGGGCACAGTTCAATCCTTAATACCTTGTTTATGTGATTTCAAATAACAAAATAACCTTCTCCTGTGGAAGATGGCAGTAGAGCGAGAATCATCTTCGCCTATGCCAGAGTAAGTGACTGTTCCATATATGGATTCTTCTCTAAGGCGTAACTCCTTGAGGTTCTCAGTTCCCACAGTCACCTTTTCTTTGATGCATGAGAAAGTTAAGTAACAAAATATAAGTAGAGTTGTTCATGAAGTACTATGCATTTTAAATAAGGCTTACTTCTGAGGTTGTCAAAATATTTTTCATGTTTTCCTAGGATCCAACAAATCTTCCAATCAGTTCTCTGAGTAAGCATGTCTTGTGGTGAGATTGTGTAAGGGGGAGAAGCTCCTGTTAGCTCTGACTTGTTCTCCATTGGGATCTTGGCCAGCCAGGCTCCAGAGGAAAAGGGACATGTGTGCATGGCTGCAGCTTGGGTCAGTCTTGTTCCAGTGGAGGCCAAAGTCTGACTTCGAGGTTAAGGGCAGGATTGTTTCGATGAAGGATTGAGTGTACTCTTGTGTGTTGTAAACTTAAGGGGATCTATTCCAGGAGTCCCTGGGTGTGCAAATGGTTAAAGCATTCGACTGCTAACCAGAAGGTTGGAAGATCAAGTCCTCCCATCCAGAGATGCCTCAGATGAAAGACTTGCTTATCTACTACCAAAATATCAGCCATTGAAAACTCTATGGAGCACAGTTCTACTCTGACACACATGAGGCTGTCATGAGTTGGAATTGACTCGATGACAAGACAGTGGGGTTGAAGCTTTGGTTTGGTCCAAATCTGGAGCTGTGATACAGATAGGATAGATGAGTGATGGTGGTTCTGGTGTTGGCTTGATGACTTTGCTAGTTTATGGGAAATTGAAATATAGTTTCTTAACCTCAACACAAGTCAAGGAAGAGATACAGGAATCTTTAGATAGTGTAGCTCTTAGGTGCTTTGTTAACCTTTCTGGGCCACCAGATCTCTTTGGGAATGCAATGAAAGTTCAGAAACCTTTCAGCCAGTCTTGTTATGAAATTGGCCTTTTCTGAAGCCTGAGTGATCCAGGGACGCACCTGGTATGACCTTTCTCCTTGAAGCATATAAACCATGTATAAAATTTTCATATAATTTCAAGGATGAGGGGATCCTCAGTTAAGACCTCTGCTGAGTAGTATGGACTAAAGTAAAACAAGTTCCTTTGAGCAATTTGGTCCAGTGCCTGACTGACTGTAGATACTTAATCCTTGCTGGGGTTTAAACTTCTTAAAGTGAGTCCACCACATCTTACTAGTGTTCTCCAGTGGCTGGAGGGCCTCACTGACAGAGTGGGGACTCTGATTAGGGCGAGAGACTTTGGCACAGAGCTGGCCTGCATTCCTTCCTTTCATGAGTCCTCAGGGCACCAGTCAACAACTAATGTACTAATTAAGCGTACTCTGCCTTATGTGCCTCTTGGCCTACTGTGTGAAAACACTTAATAGACTGCAGGAATTAGCCAACCAGGCCTGGGAGATTTATCCCCTTGCTGGATAGTAGGCAAGGGGTGTTTTATCAGACTCTCTGCCACTCTTTAGATTTATTGTATAAACAAAGACTTTCTTTCATTATGCTTGAGCTCTGTTTCAGATTGGCCTGTGTACGCTTTGCAGTGAAACAGCAATATCGTGCTTGTTTAAAGCAGCATAGTAGACTTGGCAGCTTCTTCTTTTTTTTATCATAGCACATATGGGGGATTTTATTCCACCTGCCTATTGGCAGTTGGAATATGAATAGCTCTTGGTTGATGAGCTTTGGGATGCCAAATTTAAAGATGTTGCTATAGCCTGGACATGTGTTAACCTGTCTTAGACTCTAGAGTCTAGAGTCTAGATCCCAAAGGACAAGACCTGTATCTGTTTATAGCTACTGCCTCAGCAGTGCATCAGGTGCATGATATAGGAGATCCTTGTATTAAAAATTATAAATATTGTCTGTATGCACTGTGCTAGACTAATCCCTCCCCATCCTGCTTTCCCTCAGATCTTAGCAAAATCCTTTGCTTATTTTTGAATTCAGCACGTTGCATAATTTCAGTATTCACATTTTTAGTTATACTTTATAACAATGAATAAGTAAAGGGGAAAGAGGGAAAATGTTATTCACCAGCTTCTGTGGGGAGGGACCTTTAGAATATACTTCTTTCGTTGTAGTCAATGTTTTTGTTCCATTAATAAGCAAATTAATAGAACCTTGAAACTATAGCCTGTGGATAATTAAATGTCAGTCAGAATGAACCCCAACTATTCATTCATTTAGAAAATATTTATTAAGCACCTAGTATATGCCTAGCTTTGTGTTAGACACTGGGATACAGTGAACTCAACAGGTGTGGTCCTGTATTCATGGAACCAAGGGTCTTAATGCTGGACATGATTATAGAAACAATTATTAAGGAAATGGATCTTGAAAGAAGTACAGCCAGGATGCTCATTAGAAGCAAGGATGGCAAGACTTCATCTCACATAGTTTGGACATGTTATCAGGAGGGATCAGTACCTGGAGAAGGGCATCATGCTTGGTAAAGTAGAGGGTCCACAAAAAAGAGGAAGACTCTCAACAAGATGGATTGACAAAGTGGCTGTAACAATGGGCTCAAGCATAACAACTGTCGCAGCGGCGACGGTAATCGGGACTGCGAAGACAGTAACCAACTACACAACTCTTACAGAGTAGTGGGGCCAGGAGGGTCACTCTGAGGAGTTGACCCCCACTTCAGTCCCAGGAGTTTATTTTATAGTCAATACAGCAAGC
>NW_004444041.1:6139651-6140715 GCF_000243295.1 Trichechus manatus latirostris | reverse complement strand
ATAAAACAAAAGACAAGAACCACATGATCTTATCAATTGATGCAGAAAAGGCATTTGACAAAGTCCAACACCCATTCATGATAAAAACTCTCAACAAACTAGGAATAGAAGGGAAATTCCTCAACATAATTCAATGGCTTTTATACAAAGTGAACAGCCAACATCATCCTAAATGGAGAGACTTTGAAAGCATTCCCCTTGAGAACAGGAACCAGAGAAGTATGCCCTTTATTACCACTCTTATTCAACATTGTGCTGGAGGTCCCAGCCAGAGCAATTAGGCTAGAAAAAGAAATAAAGGGCATCCAAACTGGTAGGGAAGAAGTCTATTTGCAGATAATATGATCTCATACACAGAAAACTCCAAAGAATCCACAAGAAAACTACTGGAACTAAATAGAAGATTTCAGCAAATTTCAGGACACAAGATAAACATACAAAAATCAGTTGGATTCCTTTACACTAACAAAGAGGACCTCGAAGAGGAAATCACCAAATCAATACCATTTATAATAACCCCCAAGAAGATAAAATACTTAGGAATAAATCTAACCAGAGACATAAAAGATCTGTACAATGAAAAGTGCAAGACACTACTGCAAGAAACCAAAAGAGACCTGCATAAGTGGAAAAACATATCTTGCTCATATAGGAAGACTAAACATTGTGAAAATGTCAATTCTACAGATACAATGCGATCCCAATCCAGATTCCACCGGCATTTTTTAATGAGATGGAGAAACAAATCACCAACTTCATATGGAAGGGAAGAGGCCCCAGATAAGTAAAGCATTACTCAAGAAGAAGAACAAAGTGGGAGACCTCACACTACCTGATTTTAGAACCTATTATACCGTTATGGTAGTCAAAACAGCCTGGTACTGGTACAACAGATACATAGACAAATGGAACAAAATTGAGGATCCAGACATAAATTCATTGACCTATGAGCAGCTGATATTTGACAAAGGCCCAAAGTCCGTTAGTTGGGGAAAAGACAGTCTCTTTAACAAATGGTGCTGGCATAACTGGATATCCATCTGCAAAAAACTGAAACAAGATCC
>NW_004444041.1:6136817-6138286 GCF_000243295.1 Trichechus manatus latirostris | reverse complement strand
ATGTTGGAGACAAGTCTCAACATGCTGTGCAGCATAGAGGCCTGTGGGGGCTGCAGTTGTCAATAGTACAGCCATGTTTAAATGGCATATATCCCCACAAACAACGATTGTGAGGATGACGCAGGACTGGCAGTGTTTTGTTCTGTTGTACATAGAGTCACTATGAGTCAGAACTGACATCACGGCACCTAGCAACAACAACAAGTGTTTCAGGCAGGGTCTTGATGCGGGTAAGGGGAAGAGAAAGAGAGAAAGAATATATGAATGAATGAGTAGCATATTGAAGGAACTGAAAGGATTTCAGGATGGCCTGAGTAAGGCATACTCTTTACTTTAAGGCAGTAGGAGTCATTGTAGGGTTTTGAACTGGAGAGAGGTGTAACCAAATTTGCAGTTTTAAAAAGGTATTCATGCCCAGAGAACAGATTGTATGGGACAAGAGTGAATGATGGTGGTCTTGACCAGGGGGCAAGGGGGTGGAGAGAAGTAGGGATTTGAGAGATATTTAGAAATTAAAGTCAGTAAGACTTAGTAATTGAAGAGAAATCAAGACTGACTTCCAGCTTTCTGGGCTTCGGTCAAATGGATGAATTATGATACCATTCACAGAGGGAAGGGAACACAGGAGGAGGAATGGGTTTAGGAGAAAGATACGGACTTTGTGTAAGTCTTGACTTTGAGTTATCTGTGGGAAACCCAAGGGAAGAAGGTGATGAGAATTGTGTTTTAGGGTCTGGAGTTGAGGTCTCGGCTGGAGGTACTGAACTGGGCAATTGGGAAATATAGAAACAACCTGAAAAATTGTTCATGCCCTCCAGGAGTGTGAAGTGAGATTAGTGAATTCAGATTTTCATATAAGAAATAATAGTATCCACCACAAAGGATAAGGAAGGACACCATATAATGATTAAAGGGTCAATATACCAGGAAGACATAACTATAATAAATATTTACCCACCCAACGACAGGGCTCCAAAATACATAAAACAAATTCTAACAGCACTGAAAAGAGAGATAGACAGCTCCACAACATAGTAGGAGACTTCAACATGCTACTTTCGGTGAAGGACAGAACATCCAGAAAGAAGCTCAACAAAGACATGGAAGAGCTAAATGCTACAGTCAACCAACTTGATCTCATAGATATATACCGAACACTCCACCCAACAGCAACCAAGTATACTTTCTTTTCTAACGCACATGGAACATTCTCCAGAATAGGCCACATATTAGGCCATAAAGCAAGCCTTAACAAAATCCAAAGCATCGAAATATTACAGAGCATCTTTTCTGACCATAAAGGTAGAAATCAACAACAGAAAAAGCAAGGGAAAAAAAATCAAACACATAGAAACTGAACAACACCTTGTTCAAAAACTACTGGGTTATAGAAGAAATTAAGGATGGAATAAAGAAATTCATAGAATCAAACGAGAATGAAAACACATTCTACCAGAACCTTTGGGACA
>NW_004444041.1:6108718-6136717 GCF_000243295.1 Trichechus manatus latirostris | reverse complement strand
AGCCTCAGACCAGAAGAACTGGATGGTGCCTGACTACCACCAGTGACCGCCCTGATGGCAAACACAACAGAGAGTCCCTGATGGAGCAGGAGAAAGGTGGAGTGCAGAACTCAAATTCTAGTAAGAAGACCAGACTTAATGGTCTGACTGAGACTGGAGGAACCCCAGAAAGCATGGTCCCTGGATTCTCTATCAGTCCAGAGCTAAAACAATTTCCAAGGCCAACTCTTCAGACAAGGATTGGACTGGACTGTAGGACATAAAGTGATACTTGTGAGGAGTGTGTCTCTTAGCTCAAGTAGATACAAGTACTAAATGGGCAGCTTCTGTCTAGAGGTGAGATGGGAAGGCAGAGAGGGTTAGGAGCTGGTTGAATGGACATGGGGAGTCAGGGGTGGAAATGAGTGTGGCGTCACAGTATGGGGAGAGCAATTAGAGTCACATAACAATGTATGTATAAATTTTTGTATGGAAAAAAAAAAAAGAAATAATAGTAATAGTACAAGATAGCTCAGTGCTAACTTGAGTGATAATAAATGCTTCCAGAATTTGGAGAAGAAAAGCTCAGAAGCCTGGGATAATCAAGAATGTTTTCTAGTCCATGTGATCTTTCTAAAGTGTAAACTGATCTCCCATCTTCTTCTACCTAAAGCCCTCAGTGGCCCCTCATTGATCTTTTTTTTTTTTTTGAACATGTTATTGTGCTTTAGGTGAAAGTTTACAGCAGATTAGTTTCCCATTCAACACTTCATACACAAATTGTTCTGTAACATTGGTTGCAATCCCTACAATATATCAGCACTCTCCCCCTTTCTACCCTGGTTTTCCCATGTTCGTTCATCTGGTTTTCCTCCCCCTCCCTGCCTTCTCATATTTGCTTTTGGACAAATGCTGCCCTTTGGTCTTGAATGGTTGATTGTTCTAAGGAGCATATTCCTCACAGGTGTTATTGTTTATTGTATAGACCAATCTATTTGGCTGAAAGGTGACCACCGGGAGTGACTTCAGTTCCAGGTTAAAAGAGTATCTTAGGGCAGTAATCTTGGAGGTTCCTCAGGTCTCTTTCAGACCAGTCTAAGTCTGGTGTTTTTTTTATGAATTTGAATTTTGTTCTACATTTTTCTCCCATTCTAACCAGGACCTTCTATTGTGTCCCTGGTCAGAGGGGTTGTAGTGATAGCTGAGCACCATCTAGTTCTTCTGGTCTCAGGCTAGAGGAGGCTATGGTTCGTATAGGCCATTAGTCCATTGTAGTAATTGCTTCCTTGAGTATTTGGTTTTCTTCAATCACTTTTGCTCCAGATGGGAAGAAACCAATTATTTTATCTTAGATGGCTTTTTGCAAAGTTTTAAGACCCCAAACAGTACTAACCAAACTAGGATATAGAACATTACCTTTATGAACCATGTTATGCCAATTGACCTAGATGCCCCCTGAGACTATGGTCCTTAGAGTTCAAGCCCAGTAACTCAGTCCCATGAGTTGTTTGGTTATGTCTAAGAAGTTTCCTTAACTGTGTCTTCTATGTGCTCTGTTATATATATGAATATACATGCAACACACACAAATATGAATGTCCTATTTAGCATACATATCTACCTATGTATCCACTCACAAATTGTTTGTTATTACTGTTGTTGCAGGGTTGTATATAATATTTACTGTAGTTGCCCTTTATTCTTGCTACCTCTCAGTATCTTCCTTTGCCTTGCTCATGTTGTACTGACTTCCCCCGTATTGTGTATTGCTTTTCCCTTCACAAGAATTAACACATGTTAATGCCTCTCCCTCCTTCCCCCTCCCATCCTTGGTAATCATCAAAGAATGTTGATTTCTGTGTGTAAACCTATTCTTGACTTTTTATAATAGTGATTTCCTGAAGTAGTTGTCCTTTTGTAATTGACTTATTTCACTCAGTATAATGCTCTCCAGATTCATCCATGTTGTGAGACATTCCACAGATTTATCATTATTCTTTATTGTTATATAGTATTCCATTGTGTGTATGTACCATAATTTGTTTATCCATTCATCTGTTGATGGACACTTAGGTTGTTTCCATCTTTTTGCTATTGTGAATAATGCTGCAGTGAACATGGGTGTGCATGTGTCTATTCGTATCACAGCTCTTATTTCTCTAGGATATACACCTAGGAGTGGAATTGCTAGATCATAAGGTATTTCTATTTCTAGCCTTTTAAGGAAGCAGCATACCATTTTTTGTAGTGATTGTACCATTTTACAACCCCATCAGCAGTGTGTAAGAGTTCCAATCTCCCCACAACCTCACCAGCATTTGTTTTCTGTTTTTTTGATCAGTGCCATTATTGCTGGTGTGAGTTGGTATCTTATTGTAGTTTTGATTTGCATTTCTCTAATGGCTAGTGGGAGCCCTGTTGGCCCAGTGGTTAAGAAATTGGCTGCTAACCAAAAGGTCAGCAATTCGAATCTACCAACTGCTGCTTGGAAACCCTATAGGGCAGTTCTACTCTGTCCTTTAGGGTCACTATGAGTCGTAATCAACTCAACAGCTTCGGGTTTAATGGCTACTAATTATGAGCATCTCTTCATGTGTTTGTTAGCTTCCTGATGTCTTCTTTGGTGAAGTGTCTGTGTCCTTTGCCCATTTTTCAATTGGGTTGTTTCTTTTTGTTGTTGAGGTATTGAAGTTTTCTATAAATTTTAGAGATTAGACCCTTGTCAGATATGTCATTGCCAAAAATATTTTCCCAGTCTATAGGTTCTCTTTTCACTCTTTTGGTGGAGTCTTTTGATAAGCATAACTATTTTTTAGGAAGTCCCAGTTATCTAATTTATCATCTATTGTCTGTGCATTATTAGTTATGTTTGATAGTCTGTGTTATAAATTATGGTCCCTGGCGTTGTCCCTATGTTTTCTTCCATGAACTTTATAGTTTTAGATTTGACATTCAGGTCTTTGTTCCAGTCTGAGTTAGTTTTTGTGTATGGTGTTAGGTATCCTTCATTGATCTTAAGGCGAAGTGAAAATTTTTTAGCATGGCTACAAACACGTATCCTGATCTAATCTCTCCCCAACTCTCACCTTCCACTCTTCCCTCTCTCTTTTTTAAAATTTATTATATTTATTTTTGTGGTTGTTGAAAATGTACACAGCATATCATTCACAAATTCAACAATTTCTACATGTACAATTCAGTAACATTGATTACATTCTTCAAGTTGTACAACCATTCTCACTCTCCTTTACTGAGTTATTCCTCCACCATTAACATGAACTCACTGCCCCCTGAGTGTCTTCTCTAATCTTTCAAGTTGCTGTTGTCCATTCTTCTCTCTCTTATTTTCCAGTTTAACAACTATTCTTGTCTCCTCTCACTCTCTCCCCACTCTGCCACCCATGGTACTGCTTCACACTTCTGTGTCTCTACCTATGGTACTCCCTGGCTCAATTACTGGCCTGGTCTTCCATTCCTTGTCTGACTGGCAACTCCTACTGACCTTTCAAACCAAGCTCTGGCCCCATGTTCTCTTTATGACTCTTTTCTCTTCTTAAGATACCTGAAGGAAGATAGCATTAACCCTTCCTTAGTCTACTTCTCCCCCTGTACATAACTTCTATTACTGCATGTAGTTCTCTGTTTTTTATTTTCAATTTTCAATTTTGTTTATGTTTCAATCATACTTTCCAGAGTTCAAGCTCACAGTGAACTTTTTTTTTTTCTTTCTCTTGCTTATGTAATCCAGTATCTAGCACAGTGTTGGCACATATAAGATGCTTAATAAATTCTGAACTGGAATGATTGTGTTAAGCTTCAGGCATGAATGTAGGGTTGATTCCAAGAAGATAGGAGCTATTAACTGGATTTTTGTATGTCTAATAACTTACTGCAAAGTCAGTGCTGCATACTTATTGTTAGCAATAATGGTATTAAGTTCAGTCAAATCAGTGCTTAACTACTGTTTCAGCTTCATTGTCTCCAGAAACATGTTGGTTCAAACCTTAGCTTTACATCCCATTCTTCTGTCTCAAAAAAGTTGAAATTGCATGAGTTTTAAACAAATCCCAAAGCATAGTCAACTTAATAGTCAATCACCCATTAACACCATTCATTCATTAGACAATTATTAAGTATTTACCATGATCCAGGCACTAGGGATATGGAGACGGACACTAGGGATAAAGCTTATAGCTTTAGGAGAGCATTTTCTGGAGACTTTAGTGTTAATAGCCATTATTTCTGTTAGCCATTAAGCTGTAGTGCCAAATAAATCAAATTCTTGCTTCTGACATTTTCTGAATTCTTTCAGATATCATTAACACATGAACTAAAAATTATACGTTTCTTAAGAGATGCAAATTTTAAAAGATTTGCTGCATTCCCATGTGCTTTCATTGTGCCTTGGGTGGAAATACTTTTTTTCTGAGGAATATTTTTTCCAGCATTAAAATTCTGATTCTGTTTTTTTTTTCTTTTTCTGTATTTATATGTATGTTTGTGTATAAAACATAATCATATAGGATTTGATATAGAGGCATTAAATTTATAGGACAGTTCTTCTGGACTAGATCTATTTGATCATGTAAGGCACAGCTATATTAGACTTTTTTTCTATTAGCACAGCTTTCCTACTGAGACTTCTTCACCTCATCCAGTCTCTTATTTTTCTTTATTCTCCCCACTCCAACTCCCGCCAATACCTGTAGAGTTATTATACTATTTCTTTTGACGTAAAGTGAGGAACATGTTTGTGTCTCTATGATTATGGAGGAATTATGTAGTCTGCTGGGAGGAATGACTATTGTGTTGAAAATATCTACGCAAAGTCTTCATAATAACAGCAGCGTAGGCAGAAACCAAAACTGCTCTACATTCCTGAGACCTCAGTTTGTGCCACTTGGAGACAAAGATGATATGTTAGCGTTAGGAAGCTGTGTGTATCTCTCAGCTGCTTTACAGGGCTGAAATCCACTGCGGCGCGGAGAGCATGAGGTATTCGTGCATAGTGCCAGGTTGTCCAGTGGTGTTAAGTGACTAGTAGCATAGAGTCAAGTGGGAAGGAAAAAAAAGAAGCTAATTATTAATTACTTATTCAGCCATGTATCCCACAAGACTGAGAAAGTCTGAAATTATTTTTGCCAGCATTTTAAATCAAGTATATGTAATAACTTTTGCATGGATTTTCGTAGTTGGTGATAAATAGTCACCTGGGACCATCTCCATGAGGATAGTTTGTTTTATTAAATGAGCCCACTGAATGATCTAATAATGATTCTGCATTATTTCAGTGTGGTCCCAAACTTAACCTGTAAATGTTAGAATTCCTTAGCTCTCTCTTAGTGAGTATGGTTCTGGTCTGTGAGACTGATACCCTGTCAATGCTGGTTTGTGTTTTGTGCTGGTTTTCCCCAGGTCTCCAACCATAAAATGTCCTTGTGTAGACCAGGGCCTTTGAGGAAGATGTAGGGAGCCAGGAGGGGCAGCCAATAGCTGCTGCCTTTTATTTCAGGTTTGGCTGGGAAAACAACTCCATTCCTATTTCAGTGGAGAATCAGTTTAGTGTTTATACAGGTAATTAGGTCTTCTTTTGGTAGCCCAAAATACGCTTTTTCTTAAAAAACAAAAAATGTTTCTCTGACAATAGAAGCAACAGCACCAGCCACCATTCTGAATTTAGGCATGTAGAACTTTCAGTCCAGCAATATATTAATCTGCCAACCTTTTGGTTAGCAGCCGTAGCTCTTAACCAGTGTATCATTAGGGTTCCGTATTAAGCTTAGTAGGTCCATAGCCAATGTTTGTGGAATTAATACATAAATGAGGATTTCAATTTAAATATTGAAGAATTGGAAGCGCCTTTTTGGACTAAGATAAGGAGCCAACAACCCGAGGAAAAGGAGTGTCTGGTGGTATAGGAGAGAGGAGAAATTGAAATACTGCCCAATCCTGTGCCACCCCCATGATCGGTTCTGGGTGGGATGGACTGTTGTGAGTCATCGCTCTTTCACTGGTTGATTTTCAGAAGTAGATCACTAGACCTTTCTTCCTAGTCTGTCTTAATGTGGAAGTTTCGTTGAAACCTGTTCAGCATCATAGCAACATGCAAGCCTCCACTGACGGATGGTGGTTGCACATGAGGTACATTGGCCGTGGATCGAACCCAGGTCTCCTGCATGGAAGACAAGAATTCCTGCGTGGAAGGCAAGAATTCCACCACTGAAACTTATGTCTGTTTTTCTATTTTGGCCTCCCCGCTACTCCCACCTCTGCCTTTTTTTCTTTTTACTTTGCTCATCTTATACATGCATTTTCAGTATTTGAACTGGGGGATTCCTGAACTGTGCCTCAGGGAGAGTGTGGTGTTCTCTGACATGTGGATGCCAGTATTAAGCATTTTTTCTTTCCTTTTCAGTGATTCCTTTTTTTTTGATTCCTTTCCTCAGAAATAATGAATTCAAAGTCAAGATTCCACTGTAGGTATTCATACAGTGAAGCCTCTTTGACAGGTTCCTATAGAACTCAACTAACAAAACTGTTTTCGCCATTATGTTAGGCGCGTATTGTGATCTGTATTCTGAGTTCTTAAGAGCTGCTGGATACATTTAGATGTAACATCTTTTTTATGTGCCTCAGAATTCTTTATTTCTTCTCCTCTTAGCTGTTAGTGGTGGAGACTTTGGCCCTGGAGGTTTTTTCCTTCATCTGCTACTCATTTTCTCGAGTTTATTTTCCTGTCACTTGTCTCTTCTTCTCATGTCAATGGGCTATCACTGTGACTTCCAAGTGCTAGGACTGTAATCACATCATTTTTACTTGTAGGATTAGTTTCGGTGACTGGGAAGTCATTGATCCATTACTTAGCAATGAAAGGAGAAAAGTGGAAAGCCTGAGAAACTGAAAAGGAAATTGCTGTTCTATTTTCTCCTGTCTGAATCACTCCTTTCATAATAGATAACTCCAAAGGTGTTTCTTTGAGATGTGTTCAGTGCTGTGATTTTGCCTATTGATTTAAGGCTCTCATATGACCCAGATCTGCATGTGATTTATCAATAAAATATCATATTAATAAATAAAATTTATGTGCTAGTCCTTGGGTGGTGCAAATGGTTAAGCGCCAAACCACTAACCAAAAGATTGGCGGTTTGAATCCACCCAGAGGTGCCTTGGAGGAAAGGCCTAATGATCTGCTTCCAAAAGGTCACAGCCTTGAAAACTCTGTGTGTAGTTCTATTCTGAAACACGTGGGATTACCATGAATTGGAATCAACTCGACTGCAACTGGTTTGGTTTTTTGGTTTTTTTTAGATAAGTTATTAGGTGCTAAGGAGCTCTCGTGGTACAGTGGTTAAGCACTTGGCTGCTAACTGAAAGGTCAACTGTTCGAACCCACCAACTTCTCTGTGGGAGAAAAATGTGGCAGTCTGCTTCTGTGGGAAGAATTACAGCCTTGGAAACCCTATGGGGCAGTTCTACTCTGTCCTGTAGGGTTGCTGTGAGTCGGAATCAACTCGATAGCAGTGGTTTTGGTGTTTTGGTTATTAGAGGCTGTTATGGACTGAATCGTGTCTCCCCAAAAATACGTGTTGAAATTCTAAACTGTGTACCTGTAAATATGATCCTGTTTGTAAATAAGGGTTTTCTTTTATTATGTTAATGAGGTCATACTAGAGTAGAGTGGATCCTAAACCTAATCACTTCTAAGTTATAAAAGACCAGAATAGGCACAGAGGCACACACAGGGGGAAGCAGAAGACAGACGCTTCTACAAATCTAGAAACCCCAAGGATTGCCAGCAGCTACTAGAAGCTGAACTAGACAAGGAAGGACTTCCCCCCAAAGCCGTGCAATGAATTCAAACTTCTAGCCTCCTGAACTTTGAAAAAATAAATTTCTGTTCTTTAAAGTCACTCACTTGTGGTATTTCTGTTATGGCAGCAGTAGGTAACTAAGACAGGTGCTTTACATGTATTATTTCATTTCAACTGCTAATGTAAAGGTTGGCAGTTCAAACCTACCCAGGGGTACTACAGAGGAAAAAAGGCCTGATGATCTGCTTCTGTTAAGATTATAGCCAAGAAAACCCATGGAGCAGTTCTACTCTGTAACACATGGGGTTTCCATGAGTCAAGACGTATTCCAGTTCGTAGGTGGTGTTGTTATTAGGTGGTGCCAAGTTGGTTCTGACTCACAGTGACCTATGTACAGCAGAATGTAACACTGCCCAGTCCTGCGCCATCCTCAGAGTTGTTGCGTATTTGACGCCATTGTTGCAGCCACTGTGTCAGTCTATCTTGTTGAGGGTCTTCCTCTTTTTTTGCTGACCTCTACTTTACTAAGCATGATGTCCTTCTCCAGGGACTGGTCCCTTCTGATAACATGTCTAAAGTATGTGAGACGAAGGCTTGCCATGCTTGCTTCTAAGGAGCGTTCTGACTGTACTTATTATTCCCACTTTACAGATGAGGAATCTGAAGTTTCAAAGTTAAACTACTTACTGACAGCCATTTAGCTAAGTGTAGGGGTAGAATTTGAACCCTCATGTCTGAGTTCACAGTCAAAGAAAAATGCTCTTTTTAATCCTCAAAGGACAGTTGCATGCTGGCAGGGTTGTATGAAATTGTCATACCATGAGTGCTGTGATTGGGCCAACTGTATATTTGAGACATACAGTAGGAAATCATATTATAAAAGAAAAACGAGAAAACAAAAACTTTCCTCCACTTGCAAATGGAAACAAATCCTGATCCACCTGGTTGATGGCTTTCTCAAGTGGCATTTATATCTAAAACTCTTGCTATTGTTGTCGATCTTTTTTGTTCTCCTTGCCTCTTTCCTTCTTCTTCCTGTTTTTTTTCCCTCTTTTTATTTTCCCTTTCTCCTGCTCTTGTATTCCCTTTCCTTCAAAAATCTCCCAGTATATCTTTCTAATAGTAGTTTCAGATGCATGCATATATTATTTATTGTTACTGCCTGTGTTTCTGCAGTGAATTTGTGGAGAACTTTCTCATGGGTGCACCATCTGCAATTATTAATGACAGTTACAAACTGATCTGAGGAGGATGCTTAGAAACACTTCAGCTGTTTCTTATAAAATTCAGAATACTCATGGAAGCATAGGAGGGATGGAGGAAAGGAATTCCAGGAGACACCCAGGTTTGTAGATGGGTGCACCCATGTCAGGAGCCCAGTGCATACGTAATGATTTCATTATGAGCACAAACTAAAGGTTCTAGAAGAGTTTTTTTCTTTTTAAGAACATTTCCATTTCATTTTGCTTAGTCATTTCCATTCCAACTAGATCATATCTCAGGGACAGTGCTCCTGCATATGGTTGGGCAGGTTGTGCACTGCCCCGATCTAGGGATGACACTTCTATGCTTCTGCACAACTGTATATGATAGTTTGACTGAGGATATATGTTGTTTTAATTAAAAATTGGGGGAAGCCAAGGGAGGTGTTGGGCTGAGGCTGATCTTAAGGGAAGAAGGATTATTACACTTCAGAGTTGAAAGCAACTTTATAGGGCACCCAGTCTAACATCTTCAGTTCTTATATGAGGTAGAAGCTCAAAGAAATTATGTGACTTGGTGAGGGTCACACAGCTAATGAATAGCAGAGCCAAAATTTGAGCAGGAAAACCCCAGTCTTGACGTACCACACTAATGTCCTGCCACTCGCTCTGTTCTCACAGGACTGCCCGTTGTGCTGAAAGGAAGGGCACGGGGAATGATGCCACTAAATGCTCTTCAAGTGTGGGATTACCACCTCATCTGTTTAATTATTTGTTCAAGAACTGTTTATTGTTTACTCACCTCTTTCGTTACCATTGGGTTAACAATATACCAGCAACTTTTTATGCCTCTGGACCTCAGAGGTAAACCATTATTCTAGTTCTAATGCAGTTATCAGCAAGGTGGGTCCCTTTTGAAATGGGTGAAGCTCAACAGACTGGAGTTGGAGCCTCATTGTTGTGTAGGTTGAACATTCTATTGGTGATACTTCCTGGATGTGTTAATTTTGTAAACTTTTGTCTTTTTTTCCTTTATTTCTGTGAGCTAAGACTTGCAACAATAATTATGGCTTTCCTATGTGGTAGTTAGGGAGCCCTGATGGGTTGTTTTGGTTTTTCTGCATCATATTTGGAAAACCAGAGGTTCCCCATGTAACCCAATGGAAAGGTGCCTTCAATAAATTATTTATATAGCTCTCATTGGTATATTGTCATACCACAGATCGGTGGCACCACAGTGCCCCTCGGCTCATTGGTGCCTTGTATTACCAGATCGTATTTCTCAAAATCCATACTACCAACCAAAAATTTAAACACACTTGATTAGTAAGCATGCATTCTAATACTGAAAACATATGCTATCAAAAAAAAAAAAAAAGGAGAAAAAAATGTAGTAATGAAAGCATTACTGTGCCAGCACTGTGCTAGATGCTGGAATATGAGGAGTGAATAAGACCTGATCCCATCCCATGAGAAGTGAACAATCCAGTGGAAAGAAAGCCTTCACAGATGGAGTTGGCACCAGCATGCACAAGGCATGAGGCCACTGGCACTGCACCATCTAGAAGAAAAATTTCTTTCCCAGCAAGAAAAACTCTTCAAGGAACTAGACTTAATGTCAGTTCTCAAAATCTTGCCCAAAGAAGGCTGTCATGTCACCCACCTGTCTATGATTTTCCTGAACCTGGACTGGCTGGACTATACTTCAGTACTTCAGTGGTTTTTATTTTCCTTTGATTCATTTCTTTTTCTTAGCTAAAGAAAAGACGTGAAGCCTATGACAGAGTCTAACGCCACCCCATAAATGGCCACAGTGGTATGTCTAAAGGCCATTTGTAGTCCCTTTCTGTTCCAGGGAATTATTTGAATCAGTAATTCTTACTCATTAAAGTTTAAGTAAAATAACTTCTTTAATTATATGTGTGTGCTTGTGTTGGTGTGTGTGTGTGTGTGTGTGTGTGTGTGTGTGTGTGTGTGTATATGTATATATATACACACACACATATTTCCCCTCTCATGTAGAAGGAATGGAAGAATGTTTGATTGTGTAACCTTTCTTGTCTATAGATTATTTTCATTTTAATTTTTTGTAATTCTTTTAATTCTTCTATTACTCCAAAAAGATGACTTTCTTCACAATTTAGATTTATTCATCTGTGAGTGGTAACAATATCCTCTCTCAGAAATGGAGATGGTTGACCAGGGAAAGCTCAAATACTGTCTGGGGAGGCTGAGTTAGCCCCAAGGGACAGTGCCCCACGTCTGATGTGTATCATTTTGACAAGTGTCTCTTCACTCACTTTCTAAAGGACAGTTGAACTTTAGAATCTGGATTTGGGGGCATATGTGTGGCAGTTTGAGTAATGGTTAATAGCATGTGCTTTGGAATTAGAATGAAGTGGGTTCTAGTCTTGTCTCTGTGCCAGCTTGGGCAAGTTACAAGGACTCTCTACACTTCTGAGTTCTTATCTATTAAGTGGGGTAATAACTTGGATCTCACTGGGTTGTTTAAGAGTTAACATAGGTCGTTATATAAAATGCTGACTGCAGTGCCTGGCACATAGAGCATGCCCAATAAATGGTATTTATTTTAGTAGCAAATGGTCAATAGGTTGTGATTGTTATTAGTGGCAGTATGCACTCACTGTATGCTGGCTTTATCTAAGGTGGAAGCTTCCATCCCGGAGCTCACCCTCCAGGAACTTGTCTTCCTTCTGCAGTTGGTCTCAGGCTGTGGGGTGGTTCTGCCTCTGATCCCTTGCCTACAGAGAACCTCACTTCCAGTTTCACTGGAAGCTGTGGTGTTAAGCTGCCTGTCACTTAGCCCTGTGGCTGCCCTCATTTTGAGTGGTGATAGTGATCATCACATCTAGGAAATACCACTCTGATCCACATTTTTATTTTATATGAATGTGGAGCTTAACTAAGAAATGTAAGGATGGCCACAGACAGCGGGGCTCCAGGGCTAAGGATTGAGATGTTTGTGGAGGGCTACGTGCCAGTATCTGCTGAGAATATGGTCAGAAGGTTGGGGAAAAATAACCCAGGGATCAGCAATAGTGCAGATAAACTCATACTTTCATCCGAGATATGTGTAGAGGATACATATAGAAGGGTTATACAATTTCTTTCAACTGGGTGTTCTTGCTGCCTGGTGTTTTCATAAGCAGCATTGGTTTTCAGCCTTGATAAAAAGATCATAACATTACATAATAATTATGTGCCACTTACCTCTGTGTGTCCCTGGACAAGTGACTTAATCGCTCTGATTCTCAATTTTTCTACCTATAAAATGGGGGATATTATTAGTAGCTGTCTCCTATGGTTATAAATATGTGCCTGAGAAGATGAATGTGCATGAGATAATGTGGGGACCATGAACTTAGTACAGTGCCAGTCTCATATCAGAGTAAGCATTTGGTTAATGCTAACTGATAGTATTTAAGTTGCCATTGTACTATAGTTTTAATAATATAAAAAATTTTGATCTTTTTTAGTCTTAAGTGAACAGGACTAAATACTGGTGATCTCTTTAATTTCTGGTAGGTGGGATTTATAAACAACTACACTATGTCTGCACATCTGTGTATTTAAATTAGAATGATCTAGCTTAAGGAGATGAGAGCAGTGATGGTTCAGTGGTAGAATTCTCACCTTCCATGTGGGAGAGCCAGTTTGATTCCTGGCCAATGCACCTCATGTGCAGCCACCACCTGTCACTGGAGGCTTGTGTGTTGCTATGATGCTGAACAGGTTTCAGCAGAGCTTCCAGACTCAGGTGGACTAGGAAGAAAGACCTGGTGATCTACTTCTGAAAATCAGCCAAGGAAAACCCTATGAATCACTAAGATCCAATCCACAACCAATCACGGAGATGACGCAGGAGTAGGCAGTATTTTGTTTCATTTTGCGTAGGGTGGCCGTGAGTTGGGTGCTGATTTGATGGCAACTAACAAAGGCTTGCTAAGAGTTCACAGCCTTGAGCTCACGGACTTGCCATAATATGTGGTCATCTGTAGGCAGTCACTGGAGACAGGTGTAGCACAGTGACAGCCTCAGACAGGTATCAGCCCCATGGGCTGAAGAGCAGAGCCTTGGGATGTGACAACACAACAAGAAAGGATGGATACAGGGGAATAAAGAAAGAACTTAGGATATAACCAAAAGATGAACACTGGGCAGACTATTGAGCAGGCAAAATTTAATGGAGAGTATGATAAATTATTTTCCGAAGATTTTTTTCCTATTTTACATTTGCATTTTTTCCCGCAAATTATAACTTTTTGGATATATTTAGGTATAAAAGAGACAAATTTGCAGGAGTTCTGAGACAAGGTTAATGGCTTTGTCTTTGGCGTTCCTTTCCAACTCCTACTTCAACCAGTGTACCCTTTTCTGTCTGATAATCTTACTTGGTTTCTGCAATACCCCAAATACAGCCAACATTCCACAGTGGGATGCTTTGTTAGTGGGGAAGAGTCTGGGTTATAGAATATTGAGAACGTACTGAACACTGAATGAAGCATTAGCATAAATAAAATAATTTCTTTTAGATTTTGAAAAAGATTCTGGGAATAATATTATCAGCATTCATGTGATGAAATATATAAAAAAAGAGACCGAATTATACTAAATAATTAATTCTCTTTATTGCTTAGCTTACTTAGTTGACAAAAGCCTGTGGATCACTGGCTGAGATTTGTTTATATAGAGCTATTTGTTGAATTGCATTTGTTATAACTGGCTTTGACCTCTAACCCAAAACAAACCAAACCCTTTGCTCTCAAGTCGATTCCGACTCATATTGACCCTGTAGGACAGAATAGAACTGCCCCATAGGGTTTCCAAGGAGCGGCTGGTGAATTCAAACTGCCGACCTTTTGGTTAGCAGCCAAACTCTTAACCACTATGCCACCAGGGCTCCGACTTTGACCTCTAGCCCTCTTTAATTCGTTCATTTAGGTAATTTTTCCTTGATTAGGAAAAAAAAAAACGTGAGATGAGTTTTTTATGAATTGTATTTATTTTATTTTTTACTTTGCAAAATTTCACACAAACACAAAAGTAGAATAGTGTAATGAATCCCTGTGTATTACCACCCATCTATCAATTCATGGGCAGTTTATTTAATCTATACACCCACCTACTTCTCCCTCATTTTGTATTATTTCGAAGTAAATCCTAGTCATATCATTTCATCCATAAATATTTTAGTATGTGTCTCTAAATCTGTAAATTATAGTGACTCTTTTAAAAAATATAACCAAAATACCATTATTGCACCTAACAAAGTAATGAATTGTTTTTTTTAATAACCTCATGCATTCAGTCATGTTCAAATTTATAATTCTGGCAACAATATAAATGTCTGTTTTTTTTTTTTTTTCTTACTGTTTGTTTGTAAGGAGCCTTATGAGATCCAGATGTTGCAATTGGTTGTTATGTTTCATTTTATTTATTTTTTAATAAACATTTTTTTTGATGTTATGTTTCATTCAAGTATCTAGCTCAGATGCTTTCAGTGTGAACTGGATTAGTTTCCTAGTTCTTTTTCAGGAACTTGTATGACTATGAGAAATTACTTTACCTTTCTGAGCCTCGGTTTTCTAATTTGTAAAATGATAGTGTTGAGCTAAAGGACCTTTCAAGTCCTCAAATTCTGTAATGATGTAAACTAGTAGTAAGAGAGAGAGGATATTTGGACTTTTGTTTTCTTTTGAGAATGGAAATGGCTTTTAGAAAGGTCATAAGCAAGTCAGAGCCCAAGATAAAAAGTTGAGCAAATGGCTAGGAGATTCTTCTTAAGTTTTTCAGAAGAAACTATACTTTCATAGAAGTTGAAATTTTGGCTTATTACTTCCAGGGTACATAAACTATCCTTTCACCCTTACTTTAATTGAGCATGTTTCAGGGCTGAATTGAAGTAGGTTATGAAAAACAACTTTTATTTGGGATTTTATTTTAAAAACTTTTTATGTGAGGGAGTTTTCTTTTGGCAATGGTAGACTAGATTATTTTGGACCAACCCTCCCACTAAAAACAATTACGGAATATGAACAAAATACGACAAGCCTTCTGCTTACAGGCATAGGAGTGGTATTAAAGTAGTAAGGAATTTCAGAACCAAGACCCAGGAAAGAAAGGAAGCCTAGAGGGGTGAGCTTGACAACTGTGCAGCCACTTTGAGGTGATTGTTTAGTCCAAAAGCAGCAGTGGTTGAGAGGCAGAGAAGTAAACACAACTTTTAATACAATCGTGGAACTAAGGGAGAACAAAAAGGGAAATTAGGGCCCAGCTTGGAGGAGGGCTGGGAAATACCATATATATTTGGTTGAGACCTTGATGGCCTGCATCTTAGAAGTAAGAGTGAGCAGGGAAGCAGCTAGCCCCACAAAGACTGAAGCTGAGCTGTGAATCAAGTCAGTCTCTCATTGGATTAAGATGGTTTGGGATTACTGGTGCCCTTAGGCTAGCTGCCTGCCAGAAGCAAAATTATTCCTCTCTGGAGAAAGATAGCATCATCCAGGGCCCCCAGTTATCTCTACTACTTTTTCATATAATATATTCTGTACTCAAGTAGAAATAGCCAGGCATATGAGAAGACAAGATGTGACTGAAAACCCAGAGAGAAAACAGAAAATAGAAAAAGACCACTAGGGTTTTAGATAATGGGCTTATCAGACATGATATTTAAAATAACTGTGAGTAATGTGCTCAAGAAATTAAAAGATGGACTGAGAATTGTAGCAAATAACTGGAAACTAAGAATAAATAACAAAAGAAAATTGTAGAATGAAAAAATACAACAGCTTAAATTAAGAACTCAGTAAATGACTTTAAAAGTAGATTTGACACAGTTGAAGAGAGATGTTGTGAGCTGAAAAAATTATTCAGGCTGAAGCACAGACAGGAGAAAGAAAGGAAAATAGAGAAAGCAGTATAAGAGACAAGTAAGATCTAGTGAAAAGATGCAACCTTTGTTCCAGGAGGAGAGGAAAGATGGAGTGGGAAAGCAATGCTTGAAGAGTAACCAATGAGAGACATCAAATACATACTTTGAATCTCAAGCAGGATAAATACAAAAATAAATCTGAATATAAGTAACTTTAAGAGAGCCAAGACAAAAAGAAAATCATAAAATCAGTCAGAAAATAAATATATATTACCTTGAAATGAGCAACAATAACACTAATGATTTTTCAATGGAAACAATGAAAGCCAGGAAAAATGGAAAGATATCTTCAAAGAAATGAAAGAAAACAACTACTAACCTAGAATTCTATACCTTTCAAAAATGTCTTTAAAAAATAAAGGTTTAAAAAAAAAGAGAGAGAGAAAAATTTTCAGATGAACAAAAACTGAAAGGGTTTATTGTCAGCAGGCCAGGACTAAATGAAATACTAAAGGGTGTTCTTCAGGTAGAAGGAAAATTATCTCAAATGGAACTTCACAGATACAGGAAGGAAGAAAGAGCAACAGAAAGAGTAAATATGTGGGTAAATCTAAATGATTATTTACTATCCAAAAATAATTTAAAATATATACAGAGTTAAAATACATAACCAAGATAGTACATAATTTGTAAGGTGGTTAAATGGAGAAAAAATATTCTAAGACCCTTGCATTGTCTAAGAAGTAGTAAAAGTACTAACATGTTAGACTTTAGTAAGTCAAGGATACGTGTTCTAATCTCTAGGTTAATCTCTAGGGTAACAACTAAAAGATTAGTTAAAGAATATGTAACTAACGATGAAGTAGAGGGGGAAAATCAAGTAATAAAAATCTAAAAAAAGCAAGGAAGGAGAGGAAAGAATATAAAAATTGTAAAATGGAAGAGTTAAACATAAATACATCTTTAATTCCGTTAAATATAAAATACTAAATCTTCCCATCAAAAGACAATCATCTGGAAAAACGAATAAACAAAACCTAACTATATGCTGCCTACAAGAAACGCATCTTAAATATAAGGATTCAGAAATGTTGAAAGTAAAATGTTGGGAAACGAGATACCATACAAACACTAACTAAAAGAATGCCAGTATAGCTATGATACCTTAAGGCAAGAAGGGTTACTAAAATAAGTATTTTATGATGATACAAGGATCAATCTACCAGGAAAATATAATACTTTTCATTGTATATGTACCTAACAATATGGCCTCAGAATATGGTAAGCAAAAAGAAGAAACAGACAAACCCATAATTACAATGGGATATTTTAACATATGTCTGCCAGTAATCAATAGTGAAGTAGATAAAAAAAAAAAATATATATATATATAGAATATTAATCAACCTGATGTAATTGTTATATAGTATATAGAACAGTACACCTAACAACTGCAGAATACACTTTTCTTTCTAGTACACATGGCACACATATAAAAAATGAACATATGTGAGGCATAAAGCAAGTCTTAATTTATAAAGATTAAAGAATATTATGGAGTACAGTAGTCTCTGAGCATTGTGAAATTAACCTAGAAATCAGTAACAAAAAGTGCTTAGATAATTCCCAAGTATTTGGGAAAAAGTCATTATTTTTCTAAATAATGGACCAAAGAAGGAATAAATAAAGAAGTTCAAAAACATTTGAACAGAATGACAATAAAAATACCACAAATCAGTCACAGCTAAAGCATCAAATAGAGGGAAATTTATAAATATATAAAAATCTCTCTCTCTCTCTCTTTATCTAATCTAATCTAATCTAATCTAATCTATCTCACCAAACCCGTTTTCGTTGAGTCGATTCTGACTCACAGTGACCCTATAGGACAGAGTAGAATTGCCCCATAGGGTTTCCAAGGAGTGTCTGGTAGATTTGAACTGCTGAATCTTTTGGTTAGTAGCCGAGCTCTTAACCAACTGCTGCGCCACCAGGGCTCTGCATATATATGTATCTATATACACACACATACACACACACACACGTATATATTTGTGAAGAAAGGCTGAAAATCTCAAGAATTAGCAAACAATAATAACTGAAACCCATTGAAAGTAGAAGAAAGGAAATAATATAGAAACAGATATTAAATAGAAACAAACATACAATAAACAAAAAGTCAAAAGCTGTTGTATTTGGGAAGCCTAGCATAACTGATAAACCTCTGGTGAGACTGTATTCTTGCCTTTAGAGAATTATTGTTTGGGTCAAAAAATATATTCCAAAATTAGCATGAATGCTTGACCACCATCTTTTATTTTTCCTCTTTCTTCTTCTTTTTACTTTTTAAAGTTAGCATACGTGTGTGCGTGTATAAATGATGTTTAAGAAAAAAACATACAGTACTTTTGAAACCCCCTGTATACTCCCTGCTGAATCAGCTTTAAAAGTAAATGACATTTTTGTTGTTTTTCATTATAAAATGATCTATGTTTATTGAAGAAAACATAAATATGAATAAGAAGAAAATAACATTCATTGGAAAAATTAAAATCCCAGATAACTAGTATTGATGTTTATTCTTTGAGTCTCTCTTTTTTTTTGCTTATAGATTCACATGCATTTGCAGAAATGTGATCAGTGTGTATTCTGTTTTATAATCTTTTTTTCCCTAACGCTGCATGATGAGTATTTTTCCATGCCATTAAATATTTTTCTGCAGAATTATTATAATGACTATAATATTTCATTGTATAAGTGTTCATAATTTATTCCAGTGTACCAATCACCTGTGTTTGAACATTTAGGTTGTTTGATATATATATATTTGCTATTATAAACAGTGCTGTGATAAACATTCTTCTACCTAAGTCTTTGTGCAAATCACTGATTATTTCCTTTGGATAAATACCTGGAAATGAAATTGCTGGGAGGCAAAAAATATTTATTTTAAGACTTTCTATATTTATTGTTAAATTGCCCTCCACAAAGATTGTGCCAAGTTATAATCTCATCAACAGTGTATGAGAGGGTCCATTTCCATTACTGTCCCCAACAATAGGCATAATCTTTTCAAATAAGCTTTCACCTTATCATTTTAATCTATTTCAAAGTGTTGAGTCAGAGCTTCTGGAAGGATGACAGTTGTGGGCCTCGAAGCGAGAGAACTTTGCAGTCTGTGGTGTGCTAGGTGGATGGCTTAGTGACTGGAATAAGGGCATTCATGTTCAGTGATTTCCAGTTAATTTCTAAGAGGCTTTCAGGGGCTAGGAGAGAGGTATACAGGCCAAGACAGGTAAAAGTGTAATTGTTTTTATTCTCTACTTTTCTTACTTCCTTAACAACAACAATAGATATAATAATATGATTTATAATAATAAGATGATGATGATGATTTTTACACTTATATAGATACCTCATAGTTTCTTACCTGTGAGAATAATACTGAGGTGGGCGCAGCAGGATGCAAGGAAGATCAGAGAATTTCATTGACTGAGCTATTAGAAGCCTGGAAGTTGTGACCACATGCAGGTCTGTTTTGGAAATTAATAGCCTCAATGAGCTCAACAACCTCAGTTTATAAATACTTGAAGATTTACAAAGCTTTTGTATTTTTCTTGAAAAAGGTACATAAGAACTACATTATGGAAGATTACAAAAAAGTACCCATAACACAAACACTGTACCACAACTATTTTTTAATGGCTGTATACATTTTTTTGTCAGTGATAATGTGCATAGTCTTAAAATTTATGTAGTAAAATAAGACTTATGAAAAACTCTTTTGGCTGACAGAAAATCATATCTTTTCAAAGAACCTGACACAATGCCCCATAATAGGTAATCAATTAATCTGTCGAAATAATTAACGATGAAAACAGGGCTCCATCACCTCAATCCCTGAGTCACAGTCTTCCACTAAAAAGTAATCCAGTTTTGGAAATAGAAAGAATGAGTGAATGAACAAATGAAATATTTTGTTAGACTCAAATTTTAGTTGGGGACTAAATAGCAATTTAATTGAAGGACAGAGTAAACCATAATGGAAATGGAAATACTTTTATTCTCCTTTGCATTAAATTCATTAAAAAACAAACAAACAAACAAAAAACCCCATTGCTGTCAAGTTGATTCCAACCCGTAGGGATCCCTATAAGACAGAGTAGAACTGCCCCGTAGATTTTCCAAGGAGTGGCTGGTGGATTTGAACTGCTGATCTCTTGGTTAACAGCCAAGCTCTTAACCACTGCACCACAGGGCTTCTACATTAAATTCATAAGAAATCTGATCCTTTATTTGATAAAGCAGAACCACGTGATGGAACTAATCCTGGTTACAGGAATTAGTTTTGTAATAAATATTTGCTAAATTGAGCCAAAGATCACCAATGTCTTTTAAATCAGCAAATATCATTCTTCTTTTCCAGATGAAGATCCACCTATGATAACACATCACCAGGGGCACAAGGAATAAAACTTAATGTAATATTATACTCGAACACTATAAAAGCTTTGTAGCCAATCTTAACTCAGAATAGGAAAGATAGAATCCAAAGGGTTTCCAAAGCACGTTTATGGAAATTATGTAAAAAAATTTAAAAAAATTGAATTCATCAGTGAATTGATATTTAGTAAGAGTTCTTGAGTTTCTAAATTAACGGTCAAATTTTCATATGCTACAGAGTTATTAATTATGTATCTGTGGTCTGAATTATTTATCTCAAAGTGTATCTAAAGCCTTAAGTTTTCTTGTTTTAAGAATTCTAGTTATCACTGCTGCTTATTTGTGGACCACAATCACCGATGTTCAATAACTTGAGCCCATACTTGACCTTTTTTGGATTTGTGTTTAACTTGATCCTTTCCTCTTTTCTCAGTAGTGTTTACTATTAGAAATTAGAGCGAATACAAAATGAATTCACAATGAATACACGATGTGTCTGGAAGCACCCTGAAGTAGTAGGAAGAAATACAGTGGCAGAAATCACGTTACTTTTATTTTTCCAGTGAAAATAAGGCATTTTCCTGATTGGCAGCCGAGCGGGCCCAACTCTTCTGTGAATAATACATTCTTAGTTTGAAATATGGACTTGAGAAATAGTCTTCTTTCAAAAATTCTCAGACAAAGAATCTAATTCACACTCTTTCTTTGGGGAGAGCCATTTCAATATTGCTGTTTCTTTACATGCTGAACAAAGCTCCAAATTTGGATTTCTATTGCCCTTTTGTATTTTGGCTTCCCCCACAATTCTTTGAAGAGGCAGTGACTGGTAATAACATGATCTTGGTAATGGCAGAGTTGGGACAGTGACCGCATAGTGAAAGGCCCACAGTGAGTACCATGTTTTGGTTAATTGACCCAAGGGCCCTGAGCCTCATTGGCAGCAAATGTGCAATTGGCTTTTGATTATCTGACCTGCACATTTGTGTTTACTGCTTCCTTCTCCATCTTAAGGATTGTTTCTGAGGAGATAATTTTTCTCAGTCTTCTACATCCTCCAGTTATATTAAAATCAATAAGCCAGTTCATTAAAAAAACAAAAAAAAAACCAAACCTGTTACTGACGAGTCGATTCTGACTCATAGCGACCCTATAGAACAGAGCAGAACTGCGTCATAGGGTTTCCAAGGAGCAGCTCGTGGATTTGAACTGCCAACCTTTCGGTTAGCAGCTGAGCTCTTAACCGTCGTGCACCCAGGGCTCCAAGCCAGTTCATACTCAAAGTAAAAAAATTCATACAGAACAAAAGGTGATACAATGCACTGTAGATTCCCCAGCCTCTCTGACACCTTAGACCATCTCCCCTCCCCCCTCTTCATTGGAGCCAGTTAACCAGTTGCCGTTGAGTTGATTCCGACTCGTGGCAACCCCATGTGTACAGAGTAGAACTGCTCCATAGGGTTTTCAAGGCTGTGGGACGTTTTGGAAGCAGATTGCCAGGTCTTTCTTCCCATGTGCCTCTGGGTGAACGCGAACTGCCAACCTTTCAGTTAGTAGTTAAGCGCTTAAATCGTTTGTACCTCCCAGGGACTCCTGTCTTCACAGGGACCACCATCTGCTGCTTCTTGAGTCTCCCTTTAGACATTTTCCATACAAATACACCCAAGGATAAGTATATGTGTATATATTTGTGTGTGTGTATATTTTTTTCTTTTCTTGAATGGGAGTATAGTATACATAAAGTCCTGTACCTTGCTTTTTCACTTAACAATATCTTTTGGTGATCTTTTGCATCACTGCGTATAGAACCAGATCATTCTTTTAAATGGCTGGGTAGTACTCCATCTTAGGGATATTCCATTATTTATTGATTTTTGCATTTATTTTCCTCTCTTCTTCTGACAGCAAACATCAAGACAGGCATTTAATCAATCTCTCACTTAGGGCTTTGGTTGCCTAGAGGAGGCTCAATTTTCCAGCCTCAAGAAAGCAAGCTGGTGACAGGCTGGGAACACAGCTATCACCCTTTGCACTTCTCTTTAACCTCTTGATGTGTGGAGGTGCGGAGGGTGGGCTTGTGGTGGTGGTATATTTTTGTGTTTGCCAAAGTCGGAGCTACAGTGGTGGCTCCTGCGGGCAGTGGAGCATGGACAAATGAGTAGGAGGTTGGGTACATCAGTGGTGAATCCTTAGATTGAACATAATGAAGCAGAAAATCAAGGTGCTGTGCTGTCAGAATTTTCAAGGTCAATAATGTTGCTTACTCTCTTTTCAAGTCAAGTTAGCTCAGAGATGGATTCTAGAAGCTTCATGTATTTTCCTAGACAGGAGAAAAGTCTCAGAGCTTGTAAAGCCCATCTCAGGAATAACCTACAAACTCCCAAAGGAAACTGAAAAATCAGTTTTAGCCTGCCTTCAAGCAAGAGTGCTAAACTTTGGACAAGATAAGTAGTTTTCAAACTTCTTTTAGAAAGGGAACCTATTTTTCAAATGAAATCTCATTTACAATTCCCAGTATTTATATACTGAGATAAAAGTGGAACTGCAGGGTTTTGGTGGGATTGAGGGCCTGGCTGGTCTTCTCACAACATTTTCCACAGCCTGGCCCCAGAGGTATCTCTGCAGAACACAGATTGAAAAACAATGGACTAGATAGCATTTCTTTTTCAGCAAAGCTTTATGATTTTATTTTTCTTTGTTAATATATTTAGACACTAAGAGGTGGTTCCGTGGTAGAATTCTTGCCTTCCATGCAGGAGTTCTGGGTTCCATTCCTGGCCAGTGCACCTCATGCACAGCCACCACTGTCTGTCACTGGAGGCTTACATGTTACTATGATGCTGAACAGGTTTCAGCAGAGCTTCCAGACTAAGATGGACTAGGTAGAGAGGCCTGACAATCTACTTCCAAAAATCAGCCAATGAAAACCCTATGGATCACAACGATTCAATCTACAGTTGATCACGGCATGGGGATGGTGCAGGGCCAGGCAGAATTTTGTTCCGTTGTGCATGGGGATGCCATGAGTCAGGGGCTGACTCATTGCAGCTAACAAGAACAGACACTAAGAAGGGATTGCTTTACCAAGAGAAGTACCTTCTTCTTTGTCCTTTTTAAAAGCACCTGCTTTTACTTTGCAGCTTAATGGTTGAAGATCAGATGTGTCATTTCAGTTAACTTTTAGCTATTAAAGGAAAAGTTAGAAGACTGGAGAAACTAGCTTGTGAGGGCAGCAGGGTTTTTTATACAAATTCCAAAGCCTGTGAGATAGATTGCTTTCAGTGTTTGCTATAGCCAAATGATTAACTAGGACCCTGAAACTGAGCCTGCCACGAGAATTGATTTATGCTGTGAATGCAGAAATGATGTTTGCATATAACCATCGGGGTTTCTTATTGAAGCCTTTTAAACATTGTTTATCTTGGGGACACCCAATGCTTAGAGCATTTTTATTTCCTTTTGTACTTTATTATCTTATGCCAGAGGCCAAGGCTAGCCTTGTAGTATTTACTGAGTTTGGTTGTTTGAGGGCTTTCTGGGGGAGGAGATATGCCACTGAGTCTGTGGGGGAGGAAATACCCTTCAAACCATCTAAAATAGTGCCCTGAAATTTTTCTACCATCGCTAATGAGGTAGTTGGCTTTTTTGATTAATCAATTTTTCTAACTAAAAAAACACAAAAAGTGCTTACAAATGTTGAATCTTAGTATAGTTATTTGGGTTTTCAGAAATGAAATATATATTGATTGAAGCCAGAGTCAACTTTTATGGAACTTTTTTTTTTTAAACACATCGCTCACACTGTAAAGTTTTATATGGATGAAAAACTCCAATTTCTCAGTATCCCTATTGAAATAGGATACTTCATTCAAAAATGTTTATTGAACACCTACCATATGCCAGTCATGGTTGTAGGTCATTGGAATACAACTGCGAACAGTACCAAATTCCTGCCCTCCGTGGACCCTCAGGTCCAAAAGCTACTACTTAAAAAATGTGGTGAAAAGCCACCCTCCCCTGCCACCCTTCACAAAATACACTGAGGGTGACATTGTGCTTCAGGATAGTGAAACCTGTCATTTTGGTAGGTAATTTCATTTTCTGTGTACTCAGGGCAGAGCTAATGGAAGATGAAGATCGTAGGCTTGTTCTGAGTACAAAAGAGAAATAACATACAGGTCTCCAAAATATGCTATTACCTACCTACAGGTTGAAGAGTAAGATATTTTCTTAAAAATACACGTTCTTCTGGGTATAATGCAGATTTAAAAGAAAAAGCATTCAGCTGCAATTCTCTTGTAATAGGAAGTATCAAGAGAGCTGGAGAGTAGCTGTTGAGGAGATGCTTTACTTGACTCCTGGAGCTATGGATTCCTAAAGCCTTCAGCTTTCTAATCTATTTATTATATAACCAACCCACTGCTAAGTCCTAACAGCTCACCAGAACCTTCAAGAATTCTTTCTCTTTGTTGGGAAAGTATATTAATTTTTATGATAGTGTCTTTGCTTTTTTTTGCAATAGTCGTCCTAGTCTGTAGACACAGGACTCTTACTTGGTCAATTGCTGTTCTGAAAAGGGTTGATTCTAAGTGACAGCTCAGATGCTGAACCATTATTTGCATTGTTCTATATATTCTGTATCAAATCACACTATAATCTATAGTACTGTTATGCTGTAATTTTAGAGAAATGAATGTCAATGTTGCCATTAGAAGGTTGAAATCTGTTTTCAAACTCAAAGTTGTGTCTTTTCCTTGTGCATTCATGTGTTTGGAGTGCTATCCTTTGCATGGCTTCCAGAGAGGCAGGAGCTGCTCAGGGCACTTTCTCCTCATTCACAAAACAGATTGAAGTGCAGGGAGGAGATTGAGTGGTTCCAGGTAAACTAGCACATGGGGGCTAGGTTGAGTTTCTCACCAGCATGCCTTTGTTTAGGTCTCTCAGTTGCTTATTCCAGGCTCCCAGGAAGAGTAAAGAACTTGCTGATTTTAAACTGGGTTGTTGTTGTTAGTTACGGTGGGGTCGGCTTTGACTTATGGTGACCCCGTGTATAGCAGAACGAAACATTGCCCTGTCCTGCATCATCTTCACGAGCAATGGTATGTTTGGTTCCATTGTCACGGTCATTGTGTCGGCCTGTTTATTTCATTGAGGGTTTCCCTCACTTCTGCTGGCCCTCCATTTTACCAAACATGATGTCCTTCTCCAGTGATCAGTCCCTCCTGAGGATATGTCCAAAGTAAGCAAGTCAAAGTCTTGGACAATGTTCTCTGATCAATAGGGTTTTCTTTTGGCTAATTTTCAGAAGTAGATCACCAGGCCTTTCTTCCTCGTCTACCTTAGTCTGGAAGCTGTGCTGAAACCTGTCCACATAAGTGACCCTGCTGGTATTTGAAATAATACTGGTGGCATAGCTTCCAGCATCATAGCAGCACACAAGCCTCTACAGTATGACAAACCGACAGATGGGTGGTAAAATTGGGTACATGCTTTTGTTCAGGCCTAATTGTTTAAAGTTGTGATGTGTTTCCCCCCCCCAAATGGAGGCACGTATTTTGAATTTAAGAAAAGACCCTTCCCTGCACTTTGTATGTGTTTCCCTTATGCTGCTTAGAATAGTTTTTTGCATATTATAAGCCTTTTGTAAATGTTTGCTGATTGATAGAGAGTTGCCCAGGTCCAATAAATCACAAATAATGATTGATTCACTTTGGAAAATTTACTGATTCATTCCACAATTGTTGGTCGAGGTCTCACTGTGTGCTAAAGAACAACTGAGAAGACATAATTTGTTCCTTTGGTTGGATATAAATCTGGTTCTCAGTGGTCATGCATTATAATATCACTAAAAGTTGATGAGACATTGTCAAGGGAAATTGGTCTCATAACTTGTAGCCATGATACATCAGCCTACTCATTTCTGCCTAAATATAGTGCTAAAGACTGTCCGTGTATTTCATAAGGTTGTCCTCTTTCTTATCTGACATGAGGAGGCAATATTAATTTTTAAAATAATAGGGATAGTAACACAATTCAAGAGACTCTTCCTTCCATACCATGTTCTTACAAGTATCTTTTGCCTTTTGATTACCTTGAAAACAGAATAAGAAATACTTTAACAGATTTCTCACCGTTGCTTGAGTCAGCTTTACATTTTCACAATTCTTCTCTTTCCGTGTTCTATAAACCAATTTCCTTTATAACATTGATTCTAGCATTTACCCAGTGATGTTCACCCACAGTTTATGGACCCAGTGTTATTTCCAGACCCCTCTTGCCCAACCAGATCCAATACTTTACTGTAGAAACCTCTGCAAATATCTTTAAAGAATCTCTTGTTCATTAGCAATTTTTGTTATTGTAACAAAATTTGGATTGCAGATTATTCACCATGATTTGCCTTCTTCACAGCCATTTCTAATTTATGGAATTTTTTCTTAGCACTATTTTATGAGGCTAAGAGATTACATACATATGTGTGCAGCTAACATATGACATGTCCTTAATATGCAGAGAGGATGCCACTTAACATTGGAGATGGTATCTTGAGATGTGTTTCATGGGAACACATGGAGAATATGTCACCCACAACCTCTCTTGATCTCCTCATTCTCTAGGAACCAATGGAATGCACTTTGGAGGTAATAGTGCTGTCTCCATGTAAGAAAAGGAAATTGAGGCTTAGTGGAGTTAAGTAACTTGTTCAAGATAACCCTGGTCTGTTTGTCTGCTGTTGTTAGCTGCCACAGAGAGAGCCCCTGACTCATGGTGATCGCATGTACAACAGAACAAAATGCTGCCTGGTGCTGCACCATCTCTGTGATCGGTTGCAGACTGGATCATTGGGATCTATAAGGTTTTCATTGCCTGATTTTTGGAAGTACATCACCAGGCCTTTCTTCCTAGTCCATCTTAATCTAGAAGCTCCATTGACACCTGTTCAACATCATAGTAACATGTAAGCCTCCACTGACAGAGGAGTGTCACTGTACATGAGGTGCATTGGCTAGGAATTGAAACTGGGTCTCCTGCACGGAAGGCCAAGAGTTCTACCACTGAACCACCTGTTTATAAAATCCACTTATATTTTTTATCTTTGGATTTTAGAAAAACACTTAAAAGGAAAAAGAACATTATAAGAAACTCTCCTGTATTTGTCACTTGGCTTTAAAAGCTATCAGGATTTGCCTGTTTTAGGCCTACAGTCTTTTTTTTTTTTTTTTAGGTAAGTTTACACAGCAAATTAAGTTCCCCTTTGACAATTTCTACACAGATTGTTCAGTGACATTTAGTTACATTTTTCACAATGTGTCGACATTCTCTTTAATTGTATTCCGGTTGCTCCGTTTCTAGTACTATAGTTTCCCTGCCCCCTTATCTTTTCACCTTTGCTTTAGAGTAATTGTTGACCTTTTGGTTTCATATAACCTGTTGCTATCGAATCAATTCCGACTCATAGCGACTCTATAGGACAGAGTAGAACTGCCCCATAGGGTTTCCAAGGAGCGGCTGATAGATTCAAACTGCCGACCTTTTGGTTAACAGCTGAGCTCTTAACCGTTGCACCACCAGGACTCCTTGATTTCATATAGATAGGTTTTTTTTTTGTTTTGTTTTGTTTTATATTTTATTGTACTTCAGGTGAAGGCTTACAGAACAAATAGTTTCTCATGAA